>NC_142889.1:6227492-6535333 GCF_051225735.1 Oryctolagus cuniculus | reverse complement strand
GGATCGGCGCAGCGTGCCGGCCGTAGAGGCCATTTTGGGGGGTGAACCAATGGAAGGAAGACCTTTCTTTCTGTCTCTCTCTCACTGTCTAACTCTGCCTGTCAAAAAAGGAAAGGAGAGGGGAGGGGAGGGGAGGGGAGGGAAGGAAATCAACAGGGCAACAAACAGAGCTATTTGATACTACAGATCAAACAGACCTAGCAGATATTTACAGAGCCTTCCACCCCACAGCTACAGAGTACACATATTTCTCCCCTGTGCATGCAACTTTCTCTAGGATTGACCATATGCTAGGTCATAAAGCGAGTCTCAGCTAATTCAAAAAAGTTTAAATCGCACCATGTATCTTCTCAGACCACAATGCAATGAAGCTGGAAATCAACAACTTGGGAATCTCTAAAGCATATACAAACACGTGGAGACTGAACAAGATGCTCCTGAACAAACAGTGGGTCGTAGAAGAAATCAAAAGAGAAATCAAAAAATTTCAGGAAGCAAGAAGACAATACAACCTATCTATATTTGTGGGATACAGCAAACGGTAAGAGAAACGTTTATAGCAATAGGTGTCTACTTTAAGAAACTGGAAAGTCACAAAATAAATGAACTCTCTAAGTACCTCAAGGATCTAGAAAAACTACAGCAAACCAAATGCAAAGCTAGTAGGTGAAAAGAAACTATAAAATTAAAGAAGAAATCAACAAAATTGAAACAAAAAATAAGCAAAATGAAGATTTGGTTTTTTGGAAAAATAAACAAAATTGACACAACATAGGCCCAACTAACTGAAAAAGGTGATAAGACTCAAATCGATAAAATTAGAGATGGTAATGGAAATTTAACAACAGACACACCATAAATAAAACCTAAACAGACCCATAACCAGACAGAAATTGAATCAGTAATAAACGCCCTCCCAACAAAGAAGAGCCCAGGGCCAGATAGCTTCATTGCTGAATTCTACCATAAATTTAAAGAAGAACTAAACCCAGTTCTTCTCAAATTATTCAAAACAATTTAAGGGGAAGGAATCCACCCAATAAGCCAATATCACCTTAATTCCTAAACCTAGAAAAGATGCAACAGAGAAAGAAAACTATAGACCAAGCTCCCTGATGAATACAGAAGAAAAAATACTCAATAAAATCCTGGTCAAGGCTGGTGCCGCGGCTCACTAGGCTAGTCCTCCGCCTTGCGGCGCCAGCACACCGGGTTCTAGTCCCAGTCGGGGCGCCGGTTCTGTCCCAGTTGCCGCTCTTCCAGGCCAGCTCTCTGCTGTGGCCAGGGAGTGCAGTGGAGGATGGCCCAAGTCCTTGGGCCCTGCACCCCATGGGAGACCAGGAGAAGCACCTGGCTCCTGGCTTCAGATCAGCGCGGCGCGCCGGCCACAGCACGCCGGCCGCGGCGGCCATTGGAGGGTGAACCAACGGCAAAGGAAGACCTTTCTCTCTGTCTCTCTCTCTCACTGTCCACTCTGCCTGTCCAAAAAAAAAAAAATACTGGTCAAATGAATCCAACTACACATCAGAAAGATCACTCACCCAGACCAAATGGGATTTATCCCTGGTATGCAGGGATGGTTGCACATTTGAAAATCAACCAATATGATAAATCACATTAACAAACTGAGGAACAAAAGCCATTTGATTATCTCAACAGATGCAGAGAAAGCATCTGACAAAATACAACACCCTTTCACGATGAAAGCTGTAAGCAAATTGGGTTTATAAGGAACATTCCTCAACACAAGCAAGGTAATTTATGACAAACCCATGGCCAGCATCACATTGAGGGGGGAATATTTGTAAGCATTCCCACAGAATTCTAGGATGAGAGAGAGATGCCCACTCTCACCACTGCTATTCAATATAACTCTGGAAATTTTAGCCAGAGCTATTAGGCAAGAAAAATTAATCAAGCCGGCGCCATGACTCAATAGGCTAATCCTCCGCCTGTGGCGCCAGCACCCCGGGTTCTAGTCCCAGTTGGGGCGCCGGATTCTGTCCCGGTTGCCCCTCTTCCAGGCCAGCTCTCTGCTGTGGCCCGGGAGTGCAGTGGAGGATGGCCCAAGTCCTTGGGCCCTGCACCGCACGGGAGACCAGGATAAGCAGCTGGCTCCTGCCTTCGGATCAGCGCGGTGTGCCAGCCGCAGCGCGCCAGCCACAGCGGCCACTGGGGGGTGAACCAACCAAAAAGGAAGATCTTTCTCTCTCTCTCACTGTCCACTCTGCCTGTCAAACAAACAAACAAAAAGAAATCGAACAGAAGTTGGGAAGGAGGAAGTCAAACTATCTCTATTTGCAGATAACATGATTCTGTATTTAGGGGATAAGAGACCTTTGGAACTCATAATAGAGTTTTGTAAAGTAGCAGGATACAAAAACAACACCCAGAAATCAACAGCTTTTGTATACACAGACAATGCCATGGCTCAGAAAGAATTTCCAAGGACAACCCTACAAAAGCAATCAAGTACCTTGGAATAAATTTAACCAAGTATTTCAAAGATCTCTACAATGAGAATTACAAAACATTAAAGAACAAAATAGAAGAAGATATAAAAAAAGGAAAAATCTGCCATTCTCGCGTATTGGAAGAGTCAATATCATCAAAATGTCCATTCTGCCAAAAAGCAATTTATATATTCAATGCGATAACCAATCAAAATACCAAAGACATTCTTCTCAGATCTAGAAAAAATAATGCTGAAATCAAATGGGGGAACAGGAGACCTCAAATAGCTAAAGCAATCTTATACAACAAAAACAAAGCTGGAGGCATCACACTACCTGACATCAAGATATGCTACAGGGTAGTTATAATCAAAACAGCCTGGTACTAGACAAAATTGCAACAGAATAGAAACCCCAGAAATCAATCCAAACTTCTACAACCAACTGATATTTGACAAAGGAGCTAAAACTAACCCCTAGTGCAGGGACACTGTCTTCAACAAATGGTGCTGAGAAAACTGGATGCCCACATACAGAAGTATGAAGACCCCTACCTTACACCCTACACAAAAACCCACTCGACATGGATTAAAGATCTAAATCTATGCCACGACACTGTAAAATTAATCAAGAACACTGGGGAAACCCTTCAAGACATTGCAACAGGCAAAGAATTCCTGAAAAAGACCTCAGAGGCACAGGTAGTGAAAGCAAAAATGAACAAATGAGATTACCTCAAATTGAGAAGCTTCTGAACAGCAAAAGAAACAGTCAGGAAAGTGCAGAACAGGAGAAACTATTTGCAGACTATGCAACCAAAAAACAATTAATAAACAGTATCTACAAAGAGATCAAGAAACTCCACAAGAACAAAACAAACACCACAGTTAAGAGAAGGGCCAAGGACTTTAACAGGCATTTTTCAAAATATGAAAATCAAATGGCCAACAGACACAAGAAAAAATGTTCAGGATCTCTAGCTGTCAAGGAAATGCAAATCAAAACCATAATGAGGTTTCACCTCACCCTGTTAGATTGGCTCATGTACAGAAATCAACAAGCAACAATAGGAATGTAAACTGGTAAAGCCACCGTGGAAAACAGTACGGAGATACCTCAAAAATCTGAACACAGACCTACCATATGACCCAGCCATCCCACTCCTGGGAGTTTACCCAAGGACATGAAATCAGTAAACAAAGAGCTATCTGCACCTCCATGTTTATTGCAGCTCAATTCACCATAGCTATGTCATGGAAGCAACCTAAATGTCCATCAACCAAAGTGTGGATAAAGAAATTGTGGGATATGTACACTATGGAATGCATGGCAGTTAAAAAAAAAAAAAAAGGATGAAATCCGTTCCTTTGCAACAAAATGGAGCAAGTTGGGAAACCTCATACTTAGTGAAATAACCCAGTCCCAAAGAAAGGGACAAATACCATATGGTCTCCTTTACTTGGGAGAACAGAACTTCTAAAATAAAAGCTAAAGAAGCAAAAATGACACTTTTAGAATCAGTGACTTGAATAGTCCTTGACCTGACTGTCGAGGGAGAGTTTATTATTTTCACTTTTTATTTTGTGTATTTTTCCTCTGTTTTCTTTCTTTTCCTTTTCTCTTCTTCATACTATCTACTGAACTCTTTATGTAACATAAGAGTTAATCATATGTATTTTAATTCAATTGGAAAAAGATACATGTTAAAAACAAGAGAGGGAATAAGAGAGGGAGGAGGTAGTCTATAATTGTAAAGCAGTACAGTTCTGCATACAGTCATGCAGACTTAACTCCAAGGGTACAGCCTAAAAAATGGACATGGGACTCCAAACACATAAAAATTGGTGGTACAAATGCCATCTTTACTGTTAAAGTGGTCATATTAAATGTTAAAGTCAACATATGGATAGGTTTAAGTGTAAAAGTGATCATATTTGTAACATCAAGTGCCTGGTAATAATCATAGAATTAAAAAGGAAAGAAAGGCAAATATGGGAAGCAGTTCACACAGCAGACTCCTAGAATGACATTCACAGTAAATAACATTGACCTCAGAATCAACCCTTAAGGCTCCCTTGTCTGGCTGAAAGGCCTGTGAGAGAATTTCAGGCATGGAAAGCCAAGACTTTGGCAAAAAACATCCTATATGGAGGATCTCTGTGAAATCTCAGAGGAAAGAAAGGACCATCAAAGAAGGATGTAGGGATGAGAGAACATCCACTTTGCTTATGGCCATGTCCAGATAACGATGTAGTCTATGGTCACAAAAGGCTTCCATAGTCTTGGCAGCCCATGGCAAGAACTTCAGGTGATCACTGATGTCATAAATAAGAGTGTTAATTGTTAAAGGAACGACAGAAGTCACTATGCACTTAATCCCCATGTAGGACCTCTGTCCTTTTTGAGTTGTACTATGAGAATCGGCTGCAAATCTTTTCTCAAACTGTACTCTCTATGCTGTGTGTATGTGTGTGGATGCAACCTGTTGAAATCTATGCTTAACGTGGAGTTGGTCCACTGTATATAAAATCAAACTAAAAATGAACCATAATGAAGAAGTAGATGGGAGACAGAGAGGTGGCGGGATGGGAGTTGGGGTGGGAAGCAGGGGTATAGGGGAGAAGAACCATTATATTCCTGAAGTTCTGTGAAAAAATTCATTCTTTAAATAAAACCTTAAAAAAGATTGCTGTCTGCCTGTCTTTAGCTTTCAACTAAAATGAAATAATTAAAAGCAGTCAGGAAAACTGATTGTTTTTTTTTTCCCTCAATGATAGGATAACTTTTTTTTTTCTTTCTCAATGATAGGATCACATCAAGTTTTCACTAAATGTAAAAGCTCACCTTAGGTGATTCAGTGGAAATGAGATTATCTCTATAAAAATTACAAAATTACTGTAGAAATAAACATATACAAAATTCTACCAAAAGTATGTAATCTTCACAACTGTTTATCAAATGCCATTGTTACCTAATTTCACTGAGTCTTATGACCTGTGACCTTACCATTCATTAAATTTTAAAATTTTGGCCATAAATTCTTTCAGAAACCTTTTTTTGGTCATATTCCACTGTACTGAGCCACAAGTATTTTTCATATGTAGAAATGAAATTTATGTCTCTTTGGTATCTTCCAAGTCTCAACATATTCATTTGTTTTCTAGAGCTTCGTGAATATATAGGATTTATAACACTAACATTAATCTTTTTTAATAAATTTATTGAGAAAATTAATCATATTTAGACCACTAACAGACTGGTAAATGACACAGTAAAATAAAAGAAAAGGAATAAACCAAGAATAAGTGAACTGTGCAGCATGAGATAGTTTAAAAAGGCATTTCTAAAAGTTTCTGGAAAACCAGAATTACCTACTGCATTACAGAGCTCTTTGAAGATAAAAACATTTTAGTTTCAATTACCATGAGATTCTGACATGCTCTTATACACATTTTATCCAAGTCTTTAAGAAGGGATGATGGGGAGCTGGTGTTGTGGCAAACTCAGCTCTCTTCTATGACCTGACCAAAGCAGGGGAAGATGGCACAAGTGCTTCAGCCCTGGCACCTGTGTGGGAGACTTGGAAGAAGCTCCTGGCTCCTGGCTTCGGATCAGCTCAGCTCTGGCCACTGTGGCTATATGGGGCATTAACCAGCAGACAGAAGACGCCCCCACCCACCCACCCATGGCCTTCTGTAACTCTTCCTTTCAAATAAGTACATACATATATTTTTTTTACAGGCAAAGTGGACAGTGAGAGAGAGAGACAAAGACAAAAGTCTTCCTTTTGCCGTTGGTTCACCCTCCAATGGCCGCCGTGGCCAGCTTGCTGCGGCTGGCACACTGCGCTGATCCGAAGGCAGGAGCCAGCTGCTTATCCTGCTCTCCCATGGGGTGCAGGGCCCAAGCACTTGGGCCATCCTCCACTGCACTCCCGGGCCATAGCAGAGAGCTGGCCTGGAAGAGGGGCAACCGGGACAGAATCCGGTGCCCCGACCGGGACTAGAACCCCGTGTGCCGGTGCCACAAGGCGGAGGATTAGCCTATTGAGCCGTGGTGCTGGCTCATACATATTTTTTTAAAATGGGATGATGGATGAAGGGCAGTGAGAAAGCATTATTTTGAAAAACAGAAAAGGCTAGCATTTTTCCAAACATGGCACACAGCAAAAAACTCAGAGATCAATTCAGCAAGTCCCAGGGAAATGACTCATGAAGAAACACATAAAGGTAAATTACCATCATAATGCTTATAATCAGTGGTAGAAAATACAGGCATACTACAAAGGGAAGAAAAGTATGAACAAGAATTACTGAGGAAAACAATGCAGTCAAGTAACCCAGAACAGTTGTTCTGGGTTGAAGCAAAACGACTGTCAACGTACACTTTAAACTCATAAGAAAATTCTTTAAAAAATAACTAAGATAATGGCAATTTCTGACACGAAAAATAATGATCACGTACACATAAATGTTAAAAGGCATTCTTTAGGCATAAAGAAAATATTACCTGATGAAAATATGGGCCCAAAGACAGGCAGGATGAAAACTAAAAATTCTGAGAATTTGGGTGATTTTATTCATTATATTTCTTTGTAAATAATGTATTGCAAAGTTTATGGTACATATAAACAAAAATATTTGATACAAAGATGATAAAAATCAAAGTATTTTAAGGTTCTGTGAATCAACAAAATATCGTAAGCTACACTAAGCACATATTAAGGATATACTACAAATTTAAAGTCAACAATTTAAAAGCAAATGGAATCAAACACTAGTGGCATGCACTCCAAAGTCTCTCGGTAACTTTATAACTTCCTTTTTCTATGATCTCATAGACACCTCTCTAAGTCCCAGCTAAGATTCCAGACTCATTCTTGGCTTTTATTTTAGTTTGAAGTGCAGACATGTTACTACATAGCTTTTGCATTGGCTCACCTACTTTCCCTTTGTTCCAAGCAACCACTTCTCACTTGTGGCCCACCCCTGTGATGGCTATGACATACCCAGAACTTTGATCTCAACAGGATGAATGCCATTCAGTTCACTCATGCCCTGAACTTCCGTGAAGGAGACAAAGTCTCCACTCTCAAATCCATGTCGGGTCTCATCCAGGCATGTAACAATCCCAGGGTTGTCCTATATGGAGAAAGAGTTAAACTTCAGAAGCAGGCTCAACTGCCAGCACAAAGAATGATTTGGTACCGTCCTGCTTATTCTGGAACCCCTAGGATTGGTCTCCTTACCTTCGTGACCATAGAAACCATAGCACTGAGTGGCTGCTCCCCATTAGAATCCATAACAATCATTTCCTTTCCAAAGTCACAGAACAGCTGCCTGTAGAGGGAACCAAAAGGACTGGTGCATGACACCCACGAAAACAGACACTGCAGGTTCTTCAATATACAGTAAGTACTGGCCAAGCAAACTCGGTACACTGGTGACAATTAGGTGGCACCGAATCATGCCATACTGGGAGAATGAATATGTGAAACTGAAAATTCAGATGTCTAAATGGAATCTGAAGGCAATACACGCCTCCCAGTGTGAGTCTGGCAAGTGTTGGAGGAAGGAAGGAAAGATAAAAACTCACCCAAACAGGCCACGTGTGTCTGCTACCACAAGCTTGATGCCATGGTTGTGGCAGAACTCACCCACCTGCAGCTGATCCTCCAAGGGAGTGTTAGTAAGGACCACTACCTGTAAAAAATCATAGGACTGGGCTAAAAACCTGACACTGTAAGTAACAGAGAGAATAAGCACTAAGTTTTCCTCTGGTTAAACTCTCTTCCTCAAACTGTTGTATACTTCCTGTGTGTGTCAGATTCGGGAGGGTAAGAACTGGTGAAACAATATGAACTCTCAGAGACTATGACAAAAAATCAAAGATGACCTGTAAAGAATCTGATGAACAACTATTTCATTTCTTTAACTAATACTCACTACTGCCTGTATTTTTTTGTGCTTGAGGGGTCAAAAAAAAAAAAAAAGCAACAACACTATTCCAGTGAAAACATCTTGCGTTTATCTCCACCAAACCCTATTGCTCCAATACTTAAGAAAATAGTTGTAGGGGCCACTGCCTGTGGTGTTGTAGGTTAAGCCTATGCCTGTGGTGCTGGAATCCCATATGGGCACAGTACGAATCCTAGCTGCTACACTTCTAATCCAGCTCCCAGGCTACGGCCTGGAAAAGAGGTGGAATATAGCTCGAGTGCATGGGCCCCATACCCACACGGGAGACCTGGATGAAACTCCTGGCTTCTGGTTTTGGATCAGCCCAGCTTTGGCAGCTTAAGCCATCGGGGGAGTGAATTAGTGGATGGATAACCTCTCTGTGTGTCCCTCTCTCTCTGTAACTCTGCCTTTCAAACAAATAAATGAATTCTTAAAATACTTATTCAGCCACAATCTATAGGATTTGTTTTTTATTGCCATCATTTATTCACCAGGATAAATTCCAACTCCTACATCAGGGATCCTTGTGCCCTAGTCCTCTAGTATAGAAAATCAGCTATTTAATTTTACTAAAAATTAGGCGCACTATTAAGCCTAAGTCTCATAAATACTCTGTAAGGCCCACATTTCTGTGTATTCACAGGAAATAATAAGGCAGAAGAAGTCAAATGACTTTCTCTAGACCATACTCTAGGCTGGCGCTGCGGCTCACTAGGCTAATCCTCTGCCTTGCAGCGCCGGCACACCGGGTTCTAGTTCCGGTCGGGGCACCGGATTCTGTCCCGGTTGCCCCTCTTCCAGGCCAGCTCTCTGCTATGGCCTGGGAGTGCAGTGGAGGATGGCCCAAGTGCTTGGGCCCTGCACCCCATGGGAGACCAGGAGAAGTACCTGGCTCCTGCCATCGGATCAGCACGGTGTGCCGGCCACAGAGCACCAGCCGCGGCGGCCATTGGAGGGTGAACCAACTGCAAAAGGAAGACTTTTGTCTTTGTCTCTCTCTCTCACTGTCCACTCTGCCTGTCAAAATAAATAAATAAATAAATAAAAATAAAAAAAAATAGACCATACACTAGAAGAGTTCAAGACTTAAACAGTAGCAGTTGAACTACAAAGTTCTACTACAATAATCCACGTACCACAATGTATGGCCATATCTTCCTTTAAATAGATGAAAAAGGACAGCTCGGCTTCTCTTTGCAATAAACCTAAGCAATAAACCTAAGATACCAGGTCACCCTGCTAGGTAAATATTTACTAAAGGAATCAGAACTAACATCTGGAAAAAAGATAAAGGCCTGCATATTACCTGGAAATCTCTAAGGAAGTCCTCAACAAACAGCGGTCCTGTATAGGTGCTGACAGGCACGTAGCTGTTGAGTTCAGCAAGGCGGGGTTGGGATACTTCAGCTCGGTTTTTACCAATATCTTCTTCCCGTAGGTAGTACTACAGTATTAAAAAAGAGAACTGAACTACATGAGGAGTCTAAGGAGTTTGTCTTTCCAATGGTTAAGAAAGCAGAAATGAGGTACCTGAGAAGAGAGATCAGCCCACTGGGCAGTGCCCTGGTCATGCAGGGTAACAGCTTTCACCCCACCAAGGATGATGTTCTTGGCGATCTCAACACCCAGGCCCTGCAGGCCTGACACTAGCACACTGGATGTCTGAAGACGCTTCATTGCTTCATGACCCAGCACATACCTGCCAGATTCAGAGAGGCCTCTGGGTCAAACCATAATCTTGCTGCACCTATTTTCAACACTCATCATTAGCTCTGGACCCACTTACAGCTGGCGGGAGTAAAGACCTTCATCTATGTCTGTTTCAATACTTTTCTGCATTCCCTATGGATGGAGGAGAGAAAAACAGAGTTGGGAAAACAGGCATTAATGGAACATGGAGAGATGGATAAAGGCACTTTCTTCAGATCATGCTACATACCCACTTCTCAGATTTCCATGGAGAAAACACTTACGTTGGTTGGTTCTGAGGGCACTTCCAACGTCACAGGGTAGGTAGGGAAACAGTGAGACTCTAGTGTTGAATCAGGCCCAGAAACACGGCGTTTCTTAGATGAGAGTGAGCTAGACATCTACCAGAAAGCCAGCATAAAACATAAGGTACTTAAGGATGGGATTTTTTGTCAGAAGCAATTCTGGGAAAGAACAGAGCTTTAGTATTAATATACCATCTTTAAAGAAACACAGGACACGCTACTGAGGTTATCCTGAAGGAAAACTGAGGCTGAGTTTAAACAGTGTAGGGCCCAAATTATTAGATTCAAACTTGCTAGATGGAAAGTGAGGCTCAGGGGCCTGCATGGTGGCGCACTAGGTTAATCCTCCACCTGCAGCACCAGCATCTCATGCGGGCGCCAGGTTCTGGTCCCACTTGCTCTTCCTCCAGTTCAGCTCTCTGCTGTGGCCCCGGAGGCCAGTGGAGGATGGCCCAAGTGCTTGGGCCCCTGCGCCCACATGGGAGACCAGGAGAAGCACCTGGCTCCTGGCTTCGGATCTGCGCAGCGTCGGCTGTTGCGGCCGTTTGGGGAGTGAACCAACGGAAGGAAGACCTTTCTCTCTGTCTCTCTCTGTCTCTCTCACTGTCTGTAACTCTACCTGCCAAATAAATAAATAAAAATCTTAAAAAAAAAAGTGAGGCTCAGTTTCACCACTCAGTAATACTGAACCCCATTTTGACTTTTTTAAATTGTTTTTACAAATTTTATTTGAATGTCAGTGAAAGAGAAACATAGAAAATGAGTCTCATGAATGTGAGATATCTCCCTTCCAGTGGTTCCCTTCCCAAATCCCCAAAACAGCCAGAGATGTGCCATGCCAAAGCCAGGAGGCTGAATTGCAATCACAATGACCAGGATTTCAAACAGGCACTCTACTAAGGAATTTGGGTATCCCAAGTAGCAACTAATAATTGTCTCACATGCTGACCAGAAACATAATTTTTTTTTTATTTTTTTTTTATTTTTTTGACAGGCAGAGTGGACAGTGAGAGAGAGAGAGAGAAAGGTCTTCCTTTGCCGTTGGTTCACCCTCCAATGGCCGCCGCGGCCAGCGCGCTGCGGCCGGCGCACCGCGCTGATCCGATGGCAGGAGCCAGGAGCCAGGTGCTTTTCCTGGTCTCCCATGGGGTGCAGGGCCCAAGCACCTGGGCCATCCTCCACTGCACTCCCGGGCCACAGCAGAGAGCTGGCCTGGAAGAGGGGCAACCGGGACAGAATCCGGCACCCCAACCGGGACTAGAACCCGGTGTGCCGGCGCCGCTAGGCGGAGGATTAGCCTAGTGAGCTGCGGCGCCGGCCCCAGAAACATAATTTTAAACTCTGATTTTTAAAGCGATTTATTTATTTATTTTATTTATTCACTTGAAAATCATACTTATAAGCAGGGGAGACAGGGAGAGAGACAGACACATTCTCCATCTGCTGGCTCACTCCCCTCATGCCCCAATGGGAACGGGGCTAGCACAAAGCCAGGAGCTTTATCCATTTCTCCCATATTGTAGCTGGGGCCCAAACACTTGCGCTACCATCTCCTGCTTCTCCAAGGCCATTAACAGGGAGCTGGATTTGAAGTGCAGCAACCTGCACATGGACAAGCATGCACAGGGGATGCCAGCTTTGCAGGTACCAGCTTCTACACCCTTTTAAGAGAACACAGGTGAGGCCGGCGCCGCGGCTCACTAGGCTAATCCTCCGCCTAGCGGCGCCGGCACACCGGGTTCTAGTCCCGGTCGGGGTGCCGGATTCTGTCCCGGTTGCCCCTCTTCCAGGCCAGCTCTCTGCGTGTGGCCAGGGAGTGCAGTGGAGGATGGCCCAGGTGCTTGGGCCCTGCACCCCATGGGAGACCAGGAAAAGCACCTGGCTCCTGGCTCCTGCCATCGGATCAGCGCGGTGCGCCGGTTGCAGCGCAGCGGCCGCGGCGGCCCTTGGAGGGTGAACCAACGGCAAAGGAAGACCTTTCTCTCTGTCTCTCTTTCTCACTGTCCACTCTGCCTGTCAAAAAAATTAAAAAAAAAAAAAAAAAGAGAACACAGGTGGACATCCAGCAGGGGAGCTGAAGGGGGGGGGGGTCTCACAATTAATAACAAATTTGATAGGATCTGTGAGGGAAAAATACTAGTGGGAATGGTATAGACTTCTGATAACTATGAGTCCAAACATGTATTTCTTTGATGTACGGTCTTTGGGGTACATCTTAGGGGAGACACTGAGAGTTTTCTGAAAAGAATTCTGACACCCTGCGGAGAATAGTATTCCATAAAAGTATATCCTGGAAGTGTGCCTCTAAATGGCTAGTGAAGAAGAGTTTCCATTGGAAGGTGATGTAATTTGCATTGTGGAGGTGGGGCCAATATTGGGTGTAGGGGTCTTCCTAACGGTCAGTTCATGGAAGTCTCCAAAGGCAGATTTTGGATTTGACAACTTTCTAAAAACTAATTTAAACGATCCAAATAGAATTTCTGGGCTACACAGAAAGTACAACCAAAAATGAGATCTCAGAGGCAAAGTAAATACGGTCTGCCACAGAGCCTGGTCCTGCTTTAGCTCCTAAGTTAATCTGGGGGTCAAACAGCAAGGGAAGAGATATATCTGAAGGAAAATGTCATATAAAGTTCTACATTGGGGGGAAGCTAAAAAGCAAACTAATCTTCCTTAGAATTTGGTCTCTGTTAGAAGCTGTGGGACAAATACGGGAGGGTCAGGGCGCCTAAGGATTTTAAAGACCCTACAGAGGAAGTAAAGACCACGAAGATTCAAAAGTGAAACGCTACAGGAAACATTCAGATATCAGACGCTAGGACCGGCAGAATATGGTTCCAGGCTCAGAGCAGTAAAGCCTGATACACTAAAACATGAGCCCTGGTATGTGGGTTGATTAAATGCGTGTCAGCTAAATCCCAGAATCAGTTGTGTTTGGGCGCCCCCTCTCCAAAACCTGCTTTCCTTTTCCCCTCCCCCAGTCTGCATTTCCAGGCTCTGTTCCTCCTTTCCAAACTGAACTTCCTCTCCCCCACCTCTGTGGGCACGCCTCCCTGCCTCTCCTCCCCCATTCCCTGCCGCCTGTTCTACTCGTCATTTCCCTCCTCGCTTCCCTCTGCATCTTCTAATTCCTCTACTCCCACTGTTTCTGCTTGTAAGCCCCCTCTCCACGCTGTCCTCCACTCCCTCCCGATTCTCGCTTTCCAACCTGCCCTCAAAAAAGCGTTTGCGCCACAACAGCCCGGCTCAGCGACTACGCAGGCCCTTTCAATGCCCCAACACATCTACTAGCAGTGATAAAGCAAGAAAGGCTGTAAGTTACCAGATGCCGTTTTCTGATTCTTCCGCTGTGGTGGACACCTCAACGAGCCAAGGTCAGTCACACGCTGCCGCCGTCTCCCTACTGCTCCCTGCTGGCTTGACCAGCTAGACTTGGGGCTGTCGCCTTCCACTCCCAAAGCCGTTGAAATTGTTGTCCTCCTTCACTAGGCGCTGAAGAAAGATGGCGACCGCCAAACCGGAAGCTGAGCAATATGTTTGTTGGATTCGGTGACCAGGATGTAGGAGGACCACGCCTCCTTATGAATTATGCATGACGTCATCAACGCCTGCCTAACATTTTTTTTTTATCTTTTATTTAATGACTATAAATTTCCAAAGTACGACTGATGGGTTACAATGGCTTCCCCCCCCCCATACCGTCCCTCCCACCCACAACCCTCCCCTTTCCCACTCCCTCTCCCCTTCCATTCACATCAAGATTCATTTTCGATTATCTTAATATACAGAAGATCAGCTTAGTATACCTTAAGTAAGGATTTCAACAGTTTGCTCCCACACAGAAACATAAAGTGAAAAATAATAGATGATTTTTTTTAAATGATGATGAAATCAGATCAGACCTATTGTCATGTTTAATCCCAGTGAGAGTCAAGTTGGGAATTGATAATTTCTTTCTTTTTTTTTTTTTTTTTTTTTTTTTTACAGAAGATCAGTTTAGTGTACATTAAGTAAAGATTTCAGTCGTTTGCACCCCCATAGAAACACAAAGTGAAATATACTGTTTGAGTACTCGTTATAGCATTAAGCCTCAGTGTACAGCACGTTAAGGACAGAGATCCTACATGAGGAGTAAGTGTACAGTGACTCCTGTTGTTGACTTTACCAATTGACACTCCTGTTTATGGCATCAGTAATCTCCCTATGCACCAGTTATGAGTTTCCAAGGCTATGGAAGCCCCTTGAGTTCTCCGACTCTTATCTTGTTTAGACACGGTCATAGTCAAAGTGGAGGTTCTCTCCTCCCTTCAGAGAAAGGCACCTCCCTCTTTGAAGACCTGTTCTTTCCACTGGGATCTCACTCACAGAGATCTTTTTGCCAGAGTGTCTTGGCTTTCCATGCCTGAAATACTCTCATGGGCTTTTCAGCCAGATCCGAGTGCCTTTAGGGCTGATTCTGAGGCCAGAGTGCTATTTAGGACATCCGCCATTCTATGAGTCTGCTGAGTATCTCACTTCCCATGTTGGATCACTCTCCCCTTTATTTATTCTATCGGTTGGTGTTAGCAGATACTAGACTTGTTTATGTGCTCCCTTTGATTCTTAGTCCTTTCATTATGATCAATTGTGAACTGAAATTGATCCCTTGGAGTAGTGAGATGGCATTGGCACATGCCACCTTGATGGGATTGAATTGGAATCCCCTGGTATGTTTCCAACTCTACCAATTGGGGCAAGTCAGCCCGAGCATGCCCCAAATTATACATCTCTTCCCTCTCTTAGTCCCACTCTTATGTTTAACAGGGATCACATTTCAGTTAATTTTCAACACTTAAGAATAACTGTGTGATAATTACAGAATTAAACCAGTCATATTAAGTAGAACAGACAAAAAAAAATACTATGAGGGATAATGTATTAAGTTGTCCATTAGCAACGCCTAACTAACATAAAAGTGAGAACGAGGATAGCGGTTCTGCCTCATGGCTGGAGTTACTAAAATTGTTAAGACTTAGATATAAATGTATGTTCAGTGACTAACGATAAGATGGTAAGACATAAATAGGTTTTTGGTCACAAATCGTACATCACAGTGGGTAGTAGGGAACTCAGAAATTCAATTTTTAAAAAAAGACAACAAAGGCAAATGGCAAGTAAAGCGGAAGAGATCGACATTTTCCAGAACTGAAAAGCAGTTATTTCTAAATTTTAATTAATAATCTCTGGCCAGGGATTCACGATTTCTTTCAGACTCCTAAAATTATACTTGAGGAGAAACCAATGCCTCATTTCCTCTTCTGTAAAGCTGATAACAGGATGAATTATGGAGTTTGAGATTTAAATGTTGAATGTCATTTATGGAAATAAGAAAATAAAAAGCACATGCATTCTGTGTTGCAAACTCCAAATGTCAAATTTAAAATAATAGTTGATATAAATGTTACATTATTAGATAAGTTATGTGCTAATATAATTTTGAATTAGACATCATGCAAATCTGCAACTTCAGGCTTTTAAGTCACAAAGAATGGGCACACTGATGCAAGACCAGTGTTGTAGTGCAGTGGGTTAACCTGTTGCTTGTAACATTGGCATCCCTGTAACACCAGTGTGTCTCTTTGCTACTTCACACCTACCTTCCTGCTAATGTGCCATTGAGTATATTGTTGTAAAGTTCACCTATGTTGCAGCACTGATTAGTATGTTGTTCATTTACCCATGAAATGATTGCTGAACATCTGGATCCTTTCATCACTTACCTATGGGGAATATTGCTGCTTAAAAATACACTTGCACATGGATCTCTTTAGATAGCTGTTTCCAATTTTTCTATTGATAGAAGTGGAGCTTCTGGGACACATGATAATTTCTATTTTTTACATTGGAGGAACAGCAAAACTATTTTCCACAGAAGGAACCCTACTGGCAATTCCCACTGTTTTTCATACCTTTGTCAGTAATTGTCATTTCTGATTAAAAATGTATATCTATCTGTTATATATTAATGTCAGCCATCGCAAAAAACACCAAACACCTGAGTAAGGGAAAGGGTTTACTGGGGAACACCCTACAGACCGGAGTGAAGGGGCAGCAAAGGAAAAAGAGAGAAAGAGAGTATAAGAGAGAGACAGAGGAGAGAAGATAGAGTAGAGAGATGAGCCAAGAGAGAGGAGAGAGCGCAGGAGAGAAGAGCCAGGAGTGCAGGAGAGCAGAGCCAAGAGAACATGTGTGCAGGAACAGGCCCTTTTAAAACTTTGCCTGAGGGCGGGCAGGGAAGCAGGAGCAGCGAATCCCATTAGGATGGGGGTGGAGCCTGGCTCAGGTAGCTGGGCCATGCGGCCACCTGGCTACAACTGCGCCAGTTTCCTAACACTATCCAATATGTGTGAGGTAATAAAATGGTACTTATTTATAGTTTCCTAATAACTAATGAAAATGACCATTTTTCATATATTTTTCATCACTTTCTTTGTAAAAAAAAAACCTGTATGTCATTTTTTAACTTTTTAAAAAAAAATACTTACTTGTTTATTTGAAAGGCAGAGCCACAGAAAGAGAGACAGAGAGATAAAGAGATCTTCCATCCACTGGCTCACTCACCAAATGGCCACAATGGCTAGGGCTGGGCCAAGCTGAAGCCAGGAGCTGGGAGCTTCTTCTAGGTCTCCCATGTGGGTGCAGGGGCCCAATGACTTGGGTCATCCTCTACTGCTTTCCTAAGAATATTAGATCATAAGTAGAATACCTAGGTCATGAACTGCTGGTTGTACAGTAAGAACACATTTAATATTACTGAACAAACGTAAATGAATATGGGGAAAACATATGGTATCTATCTTTTGGGTACTGGCTTATTTCACTAAGTATAATGCTTTCCAGTTGCATCCATTTTGTTACAAAAGACAGGATTTCAATTTTATGGCTGTGTAGTATTCCATAGTGTATATATACCACATTTTCTTTATCACTGCAGTTTCTGAAGGCCTGTTTCTATAAAGCATTTGAAATAAAAATAGGCCGGCGCTGTGGCTCACTAGGCTAATCCTCCACCTGCAGCGCCGGCACCCTGGGTTCTAGTCCCGGTCAGGGCGCGGGATTCTGTCCCGGTTGCTCCTCTTTCAGTCCAGCCCTCTGCTGTGGCCTGGGAGTGCAGTGGAGGATGGCCCAGGTCCTTGGGCCCTGCACCCACATGGGAGACCAGGAGAAGCACCTGGCTCCTGGCTTTGGATCAGCACGGTGTGCCGGCCACAGCACGCCAGCCGCAGCGGCCACTGGGGGGTGAACCAACCAAAAAGGAAGACCTTTCTCTTCTCTCTGTCTCTCTCTCTCTCTCTCACTGTCCACTCTGCCTGTCAAAAAAAAAAAAAGTACTACAAAAAAAAAAAGAAATAAAAATAAAAATATAGTTATAATATGGGATAAGACAGGTAGTTAGATTAGGGCCATAAACTGGAAAACACACTCCCCACCACACCCTGTGTAACACTACCTTCGTGCCTAAGTCAAATCACTCCCTTCCCAGGATGTACCTCCTTTCACCTGGGACCTGGTAGAGGTGCTAGTTAACCACTCCCCTTTAAACTTTATAAGACAGGGTGTCTAGCTGCAATAAACATGGGGGTGCAGATCACTTTACATTTAAGCACATTTATCTCAATTGCTTTATAAAATTTGCATTTAGAAATTATACCTGGATGACTGAAGGTGCTGGTATTTTATCATACCTCTATCTAAATTAAGGTCAAAATTGCATCTATTCAATATTGAATTCTACTTCTTTTTATGAAACTCTAGCTTTAAATCAGCAACATGAAAACAGACATTGGAAAGTCCACCTTAGGGGCTGTATACTTATTATCCATTGCCATATAATGGGAAAGCTGTTAAAACCAAATTGCAAACCATGTTTGGCAAGTTACAAAACAATATTTTTAAAGGCAGTGATTTTCCTAGATTCAAGAAATTCTTTTAAAACCAATGTCCAGCTACAGCTGAACGAAATTTTCATGTACAAGATTGTTATTTACCTAACACATGTTTTTAGAGTTTAATTGAATTTGAGTTTAGTGTTCCACTGGAGATTGTTCATCATGTTAGGTTTAATAGGGGAGAGCATTCATCAGAGTAGAAGGATACCCCTCTGGTTGGAGAGATTTTTAAAGGGAAGAATCTGATAGGTGACAGAGTAAGGGGCAACTAGGGAAAAGGAGACATGTCTGAAAATAGTAATTAACCAGGTAGGCATGCTGGTTTGAAGGGCTAGTAGTCATTATTATTTCACAGAGATTGGAAGATACCTTAAGAGTAATGTTGTCTTTGAAGGGGGACCTTAGAGCTGAGTCTGCCCATACAGAGAGCAGGGCGTGTTTGAAATTAAGTTTAAAGAGCAGAGCTGCTTGTTGGGGCACTTGTAGAGCACTGCAAGGACTCTGATAAGGAAGGCAGAAGATGCAAGGAAGGCTCTTTGGTGAGGTTTACTGTGTATTTTTTAGCAGTTTAGGCTTTTACGCAGGAGAGAGTGTCAGAACGGAGGAGGGGGGTTTAGGAAGAGAGAGGTAGTTTTCGCTGTTAACCCAGTGCTAATAAATGAAATGTCTAGGAAATGCTCACTACTAGGACCAGGAAATTGAGTTTGTAGGAATTGAGGAGACCTGGCAAGGCCAACTTGACATTCAATTAGGGATAAAACCTATCAAAAGATCTGATAATCACACCTGGCTTGCTCATGACAAAGCAACGAGCTATTAGAAGGGTGAAGATAGGTGATTTGATTACAGTAGATTGTTAGCTCAAGAGGATGGACTCACCACTCCCTTGCTATTCTTATGGTAAAATTGGAACAGAGGGAGGAGTGAAGGTTATTTGGAGGACCTGGGCTAGAGGGTGATGGCATGGAGACAACCTGTTCCTGAACTTGCCTTTGCTTATCCAGGAGGGTGTTAGAGAGGATCATAGATAAGGCAAAGGGAGTAGACAAGGTGGGCAGTAGACCTAAAGGGCTGGTTCTGAGATAAGGTTGGGATTCTTAGGTGGGAGAAAGGAGGTATGGTGAATGAGACAGTGAAGAGCTAGAAAGGGGCTTGGCTAGTAAGGGCTTTGGAAGTAAATAGAACTTGAGCTGAAGAACGTGAGGTATGAAGAGAAGGTTTAGACAGCACGCTTGCCTCAGAATCAGCCCTTACGGCATTCGGACCTGGCTAAAAAGCCCATGAGAGTTTCCCAGGCATGGAAAGACAAGACACTGCAAAAATGACCTAATTGAAAGATCTCTGTGAGTGAGATCCCAGTGGAAAAAACGGGCCATCAAAGAAGGAGGTACCTTCCTCTGAAGGGAGGAGAGAACTTCCACTTTGACTATGGCCTTGTCTAAATAAGGTCACAATTGTGGACTCAAGAGGCTTCCACAGCCTTGGCAGCTCGTGACAAGAGCCTCGGGTGATTACTGACATCACAAATAAGAGTGTCAATTGTTAAATCAAGAACAGGAGTCACTGTGCACTTATTCCCCACATAGGATCTCTGTCCTTAATGTGTCGTACTGAGAATTAACGGTAAAATTAGTCTTCAAACAGTACCCTACACTTTGTGTGTCTGTGTGGGTGCAGTCTGTTGAAATCTTTACCTAGTATATACTAAATTGATGTTCTCTATATAAAGATAATTGAAATGAATCTGATGAAGAATGGGATGGGAGAGGGAGTGGGAGATGGGATGGTTGCGGATGGGACAGTGGTTATGGGGGGGAAAACCACTATAATCCAAAAGTTTTACTTTTCTTTTTTTTTTTTTTTTTTGACAGGCAGAGTGGACAGTGAGAGAGAGAGAGACAGAGAGAAAGGTCTTCCTTTGCCGTTGGTTCACCCTCCAATGGCCGCCGCGGCCAGCGCGATGCGGCCGGCGCACCGTGCTGATGCGATGGCAGGAGCCAGGAGCCAGGTGCTTTTCCTGGTCTCCCATGGGGTGCAGGGCCCAAGCACCTGGGCCATCCTCCACTGCACTCCCGGGCCACAGCAGAGGGCTGGCCTGGAAGAGGGGCAACCGGGACAGAATCCGGCGCCCCGACCGGGACTAGAACCCGGTGTGCCGGCGCCGCTAGGCGGAGGATTAGCCTAGTGAGCCGCGGCGCCGGCCTAAGTTTTACTTTTGAAATTTATATTTATTAAATAAAAGTTTTCTAAAATAAAAAATTATAAAAAAAGGTTTAGAGAAGAGATAGGAGAAAGCTTAGATATACGGAATCTACTTTCACTTTCCCAAACACCCACAGATTCCCGAGTGTCAGAGTCAAATGTGCCATTAAGTGGCCATTTTAACTGGCTGTTGAGGTCATACATGGGCCTCGCCTGATACCAAAAAGAGGCAATGACATTTGAGATTTGGAGGCAATTTAAGAGGGGCTAAATTGTTTAGGAGACAACTGAGAGGAGAATCAGATGGAATGTGGGATGAGGAAGCTCCCATGGCGACCTGTGAGTCAGACTGGTGGTTATCAGGTATCCACAAGATCATGGCTGTCTGAAAGGGAGGGTACAGGAACAGAGAGTTGGGATCATCACCCGTGTAGCCATTGGCGCCTATGGCCTAAAGCCCATGGAAGGCCTACAGTCCATGGATGGCTTAAAGTCCGTGGAAAGGCATAAAGCCCGTGGAGAGGCATAAAGCCTTGGGAGTTGTGGTGCCTGGTACCAGGACTTCAAGACAACACAGAGCAAAACCACAATCCGTGGTAAAAGTCACAGTGGGAGAATTCCCCATTCCCCATCTTTCTTGAGGATTCTGAATGGCAAGTGTGCGGATGGAAATCACAGAACATTTGGTAATGAAGGTAGCCCAAGGAGTGAGTTTTGTGGTTGGCAACAGGCCAGGATCCCAAAGCCTCCCAAATCACCAAGGGGAGAACGAGGTCCACAGAGAACTTGGATCCAAGTCACAGAAGCAATGGAGGGCCACCACAAAACACCAAACATTAAAGTTAAAGGAAAGGTATGTTGCTGGGTGGGAAACAGGCTGGAGGAAGAGGCAGAAAAGGGAGAACGATCAGGAGCACGTGTATGGGCAGCAGGTTTTGTTATAGCCTTAGAGAAGGTAGGCAAATGGAAGCAATGAATCTCATTAGGGTGGAGGTGGAGCTGATGCTTGTGGTTGGGCCATTTGGTCACCTGACATTTAGCAAGCCAGGCTGGGCTTAGGACCAAAGTTTACTATACAAGATGGCAATGGGGTCATAGCCTAAGATGGTGCCTGGGGCTTAGATGGTGCCACGCATAAGACTGCACCATTTTACTAACACCACTTGATGCTCTAATCTGTCATTTAACAATTTTTAAACCTAAGTAGTGTATTAAATTTCTTTTTTTTAATTTTTTTGACAGGCAGAGTGGACAGTGAGAGAGAGAGAGAGAAAGGTCTTCCTTTGCCGTTGGTTCACCCTCCAGTGGCCACCACGGCCGGCGCACCGCGCTGATCTGAAGCCAGGAGCCAGGTGCTTCTCCTGGTCTCCCATGGGGTGCAGGGCCCAAGGACTTGGGCCATCCTCCACTGCACTCCCTGGCCACAGCAGAGAGCTGGCCTGGAAGAGGGGCAACTGGGACAGAATCTGGCACCCCGACCGGGACTAGAACCCGGTGTGCCAGTGCCACAAGGCGGAGGATTAGCCTAGTGAGCCGCGGCGCTGGCCTTAAATTTCTTATATGCTATATGCTTTTTGAGTTTTTACACAAAGAACTGGTATTATGGGGTAGAAGATAGAATTGCTGCCTGCAAAGCCAGCATCCTATAATGGGCACTGATTATTCTATCAGCTGCACCATTTCCAATCCAGTCCCCTGCTAATTAACCTGGAACAACAGCAGAAGATGGTCCAAGTAGTTGAGCACATTTAGTCAAGTGAGAGACCCCTATAAGCTTCCTGGCTTCAACCTGGCCCAGCCCCAGCCATTGTGGACAGTTGGGAAGTTAACTAACAGATGGAAGATCCCTCTCTCTCATTTTCTCCTCCTCTAATTCTGGCTTTTAAATCAATAAACCTTAAAGGAAGTTTTTACATGAATTTCAAATGTTGAAGCCTCTTTATTTCCTATTCATGATCTTCAGCTGAATTTGCTAAAAACCCTAACTGTGCCACATTATTACCAATTTTAAGAACATAAATTTTTATTTAAAATCATTTTCAACTATTTCAAGAATTAATTTGAACTCCTAAATAGCCTTGTACTCCAATATTTCTAAACCTGGCAATACTTATTTTATTAAGAAATGTATTAAACTGAGTTAGTTCAGATTTGATTTAAATGGAAATTAAGGGTTCCAGTAACTCTCATTTCAGTCATTTAGTTCTCTAATTTGGATACAAAAAATATTTTTTTCCAGTTTGTTCAATTTCAGTATGAGTCTTTCCTTTCCTAGCATAGCAGTTAATTGCCTATAACCATCACCCAATTGTCTGGGAAACATTACTGTATCTTTCAATTCCATTTTCCTGCCATGTATCAGGACACACACACACACACAAAAACTTAGTATTAGGACAGTGATTATTTTTTAAGATTTATTTACTTTACTTGAAAGTTAGAGTTACACAGGGAGAGGAGAAGCAGAGAGAGGTCCCCCATCTTCTGGTTCACTCCCCAATTGGCTGCAATGGCCAGAGCTGCACTGATCTGAAGCTCCACCAGGTGCTTCTCCCAGGTCTCCCACATGGGTGCAGGGGCCCAAGGACTTGGGCCATCTTCCACAGCTTTCCCAGGCCACAGCAGAGAGCTGGCTGGGAAGTGGAGCAGCCGGTCTCAATCCAGCTCCTGTATGAGATGCTGGCACTGCAGGCAGCAGCTTTACTTGCTACACCACAGTGCTGGTCCATGGACAATGAGTTTTAAAGCCATTCTGGAGACTTCTCAAACCTTTTTACATGTTTCACTTTTTAAAAAGAGCAACTTAATGATTTGCTTATCCTGCTTAATTAAGGCCATCTTGCCATGAAGAAATTTAATGACACAAATGAAATTTCAAATACAAGGGTACTTTTAAAAAACTCATTAGTTTAGAGTTGGCATTGTAGTACAGGAGGTAGAGCCGCCTCCTGCGATGGCAGGCACCTAATATGGGTGCTGGTTTGAGTCCTGGCTGCTCCACTTCCAGTCCAGCTCCCTGCTCACACATCTGGGAAATCGGCAGAAGATGGTCCAAGTGCTTAGGCCTCTTGCCACCCATGTGGGATACCAAGGTGAAGCTCCGGTTCAGTCCAGCCCGGGTTATTATGGCCACTTGGAGAGTAAATCAGTGGATGTAAAACAGTCTCACCCTCTTTCTTTTCTTTCTTTCTTTCTTTCTTTCTTTCTTTCTTTCTTTCTTTCTTTCTTTCTTTCTTTCTTTCTTTCTTTCTTTCTTTCTGACAGGCAGAGTGTGGACAGTGAGAGAGAAAGAGAGAGAGAGAGACAGACAGAGAGACAGACAGAGAGAGACAGAGAGAAAGGTCTTCCTTTTTGGTTGGTTCGCCCCCCAGTAGCCACTGCGGCCAGAGCGCTGCGGCCGGCACACCGCGCTGATCCGAAGCCAGGAGCCACTCGCCTCTCCTGGTCTCCCAAGGACTTGGGCCATCCTCCATTGCACTCCCAGGCCACAGCAGAGAGCTGGACTGGAAGAAAGGAGCAACCGGGACAGAATCCAGCACCCCAACCGGGTCTAGAACCTGGGGTGCTGGCGCCGCACGTGGAGGATTAGCCTATTGAGCCACGGTGCCGGCTCACCCTCTTTCAAGTAATTATTTCTTTATAATATAAAGATAGTTTAAGGGCTGGTGTAGTGACATACATGCAACAAAGAACAATGCAACGGGACACAGGGTTTTGTGCAAACTTTTATTCTAAGAACTTTTAACAGTACAAACACTCTCAAGAAGAA
This sequence comes from Oryctolagus cuniculus, assembly GCF_051225735.1. NCBI lineage: Eukaryota > Metazoa > Chordata > Mammalia > Lagomorpha > Leporidae > Oryctolagus > Oryctolagus cuniculus. Next base: position 6,511,027 of record NC_142889.1, on the reverse strand, counting down.
ACGTTTATTTCTCAACAGCGACACTGACATTACTTTAAACAAATCTATCTATATATTGTAAAAGGGAAAAGTCACAGAAGAGAAGTTAATATATGCCCCCTCCTCCAAAACCAAGGTATTTCTTTTAATAGCTAGTACTTACAACACAAGAAAAGTAGCATTTAAATTTTCTGTCTGCAAAGGAAGTTTGGCAAACAAGTGTAATTTTTGTTTTAGTACCTTCTTCGTCCTCCTCTTTCAGACTGGCCTCTCCCCTGACTGCCTCTAGAAGCCCCACAACTTGAACTACCATATGATCCATGAGGAACATAGTACACCCTGTCCAGAGAAGGTGGGAACCCTCGTTCCCGTCTGCTACCACGTGCACGACCAGTTGGATACATGTCACTTCGACTGCTTGAGTAACTGTCCCGATTTCCACCATATCCATCTCGTGTACTGTTACAATCTTCGTAACGATTGTTTCCACTGTAAGTCAGTGGAGGCCCTCGTGCAGATAGTACGCCACGGGAATTCCCTGCAGTTCAATGATCAGAAAGCAAAACTTCAACACTTTTTGGGTATCATTACACCATGATACTGGTTATTAAACAGTTGAGAAAACATTGCTTTTATCTGCCTCTAATGACATCAATTAAGCTGAAGTAGGCAGGGGTCTTAAGTTGAAAGTAACAAATATTTACTTCCTCTGAAAACAGAGTGAATTTTAATGTTTCATGCAGATCCTATACATAACATTGTCACACTCATTATTTTAAAATGTAAAGATTAAACTTCCCAATGGGAGGAAAGATTAACTTTCATTAATAGCAAACTGTTTGGCTCAATATTCTCAATCTAGTCAAGAGACCATAATAGACAATTTACATTTTGTGAGTAAAATTATATTCACCATGTGGCTGGTTTAGCTGAATCTATACTACACAAATCAAAATTGGACACTTACCATAATTGTCAAATGCATCTCTATAAAAGCCTCTACTTGGATGCTCAGAATAATCTCTATTGCGACCATAGCCACCACGGTCACTAGATTTAGGAAAGATTTAATTAATTTAAAAATTACCAATTTCAGTAACATAATTGATAAGCACAGAATTTTCAAGGTACCTATATCCTCTAGAGAAATGTTCATCCCGAGGACTAGAATGGCCATAATCATGGTACACAACGTCTCTAGTTGGAGGACCATAATCCTTGCCTTCTTGGGAACCTGGATAATCTCTGTAACTTAAAAGCAGTGGGTTTTAAAATATTAATTTCTAAAGTACAAAACACAAAAACACTATCTCTTAAACACACACAAAAAATCAGCGAAGTTATTGAACAGTATTCCTTCAAATACTACATACAAATGGGCTAAAAGTACATGACACAACTCCGTAATTCATTAGGAAAATGAAAATGATGACCAAATAAAGACATGTTTCCTATCTACTACAAAGTCTATACTAAAAAAAAAAAATTTGAAAAAGGGGCCAGCTCTGCGGCACAGTGAGTTGTTCCTCTGCCAGTGGCACCGGCATCCCATATAGGTGCCAGTTCTAGTCCCTGCTGCCCCTCTTCCAATCCAGCTCTCTGACATGGCCTGGGATAGCAGTAGAGGATGGTCCAAGTCCTTGGGCCCCTGCACCTGCACAGGAGACCGGCAGGAAACACCTGGCTCCTGGCTTCGGATCAGCCCAGCTCTGGCCACTGCAGCCATCTGGGGAGTGAACCAACAGAAGGAAGACCTTTCTCTTTCTATCTCTCCCTCTCACTGTCTGTAATGCTATCTTTCAAATAAATAAATAAAATCTTTTTAAAAATGGAAAAAAGAGAGGATATAAACACACTGGGATCCTAGAGTATTGGTAATATAAAATAAACTGGTGCAACTGCTATGTTGTAATTTAATGACTCATCAAAAAATTAAACCTAATTATTACTTCCCTCAATAATTGCAGTTATTTATGTATATATCCAAAGTAACTGGAAACAGATACTCAAATATGATTTGAATGATCCTAGGAATATTATGTTAGAAAAGAACTTAAATAGGGTGAGGCTGTGGCACAGAAGGTAAGACCACCGCCTGCAGTGCTGGCATCCCATATGTTAGCACTGCTTTGAGTCCTGGCTGCTCCACTTCTGATCCAGCTCTCTGCTATAGCCTGGCAAAGCAGTAGAAGATGATCCACTTTCTTGGGCCCCTGCATCCAAGAGGGAGACTCAGAATAAGCTTTTGTTCCTGGCTGTGGACCAGCTCAGCTCCGGCTGTTCCAGACATTTGGGGATTGAAACAGTGAATGAGAGATCTCTGTTTCTACTTGTCTGTAACTCTTTCAAATAAATAAAAGAAATAAAATAACATAAGTACCAAATACATGCTATAATGTCAGCGAATCTTAAAAACATGCTAAGGAAAAGGAGACACAAAAGATCACATGAACTATCCTCTATAGATCATACAGATAAAATAAACATGCTATTTGTCAGGGGTTGAGAGGGGGGGGAACTTTGGGATGTAATGTTTAATTGGTAAAGATTTTCTCTGGTGTAAGGCAATATTTTGAGGTCTAAATGGAAGTGGCTCTTACATAATACCAAACTGTTAATTTTAAAATTAAAAACTGATTTCCTTTACCTATCTTTTGCAGCATAACCACCACCTCTTGGTGACACATAGTAATCTCTCCGGGAAGACACTGGCTTTCTACGCGGTAGATCTCCATAATTCTCTCTCCCGCGTGATTCAGGACCTTTAGTTTCAACATCATAACATTAAGTACCTCAAAGAACATTTTTTCCTCTTTACAGAAGTCAAAAATTATTCCAAGACTCCATCAATGCTTTTCTGTTTACCGCTTAAACGTTATTCACATTTTTTTCTTGTTATGTTCCCTCTCTACACAGAAAGTTTAAAATAATGTTACCTTATGTAGACAAAACCTCAAAAATAAGATTACTTACACATTTTCCTTCATTGAATGTCTCCTTCTGTTCCTTTTGCACTTGACTATCCTTCCCTTGCATGTGTCATCATTTCAGTTATCTATCCCTTCTCATCACATCAAATTATTCTTAAAAACTTGTCTTCACTCTTACTGCTTATAATTGTTCATCATACTGGTCCATTATTCCTGTTCTTTTTACTATTCAAATTTCAAACACAAAATTAAACCAAGTAATTACAATTTAGTGTAAAGACTAGTTGAAACAAATCTGTCACTATCCTTTCAACCTGTTTTCTTTTTTTAAAAAGCCTCAGTATACTCCAGTCTTCTTGCTGTTTAACTCATTTGTTTTTACATACCAGCATTGGCAACTTAGTGCAACAAAACCTTTTTGTAAATACAGATGCTTCTCATAATTTAGTTCTAAGTCAAAATCCTCCTTAAGTTAAATATGAATTTAATATATTATATCTCCTGAACATCGCAGCCAGTTACTAACACAACATACTTCTACAGAAATATAAGATCACAGGGGTTACTGGGAACTGCAGCTTACTTTCACTACCCCGTATCAGAGGAGAGTAAAAGATCACCTATCACCAGCCAGGAAAATAGCAAAATTCAAAATTTGAAGTACATAGTTCTTTCACATTATGGTAGAGTGGAAAAATCTGAATTCAGGCTACTGTAAACTTTGGAACTATTTCTTATTTTGTTTTACATAACTGCCTCATTTTCAAAAATTTCACTTTTTTCTGTAGCCACCTCAGTTTTTAAAGGACCTAAGTTATCCTTAACATACTTCTTTCTTTTTTCTTTAGAGTCTTTCAAAATAAAGTTCTGTTATCAATTAATCCTCTTTCCCATTCATTCTCCTAACAAGACTTTGTTATATTTTATGTTTTATACTATATATTCTCTTTGCCTTTGCATATTTTTAAAAGATTTATTTGTCATTTGAAAGAGTTACACAGAGAGAAAAGGAGAGTCAGAGAGAGAGAGAGAGAGAGAGAGAGAGAGAGAGAGAGAGAAAGGTCTTCCATCTGCTGGTTCATTTCCCAACTGGCTGCAATGGCCAAAGCCGCGCTGATGCGAAGCCAGGAGCCGGGAGCTTCTTCCAGGTCTCCCATGTGGGTGCAGGGGCCCAAGGACTTGGGCCATCCTCTACTGCTTTCCCAGGCCATAGCAGAGAGCTGGATTGGAAGTGGAGCAGGCCGGGTCTCGAACCAGCACCACATGAGATGCCAGCACTGCCGGCAGCGGCTTTACCCGCTACGCTACAGTGCCAGCCCCTGCCTTTGCATATTTCTAATGTCTCCCCCTGCCCTGCCCTACCCTGAATGGCTAAAAGTATGTAACTCAGGAAAATTTCTCATAGTTGTATGTATCTTAATATGCCTTCAGGACCAATGATTCTCATAAACAAGCAGCAAATGAAACACCAATTTTAGTGCTTAAAAACTTCTTTAGAAAAGACTTTCTGGGGGCCAACATTGTCTCACAGCACATTTATCTACCACCTGCAAAGTCTGGTTCCCATGTCAGAAAACCAGCTCAATTCCTGGCTACTCTGTTTTTTAATCAGTTTCTTGCTAACGTATCTAGAGAGAAAGCAGAGGATGGCCCGTATTTAGCACCTTGTCACCTATTGTGAGAGATCAGGATGGAGTTTCCTGTTCCTGAATTCTTTCTGGCCCAGCCCTTACTGTTGCAGCCCTTTGGGAAATGAACCACCAGATGGTAATTTGCTACTCTGCCTTTCCAATAAATTATATTAAAATCCAGGGCCGGTGCTATAGATCAGTATGTTAATCCTCCGCCTGCAGTGCTGGCAAGCCATATGGACACCAGTTCTAGTCCCGGCTGCTTCTCTCCCAATCTAGTTCTCTGCTATGGCCTGGGAAAGCAGGAGAAGATGGCCCAATTCCTTTGGGCCCTGCACCTGCATGGGAGAAGACCTGGAAGAAGCTCCTGCTCCTGGCTTCGGATCAGTGCAGCTCCGGCCATTTCAGCCATTTGGGGAGCGAACCAACGGAAGGAAGACCTTTCTCTCTGTCTTTCCCTCTCACTGCCTGTAACTCTACCTCTCCAATAAGTAAATAAAATCTTTAAAAAACATTTTTGCATCTTCATTTATTCCTTTACATATGAAATATATTTTAAATGCTTGTTTTTAAATTAAAAATAAACAATTTTGAAGCAAAAGAACAAACTCTCATCCCCCTCTCCAAATGCCCCACAAAAGCCACAGAGGAAGTTGAAAGAGAGATCTGAATCCAGGTTCCCTACTGTTTGGCAGGAACTCCATTACTTATCAGTCAGCACTACCTTCTGCAGTCTGCATTAACAGGAGGGTGGGACCTGAACTGAAAAATGAACTTAAGTAGTACAATGTGGGACACTATCTTCATTTGCATCTTAACTGTTAGGGTAAATAAGAGCTCCCTACTAATGAATATTAATGACAAAAATGTAAACATTCAAACTATTTACTTCATAGAGTTCATTTTTTATTTTTTATTTCTTAGCTAAGAAAGCCATCTTGCTATTCAATCCATCTTACATACACAAACTCTGCTACCTTTTAACTGAAAAATTATTACAAGCTAAATTTTTTTATTTCCTAAATTATTACCAAGTGGCTAGTTTTATTTTACTGCTAATGAACTAGCTTACCCTTGCATATTAGTAATGTAATGGAATATTCATTTGGGGAAAACTGTACCTTTTAAAGCAAGCAATTTTCTCAAATCTTGTCTTGTGTTAATTCTTATTCCTCAATTCCTAGAGATCAGCGTTTCATGTTTTAAGCACTCACTGGCTAATCCTCTAATGGAAATAGGTTTGCTCCGTATGTATTCTGAAGATGCAGATATCTGTATTCACTGATAACTGTATTCAAGGTAAACTGGATAATGGCAGCATCAAGAACCCACTGTACCAAAGTTTAAAAACAGAACTAGAGATTATACTTCTCTCTTTACATGAAGTAAGATATTATGTTGTTAAGCCTCTTTACTAATAAATGTTCTTACTTCTGCTTTGTAATCCAGGACCTTATTTTAAATCTCCTCCTAAACGTTATCTGTTTTATTTGTTCTCACACCTTTTTTGTGTGCTTTCCTGCTTTTAGTTCACTTCAAATCTCTTCATTAGTCCACCAGTGACAATTACATTAAAGTTCAATCTTTCCGGCTGGCGCCGCGGCTCACTAGGCTAATCCTCCACCTTGCGGCGCCGGCACACCGGGTTCTAGTCCCGGTCGGGGCGCCGGATTCTGTCCCGGTAGCCCCTCTTCCAGACCAGCTCTCTGCTGTGGCCAGGAGTGCAGTGGAGGATGGCCCAAGTGCTTGGGCCCTTCACCCCATGGGAGACCAGGATAAGTACCTGGCTCCTGCCATCGGATCAGCGCGGTGCGCCGGCCGCAGCGCGCAAGCCGCGGCGGCCATTGGAGTGTGAACCAACGGCAAAGGAAGACCTTTCTCTCTGTCTCTCTCTCTCACTGTCCACTCTGCCTGTCCAAAAAAAAAAAAAAAAAAAAGTTCAATCTTTCCTGCACTATTAGATCTTCCATACATTTCACAACTATGCAAGTGACATGAACTGACTCCTTCCTTAACTATTATGTAAATGTTACATAAAATGTCTTCTATTGATTTCTCTGTATTTCCTTGCCATAAGAAATAAATTATCGTTCATGTTTTTCTGTGTTTATTACTAGCCTCACAATCAAAAAGGATGCCTTGAACAGAAATAGTTCTGTGATCTTAGCACTAACAATGTTATGATTGCCAAGTTTCAGTTATTTTATAATTACTTTAAGAACATAAAACCAGCTGTTAAAATATACAACCCAAAGTTAAACATGTGAGACAATTCTCACAGGACATAATTTTCAAGAGAATCTTGAGGAAAAGCAGCCTTACAATCAAAGAATGTTGGAGGGGACTTTTAATAAAATGTAATAGATTCTGTAATGAATTAATGAAGGAATGGTTTTACTACTATGGTCATTAATTACCTATTACATCTATTATGGGTAACTGAATTTATCTCTTCATCCTGAATTTCCAAATTCCAAATTGCAATTCCAATTCCAAATTCCAAATAATAAGATGCAGAAATACATAGGCAAGTAGATAGGCAGATTTACTATTTCTATGTTGCTTCTTAGGTTTAAACATTAATCCAATTTAACTCATTTTCATTCATAAGAAAACAACTTTAGTTCTAAGGAAAGAAAACTTGTTGTTGCATAATATTTACCTCGTCCTCTCACTGCACTATTGCTTCTTGCTGGAACAGAAGGAGCAGATCTTTTAGGAGGAGGACCTCCACTTCTTGAAGATGGACCTCTTTTAACTGCAAAGGGTCCCCTAGAAGAACTCATGTTGACATTATAAGTGTAGCCTCCATCATCTGCATTTAAGCAAAAAAATCTTTTTTATTAAGCAATATCAACATTCTAATGGCCAAATTTGTTGCTTAAAAATGCCTACTAAATAGTATCATAGTCTTGAGAAGTATTCAACTGTCAAAATTTAGTATTTATAGGATAAATTCTGCTTATGGTGGATTAGCTTGAAAATTCTAGAAAAAAAAGTTCAAGTAGCATTTTATACTGGTGTGGAAAAGATTGGGAGAGAATAAGAGAGTGAAAGAAGAGGGCAAAGTCTTACAAACAAAATCCAGTTAAAGTGAAGGTTTTTTGGTATATTAGGAAGAAAATAATTGATCTTTTGCCTGGTATAAAGGAAGTGTTTTCAAAATAGATCAGCATATAAACCAAAACATCCAAACAGAAACCCAGGTCATTCACAAAATCAAAAGATGATGTGTCAGAAAAAAATGCGGCTTTTACACTAATATAACATTATACAATTCTTACAGTTAATTTATGAAACACTCCTACAATCAATCAATTTGGACTTTGCTAAGTTTTAAAGAAATGAACATTAAAATGTAAAAACTTTATCTAACTGGAATCACTCTTAAATATATTCTAATTCCCTGCTATTATCAAATAAATAAATGTATAGTCTCCTGTAAGGTGGTAAAGTTGATTTTCAAGATCAATTTACTTAGAGAAAAAAAAAATCCCAAACTATGGAACTGAAATTTCACATGAAACATCTTCAGTCTTTCATACATCTGATTATAAATATTGGTAGGGTTTTTTTTTTTGGTTTATAATGAATATATTCCTTTTGAGTGTAAAACAACATTTTTTAAATGTAAGGTATACAAACCATGCATTTCATACACACAAATATAGGAACATAATGACTGTTTGCAAACCTAACTGCTCTCACACCCATACTCCTGCTCTTCTTCCTCCTCCTTCTCCTAGTCCCATTCTTATTTTTTGCTAAGATCTATTTTCAATTAACTTTATTCACATAAGATTAACAAATAGTATGAAAAAAACTGTTCCTTAACAGTGAAGACAAGAGCTATTGAAAGTCATTGCAACTGAGAGTGTCAATTTCACCTCTATATATTACTTTCAGGTATTCTATTTGTTACCACAGATCAGGAAAAACATAAGGTACTTATCTTTTTGGGACTGGCTTATTTTACTAAGTATAATGGTTTCCAGTTCTATCCATTTTGTTGCAAACAACAGGATTTCATTTTTATTTTTCCACTGTGTAGTATCCTACAGTGTACATATAGCATTAATTCTTTTTCCAGTCTTCAGCTGACAGACATCTGGCTTGATGCCATATCTTAGCTACTGTGAACTGACCTGCATTGAACATTCTCCAAACTGTCTTCCACTGTGGCTGTACAGTTTTATATTCCCAGCAGTAGTGGATTAGGGCAACTTTTTTCCCCCCACATCCTTAATCAACATTTGTTATTTGTTGATTTTTGAATGAAAGCCTTTGTAACGGGTGAGTTGAAGCACCATTGTGGTTTTGATTTGCATTTTGCTAATGGCCACTGATCCTGAGCACTTTTTCTTCTGTGTGTTGGCTATTTGGATTTCTTCTTCTTTCAAGATTTATTTATTTGAAAGGCAGAGTTACAGAGAAGCACAGGCATAGAGACACAGAGATCTCCCAGCTGCTGGTTCACCCCCTAAATGGCCCCAATATCCAGAGCTTTGGCAATCCAAAGTCAGGATCCAGGTGATTCCACTGGGTCTCCTAAGGCGGCCCAAGGATTTGGACCAACCATCTTCTACTGCTATCCCAGGCCATAGCAGAGAGCTGGATCAGAAGTGGGTCTTGAACCGGCACCCATATAGGATTCCAGCACTGCAGGATGCTTCTTTACCTGTTAACACACAGTGCTGGCCCCTGGATTTTCCCTATTGAGAAGTGTACATTCAAGTTCTTTGCCCATTTCTTAACTAGACTGTTTTACTGTTGTACAGTTTATTGATTTCTCTATATATTCTGGATATTAATCCTTTATCAGCTGCATAGTTTGTAAATATCTTCTCCCATTCTGTCAGTTGCCTCTTCACTTTGCTGGATGTTTCTTTTGCAGTGCAGAAGCTTCTCAATTTGAGCAATTCCATTTATCAATTTGTCTTTGTATTTCTGTGCTTCTGGGGTCATTCCCAAGAAAACTTCACCCATCCCAGGGTCTTTCAGGGTTTCCCCAAGGTTATCTAATAATTTCACAGTACTATGTCATAGATTTAGGTCTTTGAACCATTTTGAGTGTATTTTTGTGTAAGGTGGAAGGTAGGGGTCTTACTTCATACTTCAGCATGTGGAGATCCAGTTTTTCCAACATCAATTGTGTGAGACATTGTTCTCACTCCAGGGATAGATTTTAGCTCCTCTGTCAAAGATAAGTTGGTTGTAGATGTGTGAATTGATTTCTGGAGTTTCTATTCTATTCAATTATCTTATTCATCTGTTTTTATGCCTGTACTAGGCTGTTGTGATTATAAATGCTCTTTATTATGTTTTGAAATCTGGGAATGTGATGCCTCCAGCTTTGTTTTTTGAGATTTCTTGTGTTTCCAAATGAATTCAGCATCGTATTTTTTCTGTATCTGAAAAGAATGCCCTTGTTATCTTGACTGGGATTATGAGAGTCCTAAATCCACACAGGTCCAAGATATCTCCCATACTCTTTCCTGGCATCAAGAAAATAAAAACATTGGTGGCACACTCCTAGAGAGCTTCACCATTCTCATAATCTGTCCTAGCTACAAATCAGGCCTGAGAGACTTTCTGAGCTTCACCATTCCCGCAACTGCTCCCAGTTACAAGTCAGAGATCCTGTGCTTCCAGGTCCCTATTACTGCCACAGCTATAAATGAGGCAGCCCTGATGACTCCTTGTGTCAGGAACACCATCTCATGGTATCTAGTATCCTCTCCAGATGCTCCAGCCCGAATCCCACCTTGTTTTGTTTGGCCACTTCAACTCTCCTCCCACCTAACTCTGAACTCCCTTGACACAAGTTCCCTATAAAACTCCAGCTCTACACATGCACTCTGAGCTCCTCTCCCTCTGATGCTGCTCCTGGAAGTTCTTTGCCCTAATGGAACTTATTGAGGCTCAGCGTGGTCTTGGTTGTCGTTCTTGGTCATGGCTGAAAACACTAACAGGGACACACTGAATCTGTAAATGGCTTTTGGTAGTATGGATATTTTAATGATGTTCATTCTTCCAATCCATGAACATGGTAGTTTCCATTTTTTGTGTCTTTTTCTATTTATTTCTTTAATATTTTGTATTTTTCATTGTAGATATCTTTGATGTCCTTGTTTAAACTTATTCCAAGGTGTTTAATTTATTGTGAATCCATTGTGAATGGTTTTGATCTGAGAAGTTCTTTCTCAGCCATGGCATTATCTGTGTACACAAAGGCTATTTCATTGTATGTCCTGCTACTTTACCAAATAGTTTTTTGCCTTTCAATAGTCTCTTAGTGCAGTCTTTTGAATTCCTTATTTATTGAATCATGTCTGTAAATAAGGATAATTTGACTTCCTCATTCCCAATTTGTATCTCTTTCATGTATTTTTCCTTCCTAAAAGTTCTGGCTAAAACTTCTAGGCCTATATTGAACAGCAACAGAGAGAGTGGGTGCCCTTGTCTGGTTCCAGATCTCAGTGTTGCTTCCAACTTTTCCCCATTCAATAAAATCGCTGGCCCAGGGTTTGTCATAAATTGCCTTGCTTGTGTTGAGGAGTGTTCCCTCTATAAACAACTTGCTTAAGGTGCTTTCTCGACATCTACTGAGATTTTTTTTTTTGTTCTAAGTTTGTTAATGTGTTGTATCATGTTGATTGATTTGTGAATGTGGAACCATCCATGCATTCTGGGGATAAATCCCACTTGGTCTGTGTGAATGGTATTTATGATGTGTTGCTGGATTCAACTGGCTATTATTTTGTTGAGGATTTTTGCATATGTGTTCATCAGGGAAACTGGTATGTAGTTCTCTTTATCTTCTGCAGGTACTGGAATTAAAATGATGTAGGCTGAATGTTTGGGAAGATTCGCTCCCTTTCAATTGTTTTGTATAGCTTGAAAAGAATTCTAGTTAGTTCCACTTTAAATGTTTGGTGGAATTCAGCAGTGAAGCCAACCTATTCTGAGCTTTTCTTTGTTGGGAGGGTATTTATTATTGATTGGATTTTTGTCTTGGTTACTGGTCTGTTTAGGTTTTGTGTATCTTCATGAATCAATTTTGTTAGGTTGTGCATGTCCAGGAATCTATCCATTTCTTCTAGTGGCAAGGCCAAGGCACTTTCAGCTAGCTGACAAGGTCACAGCAGAAGGTCTGTCTCAGCAAGGCATGAGAACAACAGCTAAGGTCCTCTTGGTGGTTTTAGGTTTGTTGGGAATTGCACTCTGTATAAGAAGCTAGAACTTCCTGGTGGTCCTGCTAATGATAGCTGTATTTCTAATGTTAGGGAAGAGCGCTTGGTCTCGTAATCCCCAAAATGTCCATTGCTTTGTAAAATTTTAATCAAGAAGAATGTTGGTATAGGAGAAGGGGTTGATGCTTTATGCAAAGTTGAGTTGTTTGTGGAAAAGAATTAAAAGGCAATAGGCTCCTGGTGTATACTTCCCACTAAAATAAAGGTAAATGTTATTAAAGCTTTAATTCAATACGTGCTACAAATACCAGTATGGTTAGGATGTCAAAACTGAGGAATAGATCTAAGTGAACCTTTAGAAAAGCACAATAAATAAAGAGTTACGGAAAGAACTGCAAAAGAAGGGATACATTTTAAAAAGGGCCTGCTTTGAACACTAGTACTTCAGTAAAGATTAGATTAGGAAGGTAATATTCTAGCTGTGTAGCCAATTTCTGCATAACTTGACAGCACTCGAGGCCTTGGCTCATATGCGCAGCCCATTATCTTGCATCTGTCTGATAGTAACCCATGCTCTGAATATGCCCTTGAAAATCAAAGAAATTGTTACTACATGAGAATGGGTAACAGACTTGTTACTGTAAGGAAAATCATTATGTGACTTATGATATAAAAATAAAGCCTGGTGCTCAAGCGCCAGAGCCATGCCATCAGCCTTGCTGTCCATTTGTCTCTCATTTCTTCCTGTGCTGACCCTATCACACCTTTGGGAACCCCTGGACTGGCTGGTGCAGGACTCCAACTTTCTAGGTTTCCCAATTTGTTGGCATGAAGCTCTTTGTAGTGATTCCTGATTAATGTTTTTTATTTCTGTGGTAATCTGTTATATTTCCTTTTTCTTTTCTAATGTTATTGATTTGGGTCTTCTCTTTTTCTGGTGGGTCAATGGTGTATCAATTTTTATGTTTTCAGTAAAACAGATCTTTATTTTGCTATCTTTTGTAGGTTTGGGTTTCTATTTTTAAAATTTCTTATTTCTTTTCTCATAATTTTGGATTTGCTTTGCTGTTGTTTTTCTAGTCCTTGAGATACACTGATAGCTCATTTATTGGTGCCTTTCCACTTTCATGATGTAGGCACCAATTGCTACAAACTTTCCTCCTCTTAACACTACTTTAGTTATACCCATAATTTCTGATATGTTGTACTGTTGTCTTTTGTTTCCAGAAATTTTTTTGATTTCTCTTTTGATTTCTTCAGTGTTCATTCAGGAACATGTTGTTCAGTCTCCATATTTTTGCATATGGTCTAGAAATTCTTAAGTTGCTGACTTCCAGCTTGATTCCGTTTTGGTCAGAGAAGATGCATGGTAAGACTTCGATTTTTTTTTAATTTGCTGAGACTTGCTTTATGGCCTAGAATATGATCTGTCCTAGAGAAACTTCCTTGTACTGGTGAGACTCTGTATTCTGCAATTGTAGGATGAGAAGTTCTGAAGATAGCCATTAGGTCCATTTGGTTTGTAGTGTCATTAAACTCTACTATTTCATTTCTGATTTTTCTGTCTGATTTCTCTGTCCTTTGCTGAAAATGGGGTACTATAAGTCCCCCATTACTACTGTATTACAGTCTATGCCTCTTTAAATCCATTAATATTTCCTTGTAAAATCCACTTTCCCTGCAGTTGGGTGCATATTACATTTATTATAGTCACATCTCCTGTTGAATTGATCCACCAGTCATTTCATAGTGCCCTTCTTTGTCTCTCTTTTATGTCAAAGCCTACTTTGTCTGATACTAGGATGGCTACACCAGCTCTTTTTTGATTTCTGTTAGCATGAAGTATCTTTTCCTTTCTTTCAGTCTGTTGTATCTTTGTTGGTGTGATGTCTTCTTTGGAGGCAGCAAACAGACGAATGTTATTTTTTAACCATTCAGCCGGTCTATACAAATATTTTATTTATTATTTGAAAGAGTTACAGAGAGGTACAGGCAGAGAGAGACAGACATACAGACAGACAGGTCTTCCATCTGCTGGTCCATCCCAAATGGCTGCAACAGGCAAAGCTGTGCCGATCCAAACCCAAGAGCCAGGAGCTTCTTCTGGGTCTCCCAAGTGGGTGCAGGGGCCGAAAGGCTTGGACAGTCTTCTACTGCTTTTCCAGGCTATAGCAGATAGTTGGCTTGGAAGTGGAGCCACCAGGACTTGAACTAGTGCCCATATAGAATGCTGGCACTGCAGGTAGCAGCTTTGCCTGTTATACCTCAGCAGCAGCTTATAACTGGAGACTTGACGCCTTTTAAATGCAGTGTTAACTATTGGTAAGTATCAATTTTGTCCTCCATTTTGCGTATTCCTACTGTTTAACTTGGATTTTCCTTGGGCTTTAACTGGGAAATATTTTGCCTTCACATTCTTTCACAGTGGTGACCATGTTTCTGTGTTTCTGAGTGTAGCAAATCTCCAAGCATTTTTTTTTTAAGGCTGGGCAGGTGGTGACAAATTTTTCCAATTTCTGTCATGGAAGTCTTTATTATTTCACCTTCATTCATAAGTAAGACCTTTTCAGGGTACAGTACTCTAGGTTGACTTTTTTTTTTTTCTCTTAAGACTTGATTATATCTTGCCATGCTCTCCTGGACTGAAGATTTTCTGATAAGTCAGCTGTGAGTTTTGTGAGTTTAACTGGAGATCATCAAACTAATATGGTATTTCTCGCTTGCAAATTTTAGAATCTTTTCTTTATGTTTTACTTGGAAAGTTCACTACAACACGTCATGCTGAAGATCTTTCTGATTATTTCTATTAGGAGTCTATGTGCTCCCTTTACCTGGACATTTCTTTCTCCTAATTTGGGAAGTTTTCTGTATTTATTTCACTAAAAATGCCTTCTAATTCATTCTCTTTTCATGCCTTCCAAAACTCCAAAGACTTGTATGTTGGGCTATTTCAGAGCATCCCATAAACCTCCAACTTTAATTTTTCTAATTTCTCCTTTTGGTCTTATGTAAAATTTTTAAGAACCTATTGTTAATGCCATTTTTAATGCCTTATTGAATTCTTCTTTGCCAGTACTTCACTTTTTCTTTAATATCTCTGTTTCATGAGAAAATTTTCATTCACATCATATATGGATTTATATAATTCTGGGATTTGCTTCTGATTACATCTGAGTAATCCTTTGACTTTTAAATTCCATTTCTGGCATTTAATCTCTTCATCTTCATTCTAGTACTGAAGTGCTAGTGTTTCCTTGGGGTATCATGTTGTCTTCCTAATTCCTGTTTCTTGAATTGCTGCATTTATGTTCAGGCATTTGTGGAAATACTTGTTGAGTTTTTTTCCTCCTTCTGATGGCTTTTATCTTTGGACTACGCCTCTGTGTGCTTTTTCAGTGCATGCCCAGGGGAGTATGCTGGGTGTGGCCAGGAAGCTCTGTTCAGTGCTCCAGGGTAAAGGGAGCATCCAAAATGACATCCATATTGGGCATGTCAAATCTTTTTCTTTAATCAGGGGGGAAGTTTAATCAGCTCTGTTGGCATAGTCTCATACTCAGCTCCTCTATTCCAAGACCCAGGCTCTAGGCCCAGTGGGTACAATAGTCATCCATGCTGCCACAAGATCCAAATGATCTGTGCAGTCCTCATATTGAGCACAGATCCCACAGGAATGACCCATCAAAGGCAATCAGGGAGCCCTAAGCATATGGAGCCACATACAGCTACTGCCCAGAAACTTAGCCACACCCTACACCCTCCCATACAAACACACTGTTTCCACTGTCCCAGCACAAAAGGCTCCCAGTCATTGGATCCACTCCGCTTTGTTAGTCTATCCCATCCATGGAGAGGTGAAGACACTCCCACAGCCAGCTGCCTATCAGCGTTCTGCCCAGGCTGCCAGAGCCCCAGAGCTTGTGACATGCTGGGAGGCTGGAGCAGCCCACAATCCTAAGTGGGCACCCAGTCCGCATCAGTCCTTCTAGCCAGCCTCAGATGTCTCCTCTGGGCTGGTCCGTGGACTTGTGAACACAAGCTGCTGTAACCGTTACCTACATCTCAAAATGGTGTCTCCCCTCTCTCAGTTAGTTGCAGGGTACTTCTGCTGGGTAGTCAGGTTGGCAGGTATACTGTCCCCCAAATGGCTCTAAGCCAGACTCACACAGGCTCTCCCCACAACTTTATTGCTAGTAGCTCGGACTGCCGCAGTCCAGTCACACCTCACTATCCAAAAAGATGGTGCTGAGGCTCTTGGCTGTTGGTGTCTTGTGTTGTGTCTATTTTCCTGCTTCAGGTCTATAACCCCCATAAAGATCCACTACATGCTATTTCCACCACAGTTTTCTCCATAGCTGTTCCCTGAGATTGCACTCTCTCCACTTTTATTTTTACAACCCTCCCCTATCCTAGAGCAACAAGCTCCCTCCCTGTTCTGCCATTTTGGAATCTCTATTCAATACTGGTTATTAAATCCTTTCTTTTTGAAGAGCAATAAATAAGTAAAACAATAAAACCTGATAATACAGATTTTTTTTAGCACATGGGTAATTTTTAAAATGTTCACGACCCTCCCTTGACTGTGAAAATAAGGCATCTCTGAAAATAGCTTAGGTACCATTTTCAATGATTCAGCCTCTAAAATTAATGAAAGTGTTTTCACTTTTCCAGAGTTAAAGTCACTCCGAGAACTACAGCCCTGGATGCAAACTTCCTCACAACAGACCAACACACAATTCCCTCTATAAAAATGACCATGTATCGGAGCCAAGATGGCGGAATAGTGAGGGCGCGCACCGATAGTCCGGGAAAATTTAGTTTAATAAAAGGGGAGTTACGGTAGCCACAGAAAAAAGAACCAGGAAAAAATTGCACGGGAATCGTGTATCGGAGGACCTACTGGGAGAACAAGGTCGCCCACCGCGCGGAAGCCAAGTCGCGGGACTGAGCCGCAGAAGCCCCAGTGCTCCAAGGGGAGTGCATGCCACACAGACAACAGCGGGGAGACTTGGGACGCTCAGGGCTCCGAGTCCACACATCGGCGCTGGAAGGGGAGGTGAGCTCAATAACCCAAGACATTGGTGGGGAAATGGGGGTCAGAATCTAGAGGGGGGCCGGAAAGTGCAGCAAACTCACTACCGGAAAGAAGGAAAAAAAAAAAGCTTCGGGGGTTTCTCTTCCCCCTAACCTTGCAAAGGTTACAAGGCTGCAAGGCTAGAATTCCCAAGAGACAAAGAGCAGGCCTGCTCTCTGGATTTACATATCAATGGGGGAGAGCTAAGGAACTGAGTCACTACAATTCAGTAGCCTAGGCAACCCAGTGGGAGTCCAGAGGAGCCAAAGACTGGAAGCTAAATACCATCAATTCTGCACAGCCGTGCCCTGCGGTGTTACTTACCCCCTGAATAAATAAAATAAATAAATAAATAAAAAGAGAGAGATTTACCACGCATAACCTGAGGGTGTCACCTTTGCACACCCTTAACCTGGAAGAACCAGGCAGAGCTCTCAGGCCGCACCCATCTCAAGCCTCCAAGGCTCCTCCAACAGCAGGCAGTCCACTTAACACGGACACAGTATAAAAAAAAAAAAAAAGAAAGAAAAAAAAACGCACAGTGACGCAAGAAGAATTAACTATGCCGAGTAACAAACACAGAAATAGAGGGAGCAAGATCAACGATGACACTATGATGCCTCCAAATAAGCAAAACACCCCAAGCCAAGAGTATGAAGATGATGAGATAGAAGAAATGCAAGATACGGATTTCAAAAAATTTATGATAAGAACATTTAGAAGTTTTCAAAAGCAAATCCTTGAACTACAGAAATCCTTAATGGACAAGATTGAAAATCTCTCTCATGAAAACGAAATTTTAAGGAAGAGTCAAAATGAAACTCAGAAACTAGTAGAACAGGAAAGTGTTATAGTGAAGAGAAATCAAAATGAAATGAAGAGCTCAATAGATCAAATGACAAACACATTAGAAAGCCTTAAAAACAGAATGGGTGAAGCAGAAGAGAGAATATCGGACTTAGAAGATAGAGCACAGGAAAACATACAGTCAAACCAAAGAAAAGAAGAGGAAATTAGAAACCTAAAAAATATTGTTGGGAATCTACAGGATACTATTAAAAAAACCAACATTCGAGTTCTAGGAGTTCCTGAAGGCATGGAGAGAGAGAAAGGATTGGAAGGCCTTTTTAGTGAGATACTAGCAGAGAACTTTCCAGGTTTGGAGAAGGACAGAGATATCCTAGTACAGGAAGCTCATAGAACCCCCAATAAACATGACCAAAAGAGATCCTCACCACGACACGTGGTAATTAAACTTACCACAGTGAAACATAAAGAAAAGATCCTAAAATGTGCAAGAGAGAAACGTCAGATTACTCTCAGAGGATCTCCAATCAGACTCACAGCTGACTTCTCATCAGAAACCCTACAAGCTAGGAGGGAATGGCGAGACATAGCACAGGTGCTAAGAGAGAAAAATTGCCAGCCCAGAATATTATATCCTGCCAAGCTCTCATTTGTGAATGAAGGTGAAATAAAGACCTTTCATAGCAAACAGAAATTGAAAGACTTTGTGGCCACTCGTCCGGCCCTGCAAAAGATACTTAAAGATGTGCTACACTCAGAAACACAGAAACACGGTCATCAATATGAAAGAAGGGAAAGGAAGAACACCTACCAGTAAAAGAGCATGGGAAGCTCAAAGCATATACTAGAAAATATTTCCGGGAAAATGGCAGGGCAAAGTCACTACGTATCAATAGTCACATTGAACATTAATGGTCTGAATTCTTCAGTTAAAAGACACCGTTTAGCTGACTGGCTCACAGAACACAACCCAACTATTTGTTGCCTACAAGAAACACATCTCTCTAACAAAGAGGCATGCAGACTGAAAGTGAAAGGTTGGAAAAAGATATTCCATGCCAACAGAAACCAAAAAAAAGCAGGTGTAGCCATATTAATATCAGACAAAATAAACTTTAATACAAAAACTGTTAAGAGAGACAAAGAGGGACACTATATAATGATTAAGGGTTCAATTCAACAGGAAGATGTAACTATTGTAAATGTATATGCACCTAATTACAGGGCACCGGTCTATTTAAAAGATATGTTAAGGGACTTAAAGGGAGATTTAGATTCCAATACAATAGTACTGGGGGACTTCAATACTCCACTCTCAGAAATAGACAGATCATCCGGACAGAAGATCAACAAGGAAACAGCAGATTTAATTGACACTATTGCCCAAATGGATCTAACAGATATCTACAGAACTTTCAACCCTACATCTACAGACTTCACATTCTTCTCAGCAGCGCATGGAACCTTCTCTAGGATTGACCACATACTAGGCCATAAAGCAAGTCTCAGCAAATTTAAAAGAATTAGAATCATACCATGCAGCTTCTCAGACCACAGCGGGATGAAGTTGGAAATTAGCAACTCAGGAAACCCCAGAAAGTATGCAAACACATGGAGATTGAACAACATGCTCCTGAATGAACACTGGGTCATTCAAGAAATCAAAAGAGAAATCAAAAACTTTCTGGAAGTAAATGAAGACAACAACACAACATATCAAAACTTATGGGATACAGCAAAAGCAGTATTGAGAGGCAAATTTATAGCAATAGGTGCCTATACCAAGAAATTGGAAAGGTACCAAATAAATGAGCTTTCAGCGCACCTCAAGGACCTAGAAAAACTGCAGCAAACCAAACCCAAATCTAGTAGGAGAAGAGAAATAATTAAAACCAGAGAAGAAATCAACAGGATTGAATCAAGAAAAACATTACAAAAAATCAGCCAAACGAGGCGCTGGTTTTTTGAAAAAATACACAAAATTGACACCCCACTGGCCCAACTAACTAAAAAAAAGAAGAGAAAAGACCCAAATCAATAAAATCAGAGATGAAAAAGGAAACGTAACAAAAGACACCACAGAAATAAAAAGAATCATCAGAAATTACTACAAGGACTTGTATGCCAGCAAACACGGAAACCTATCAGAAATGGATAGATTCCTGGACACATGCAACCTACCTACATTGAACCATGAGGACATCGAAAACCTAAACAGACCCATAACTGAGACAGAAATTGAAACAGTCATAAAGGCCCTCCCAACAAAGAAAAGCCCAGGACCAGACGGATTCACTGCTGAATTCTACCAGACATTTAAAGAAGAACTAACTCCAATTCTTCTCAAACTATTCAGAACAATTGAAAAAGAGGGAATCCTCCCAAATTCTTTCTATGAAGCCAGCATCACCTTAATCCCTAAGCCAGAGAAAGATGCAGCACTGAAAGAAAATTACAGACCAATATCCCTGATGAACATAGACGCAAAAATCCTCAATAAAATTCTGGCCAATAGAATACAACACCACATCAGGAAAATCATCCACCCAGACCAAGTGGGATTCATCCCTGGTATGCAGGGATGGTTCAACATACGCAAATCAATCAATGTGATTCACCACATTAACAGACTGCAGAAGAAAAACCATATGATTATCTCAATTGATGCAGAGAAAGCATTTGATAAAATTCAACACCCTTTCATGATGAAAACTCTAAGCAAATTGGGTATAGAAGGAACATTCCTCAATATAATCAAAGCAATTTATAAAAAACCCACAGCCAGCATCCTATTGAATGGGGAAAAGTTGGAAGCATTTCCACTGAAATCTGGCACCAGGCAGGGATGCCCACTCTCACCACTGCTATTTAACATAGTTCTGGAAGTTTTAGCCAGAGCCATCAGACAAGAAAAAGAAATCACAGGAATACAAATCAAGAAGGAAGAAGTCAAACCATCCCTCTTTGCAGACGATATGATTCTGTACTTAGAGGATCGAAAGAACTCTACTAAGAGACTATTGGAACTCATAGAGGAGTTTGGCAAAGTGGCAGGATATAAAATCAATGAACAAAAATCAACAGCCTTTGTATACACAAGCAATGCCATGACTGAGAAAGAGCTGCTAAGATCAATCCCATTCACAATAGCTACAAAAACAATCAGATACCTTGGAATAAACTTAACCAAGGACGTTAAAGATCTCTACGATGAAAACTACAAAACCTTAAAGAAAGAAATAGAAGAGGATACCAAAAAATGGAAAAATCTTCCATGCTCATGGATTGGAAGAATCAACATCATCAAAATGTCCATTCTCCCAAAAGCAATTTATAGATTCAATGCAATCCCAATCAAGATACCAAAGACATTCTTCGCAGATCTAGAAAAAATGATGCTGAAATTCATATGCAGACACTGGAGACCTCGAATAGCTAAAGCAATCTTGTACAACAAAAACAAAGCCAGAGGCATCACAATACCAGACTTCAGGACATACTACAGGGCAGTTGTAATCAAAACAGCATGGTACTGGTACAGAAACAGATGGATAGACCAATGCAACAGAATTGAAACACCAGAAATCAACCCAAACATCTACAGCCAACTTATAGTTGATCAAGGATCTAAAACTAATTCCTGGAGCAAGGACAGTCTATTCAATAAATGGTGCTGGGAAAACTGGATTTCCACGTGCAGAAGCATGAAGCAAGACCCCTACCTTACACCTTACACAAAAATCCACTCAGCATGGATTAAAGACCTAAATCTACGTCCTGACACCATTAAGTTATTAGAGAACATTGGAGAAACCCTTCAAGATATTGGCACAGGCAAAGAGTTTCTGGAAAAGACCCAGGAGGCACAGGCAGTCAAAGCCAAAATCAACTATTCGGATTACTTCAGATTGAGAAGTTTCTGTACTGCAAAAGAAACAGTCAGGAGAGTGAAGAGACAACCGACAGAATGGGAAAAACTATTTGCAAACTATGCAACAGATAAAGGGTTAATAACCAGAATCTACAAAGAGATCAAGAAACTCCACAAAAACAAAACCAACAACCCACTTAAGAGATGGGCCAAGGACCTCAATAGACATTTTTCAAAAGAGGAAATCCAAATGGCCAACAGGCACATGAAAAAATGTTCAAGGTCACTAGCAATCAGGGAAATGCAAATCAAAAGCACAATGAGGTTTCACCTCACCCCGGTTAGAATGGCTCACATACAGAAATCTACCAACAACAGATGCTGGCGAGGATGTTGGGAAAAAGGGACACTAACCCACTGTTGGTGGGAATGCAAACTGGTCAAGCCACTATGGAAATCAGTCTGGAGATTCCTCAGAAACCTGAATATAACCCTACCGTTCGACCCAGCCATCCCACTCCTTGGAATTTACCCAAAGGAGTTTAAATTGATAAACAAAAAAGCGGTCTGCACCCTAATGTTTATTGCAGCACAATTCACAATAGCCAAGACCTGGAACCAACCTAAATGCCCATCAACGGTAGACTGGATAAAGAAATTATGGGATATGTATTCTTTAGAGTACTATACCACAGTAAGAAACAACGAAATCCAGTCATTTGCAACAAAATGGAGGAATCTGGAACACATCATGCTGAGTGAAGTAAGCCAGTCCCAAAGGGACAAATACCATATGTTCTCCCTGATCGGTGACAACTGACTGAACACCAAAAAGGAAACCTCCTGAAGTGAAATGGACACTATGAGAAATGGTGACTTGATCAGCATAGCCCTGACTGCTAATGGACAACTTAATACATTATCCCTCATAGTATTTTTTTTGTCTGTTCTACTTAATATGACTGGTTTAATTCTGTAATTATCACACAGTTATTCTTAAGTGTTGAAAATTAACTGAAATGTGATCCCTGTTAAACATAAGAGTGGGAATAAGAGAGGGAAGAGATGTATAATTTGGGGCATGCTCGGGCTGACTTGCCCCAATTGGTAGAGTTGGAAACATACCAGGGGATTCCAATTCAATCCCATCAAGGTGGCATGTGCCAATGCCATCTCACTACTCCAAGTGATCAATTTGAGTTCACAATTGATCATAATGAAAGGACTAAGAGTCAAAGGGAGCACATAAACAAGTCTAGTATCTGCTAACACCAACCGATAGAATAAATAAAGGGGAGAGTGATCCAACATGGGAAGTGAGATACTCAGCAGACTCATAGAATGGCGGATGTCCTAAATAGCACTCTGGCCTCAGAATCAGCCCTAAAGGCACTCGGATCTGGCTGAAAAGCCCATGAGAGTATTTCAGGCATGGAAAGCCAAGACACTCTGGCAAAAAGATCTCTGTGAGTGAGATCCCAGTGGAAAGAACAGGTCTTCAAAGAGGAGGTGCCTTTCTCTGAAGGGAGGAGAGAACCTCCACTTTGACTATGACCGTGTCTAAACAAGATAAGAGTCGGAGAACTCAAGGGGCTTCCATAGCCTTGGAAACTCATAACTGGTGCATAGGGAGATTACTGATGCCATAAACAGGAGTGTCAATTGGTAAAGTCAACAACAGGAGTCACTGTGCACTTACTCCTCATGTAGGATCTCTGTCCTTAACGTGCTGTACACTGAGGCTTAATGCTAAAACGAGTACTCAAACAGTATATTTCACTTTGTGTTTCTATGGGCGTGCAAACGACTGAAATCTTTACTTAATGTACACTAAACTGATCTTCTGTAAAAAAAAAAAAAAAAAAAAAAAGAAAGAAAGAAATTATCAATTCCCAACTTGACTCTCACTGGGATTAAACATGACAATAGGTCTGATCTGATTTCATCATCATTTAAAAAAAATCATCTATTATTTTTCACTTTATGTTTCTGTGTGGGAGCAAACTGTTGAAATCCTTACTTAAGGTATACTAAGCTGATCTTCTGTATATTAAGATAATCGAAAATGAATCTTGATGTGAATGGAAGGGGAGAGGGAGTGGGAAAGGGGAGGGTTGTGGGTGGGAGGGACGGTATGGGGGGGGAAGCCATTGTAATACATGAGACGTACTTTGGAAATTTATATTCATTAAATAAAAGATTAAATAATAATAATAATAATAAAGCCATACAAAGGCAAAAAAAATAAATTAAAAAAAAAGAAGATGATGAGATAGAACAAATGCAAGAAGCAGATCTCAAAAAATTGATAAGAACATTAAGAAGTTCTCAAAAACAAATTCTTGAACTACAGAAATCCTTAATGGACAAGATAGAAAATCTCTCTCGTGAAAATGAAATATTAAGGAGGAATCAAAATGAAACGAAACAACTAGTACAACAGGAAACTGTGATAGTGACTGAAGTGAAGAATTCAATAGATCAAATGAAAAACACAATAGAGAGCCGTACAAACAGAATGGGTGAAGCAGAAGAGAGAATATCGGACTTAGAAGACAGAGCACAGGAAAGGAGACAGTCAGACCAAAGAAAAGAAGAGGAAATTAGAAACCTAAAACATATTGTCGGGAATCTTCAGGATACTATTAAAAAACCCAACATTTGGGTTCTAGGAGTTCCTGAAGGCATGGAGAGGGAGAAAGGATTAGAAGGCCTTTTTAGTGAGATATTAACAGAAAATTTCCCAGGTTTGGAGAAGGACAGAGACATCCTAGTACAGGAAGCTCACAGAACCCCTAATAAACACGACCAAAAGAGATCCTCACCAGGACACGTTGTAATTAAACTCTCCACAGTGAAACATAAAGAAAAGATCCTAAAATGTGCAAGAGAGAAACGTCAGATTACTCTCAGAGGATCTCCAATCAGACTCACAGCTGACTTCTCATCAGAAACTCTACAAGCTAGGAGGGAATGGCGAGATATAGCCCAGGTACTAAGAGAGAACAACTGCCAGCCCAGAATATTATATCCTGCAAATCACTCATTTGTGAATGAAGGTGAAATAAAGACTTTTCATAGCAAACAGAAATTGAAAGAATTTGTTGCCACTCGTCCAGCCCTGCAAAAGATGCTTAAAGATGTGTTACACACAGAAACACAGAAACACGGTCATCAATATGAAAGAAGGTAAAGGAAGGAAACCAAGGAAGGAAACCTCACAGCAAAAGATCACAGGGAATTCAAAGCATATATTAGAACTTATCTTTGGCAAATGGCAGGGCAAAGTTACCACTTATCATTAGTCACATTGAACGTGAATGGCCTGAACTGTCCAGTTAAAAGACACCGATTGGCTGATTGGGTTAAGGAACAAAACCCATCTATTTGCTGCTTACAAGAAACACATCTTTCCAACTAAGATCCATACAGACTGAAAGTGAAAGGCTGGAAAAAGATATACCATGCCAACAGAAATGAAAAAAGAGCGGGCGTAGCCACCTTAATATCGGACAACATAAACTTTACCACAAAAACTGTTAAGAGAGACAAAGAGGGGCACTATATAATGATTAAGGGATCAATACAACAAGAAGATATAACAATTATCAATGTATATGCACCTAACTACAGGGCACCAGTTTATCTAAAAGATTTATTAATGGACTTAAAGGGAGACTTAGACCCCAATACAATAGTACTGGGGGACTTCAATACTCCACTCTCAGAAATAGACAGATCAATAGGACAGAAGATCAACAAGGATACAATAGATTTAAACGACACTATAGCCCACATGGATCTAACAGATATATACAGAACTTTCAATCCTACAGCTAAAGATTTTACATTCTTCTCAGCAGTACATGGAACCTTCTCTAGGATTGACCACATACTAGGCCATAAAGCAAGTCTCAGCAAATTCAAAAGAATTAGAATCATACCATGCAGTTTCTCAAACCATAAAGGAATGAAGTTGGAAATTAGCAACTCAGGAATCCCTAGAGCATACGCAAACACATGGAGATTGAACAACATGCTCCTGAATGAACAATGGGTCATTCAAGAAATCAAAAGAGAAATCAAAAACTTTCTGGAAGTAAATGAGGATAACAGCACAACATACCAAAACTTATGAGACGCAGCAAAAGCAGTGTTAAGAGGAAAGTTTATATCAATAGGTGCCTACATCAAGAATTTGGAAAGGCACCAAATAGATGAGCTTTCAATTCACCTCAAGGATCTAGAAAACCTACAGCAAACCAGACCCAAATCTAGTAGGAGAAGAGAAATAATTAAAATCAGAGAAGAAATCAACAGGATTGAATCAAGAAAAACATTACAAAAAATCAGCCAAACGAGGCGCTGGTTTTTTGAAAAAATACACAAAATTGACACCCCACTGGCCCAACTAACTAAAAAAAGAAGAGAAAAGACCCAAATCAATAAAATCAGAGATGAAAAAGGAAACGTAACAAAAGACACCACAGAAATAAAAAGAATCATCAGAAATTACTACAAGGACTTGTATGCCAGCAAACACGGAAACCTATCAGAAATGGATAGATTCCTGGACACATGCAACCTACCTACATTGAACCATGAGGACATCGAAAACCTAAACAGACCCATAACTGAGACAGAAATTGAAACAGTAATAAAGGCCCTCCCAACAAAGAAAAGCCCAGGACCAGACGGATTCACTGCTGAATTCTACCAGACATTTAAAGAAGAACTAACTCCAATTCTTCTCAAGCTATTCAGAACACTCGAAAAAGAGGGAGTCCTCCCAAATTCTTTCTATGAAGCCAGCATCACCTTAATTCCTAAGCCGGAAAAAGATGCAGCACTGAAAGAGAATTACAGACCAATATCCCTGATGAACATAGATGCAAAACTCCTCAATAAAATTCTCGCCAATAGAATGCAACAACACATCAGAAAGATCATCCACCCAGACCAAGTGGGATTTATCCCTGGTATGCAGGGATGGTTTAATGTGCGCAAGACAATCAATGTGATACACCACATTAACAGACTGCAGAAAAAAAACCATATGATTATCTCAATAGATGCAGAGAAAACATTTGATAAAATGCAACACCCGTTCATGATGAAAACTCTAAGCAAACTGGGTTTGGAAGGAACATTCCTCAATACAATCAAAGCAATCTATGAAAAACCCACAGCCAGCATCCTATTGAATGGGGAAAAGTTGGAAGCATTTCCACTGAGATCTGGTACCAGACAGGGATGTCCACTCTCACCACTGCTATTCAATATAGTACTGGAGGTTCTAGCCAGAGCTATTAGGCAAGAAAAAGAAATTAAAGGGATACAAATTGGGAAGGAAGAACTCAAACTATCCCTCTTTGCAGATGACATGATTCTTTATTTAGGGGACCCAAAGAACTCTACTAAGAGACTATTGGAACTCATAGAAGAGTTTGGCAAAGTAGCAGGGTATAAAATCAATGCACAAAAATCAACAGCCTTTGTATACACAGACAATGCCATGGCTGAGGAAGGACTTCTAAGATCAATCCCATTCACAATAGCTACAAAAACAATCAAATACCTTGGAATAAACTTAACCAAGGACGTTAAAGATCTCTACGATGAAAATTACAAAACCTTAAAGAAAGAAATAGAAGAGGATACCAAGAAATGGAAAAATCTTCCATGCTCATGGATTGGAAGAGTCAACATCATCAAAATGTCCATTCTCCCAAAAGCAATTTATAGATTCAATGCGATACCAATCAAGATACCAAAGACCTTCTTCTCGGATCTGGAAGAAATGGTGCTGAAATTCATATGCAGACACTGGAGACCTCGAATAGCTAAAGCAATCTTGTACAACAAAAACAAAGCCAGAGGCATCACAATACCAGACTTCAGGACATACTACAGGGCAGTTGTAATCAAAACAGCATGGTACTGGTACAGAAACAGATGGATAGACCAATGGAACAGAATTGAAACACCAGAAATCAATCCAAACATCTATAGCCAACTTATAGTTGATCAAGGATCTAAAACTAATTCCTGGAGCAAGGACAGTCTATTCAATAAATGGTGCTGGGAAAACTGGATTTCCACGTGCAGAAGCATGAATCAAGACCCTTACCTTTCACCTTATACAAAAATCCACTCAGCATGGATTAAAGACCTAAATCTATGACCTGACACCATCAAGATACTAGAGAACATTGGAGAAACCCTTCAAGATATTGGCACAGGCAAAGAGTTTCTGGAAAAGACCCGGGAGGCACAGGCAGTCAAAGCCAAAATCAACTATTCGGATTACTTCAGATTGAGAAGTTTCTGTACTGCAAAAGAAACAGTCAGGAGAGTGAAGAGACAACCGACAGAATGGGAAAAACTATTTGCAAACTATGCAACAGATAAAGGGTTAATAACCAGAATCTACAAAGAGATCAAGAAACTCCACAAAAACAAAACCAACAACCCACTTAAGAGATGGGCCAAGGACCTCAATAGACATTTTTCAAAAGAGGAAATCCAAATGGCCAACAGGCACATGAAAAAATGTTCAAGGTCACTAGCAATCAGGGAAATGCAAATCAAAAGCACAATGAGGTTTCACCTCACCCCAGCTAGAATGGCTCACATACTGAAATCTACCAACAACAGATGCTGGCAAGGATGTGGGGGAAAAGGGACACTAACCCACTGTTGGTGGGAATGCAAACTGGTTAAGCCACTATGGAAGTCAGTCTGGAGATTCCTCAGAAACCTGAAGATAATCCTACCATACAACGCAGCCATCCCACTCCTTGGAATTTACCCAAAGGAATTTAAATTGGCAAACAAACAAGCGGTCTGCACCCTAATGTTTATTGCAGCTCAATTCACAATAGCTAAGACCTGGAACCAACCTAAATGCCCATCAACGGTAGACTGGATAAAGAAATTATGGGATATGTACTCTTTAGAATACTATACTGCAGTAAGAAACAACGAAACTTTGGAAATTTATATTCATTAAATAAAAGATAAAAAAAAATCAACAACAGGAGTCACTGTGCACTTACTCCCCATGTAGAACCTCTATCTTTAATGGGTTGCACTATGAGGATTAATGGTAAAACTAGTCTTCAAACAACACTTTATACTATGTGTCTGCAAACTGTTGAAACCTTTATTCAGTATAGAGTTGATCTCCTGTATATAAAGTAAATTTAAAAAGAATCTTAATGAAGAATGGGATGGGAGAGGGAGTAGTAGATGGGATGGTTTGTGAGTGAGAGGATGGTTATGGGGAAGAACCGCTGTAATCGAAAAGTTGTATTTTTGAAATTTATATTTTCTATATAAAATTTTCTATTTAAAAAATCCCTATGCTCAGGCTAAATGGTTTTATAGTCTGCATAAGGAGCCTATCTCCACATACTATCTGGGAGTCTATGAAATGTATTATTTCCATCTTAAAGTGCACTCTAGTTGCTACTTGCTTTCTTTTAGCTTTCTGAGAGTAATGATGATAATGTGGGAGACGCAGCCATTGGCAGTGTCTGAGATCATGAAATGAACTCTTTAGAAGAGATTTCCACTCCCAGGATAGGCAGGGCCTGCATCCATGATCAACAGGAGTAGATACAGAAGATATGATGAGTCTATGCTCTTTAGCATCCCCATAAGATTAAGGCTCATGAATCTCTGAGAGGGAAATTATATGGGAGTGGGCAGGGAGAAAAGATTAGGCTCACAAGCCACACCTCTTACCCCTCATGTACTCTCCCCTATAGCCACCCACTTGTCAACCAGACTATGTAACCACTCCCCTATTGGAAGTGAAGAAGAGCCCTGGTGAGCATTGTGCCCAGCCCTCTCCTGCCGGCCCCATGTTCCATGTTTCTCTTTTCTGCCCTCTCGCTTGCACTCTCTCGCCTGCATGCCCTCTCACTTGCAGACTCTGGTCTGACCCCTGGAAACAACTGATACGGAAATCTCTATTTACCCTTTCTGGCCCACTCCCCCTTTATAAAGACCTCATGTTCCTGTGTATTCTTCTCACTTTACGGATACATCCTAAACCTCACCACGCTGCATGTCTTGCTTGAGCCAGTGCTTGGAATTCATCTCTAAGTAAATGGCAAGAACCTGAAACGTTAAATTTTGGTTAACAGCCCATAACACTTCTGTGGTCTGCTTAATAGAGACCAAGAGGAAGAGGGGTGATCTAGACAGCAGGATCAATGTAGGGTTAGGTGGCAGGCCAATTAATAACTGCTTTACACAGTGATCTCCCATCAAGGAGACCCAACAAGGGCCAGTCAATGTGGAAAGCCCAGGATTTGGACAGTAGGCAGTCCAAACAAAAACCAGCATCTAAAGAGGCCTTTTGGCTCTACCAGGAGCTGGGCCACTGAAAACGGAACTGCCCCTAGGATTGAAGGAATCCGGGATTGCTGCAGACCCTGTTGGCCCTCCCTAAGCTGACAAAGCCCTTCTCTCTGCCCAGCCTTCAAAGTAACCACTGCCATCAGGGAAGGCAGCCTGAGGTTAGTAACATTACATGCAAAACTGACAATTTCCTTTTAGAGATCCTGCTTATTCTATACTGACCTATTCAGGACAGCTCTGTTCCCAGGCCAGCTAGAAAATCAGAATCAACAGAGTGCCTTCCCTGAAAAGGGTCACACTTCCTTTATGATGTGACTTCCAGGACTGCAGGTGAACACCTTTAGCCAACTCTACACCTTCCTCCCAGTCCTCCGGGAAGATCTCTAGATGACATCACTCCAAAGCTCATTTGATTACCTCTGACAACAGGTCATCATCAATCTCTAGCTCTGAAGAGTGTTCATCTGCTTCACTCCAGACCAGACTGACTTCTTCACTCTCACTTTATATCCCAAACTTCGACCAAAAACAGGAGAGTCATCGGTACTAGACTCCACCAGTCTACCTCTGATCTCATCACAGGTTGCTGACTCTGGAGTGATGTATGAAACCTCACACCCACACAGATACCCTTTTTAACTTTCTGTTTGTACTCCATTTTGTAATGCATTGTCACCTCTTGCTAGTGTCTGCGTAGTCCTGGCTCTAATCTTCACCAACCCATACTGGCTGCACTTGTGGTGAAAACTTTCTTAACACTTGTATCTCTTTTGGGCAGGATGCTTTTCTGCTGTCTCCCATGGGAAGTGGGCATGGTTAGCTCCTCTTACCAGGTCTGTCACAGTCATCCCTATAGCCCTGCTATTCACACCATGCCTATTTAATTTGTTCCAAAGTTTCTTACAGAATCACATCAAAGCCATCTCTCAAGATCAGGTTAAGACCATGATGCTAGTCCACCACCTTCTCTCAAAACCCAAAGAGAATTCCAGGAGAGGTGCTAGAGGAAAAACCCCATGGCTCTTCTCAGCAGTAAGTAGCCAGATAGAATCAATGTTCCTCTTCCCTTTTTTACCTTGAGGGTCTGGGATAAAGGACAATAAGGCTCACAAGAATGTCACCCTTCCCTAGTCCCCTTCACGGGAAATCTACTTTCAGTCTCTCTCTCTCTCTGCCCACCCAGAAAATGCCTGGCAAAACTAGATATGCCAAAGGCCTCCAATGCTTCTGGAGAGCCCCTCAGCAACCAGACCAGATAAAAGCTTGGCCCTACATGCACGCTATACATCGTCTCTTCAGAAACCTTCATCACCTCTTTGCTTCAATAAAGCAAGCTGTCTCTGTTGAAGTCAATCTCATTTCTGGGCACACAAAAGCCAGAATCCCAAGTTTTTAAACCTATTAGGTGGCACAGCAAGTTAAACCAGGATCCCATTTAAGTGCAGGGTTGAATCCTCTTTTCATGCTCCTGACCCGTCTCCCTGCCAATACATCCAGGAAAGCAGTGGAAACTGGTCAAAGTCCTCGGGCCCCTGCCACCCACATAGGAGAGCTGGATGCATGCAGTTCCTGGCTCCTTCTGGCTCATCTCTTGCAGTTGTGTCTCATGTGCTGGCATTTAATTTTTTAAGGTTTTCTATTCTTTACCAAATAAGTGCTCCCTTCATGCATATCAGCCTCAATGTCATTGCTGTTCACATGTGAAAAACTTGCCAGCAACAAGTTAGGTGCTTTCTCCTTTCTACAGGAATATAGATCAACTCTGTGAGGTAGTGCCTGAGTATCCCAGAGATAGTTCTCGTCCCAGAGGCTGTAAGCCCATGAAGGCTGGGGGCAGAGCAGTGCTTCCAGTGCTCCCCAACCCGTGAGTCTTCAGGAGAGAGGCTGAGAGGAAGGCCTCCTATCCCTGCTCACTTGGATTTTCTGAACTCTAGTCAGGAATAAGCCGTCCAAGATAGCTACATTGTCATCATCCCATGATGAAGCTTGGCTCATCTTCTTTCTCATCTTTTGTTCCAGAAGCCTCCTCACACAACTAGACTGCAGCTTCTGGGCCCGACTAGCTCATTCTTTTAGATTTTTTCTGCTAAATTTTCATCTTCTTTGCCAATAATTTCTTACCCTTTTAACTTCTGGAGCTTTGTCCAATGCTTTGTTATCTGCTCCGTGGCAGCGATGATATCCTCTTCCACGCTCGCCTGAAACTGCATCTAGTAGTCTTTGCTTCTCAGCCATGGCATCCATGTAGTCGTGTTATTGGTACTCTCTCTAGCATAGATACCTGTACACATAGAACTCTCCACTTCTGGCCTCAGCACTTGGACCCATTACATCTCAGACAAATTCTGGGGAAGGTCGAGGCAATCATTCACTGTTTTTTCTGGAAAGGGGACTGTTCTATTCAGGTTCTGCATGAACTGTTCCAGCCTGAGCTTCTGCTCTTCTGTCACATTCCTGGTGACATCTGGGGCTCTTTCTTGGGCCTTGGTGATCACAGCAAGTAGGCAATTTAGCTCTTCATGACAGCTTTTCCACATGACCCTGAATAAATAAATCTCAAACAAAAATAAAGAACAATTCAAGGCATTTAGTACACCAGGCATGCCATGTAACTGTCCCTTCTGTCTGGTTACAGAGAACTCTCGACCTCCCCAAAAAGGGATTCCACTGCCATGGGAAGTCACCTTCTTTTCCCCAGTCCCTGCCAATCACTAGCCCTGTCTTTGTAGATTTACCTGTTCTGGACATTTCCTATCAAAGGGATCACACAGTAAGGGACCTTTTGTGTCTGACATCTTTCACTGAACATCATGTTTTCAAATATGCCCACACAGTAGTGTGTCGGTGTATACTATTTCACTGCAGGGATGGAACACATTGCACTTACATATGCATACCTGCATGCTTTGGTTGTTCTGTATCTTAGATATTACAAATAAAGCTTTTCATGTCTTAACACTCAATTCTAGAAAACCCTCCATGAAGCTGAAGATTGAAGTAGTATTCCTTTTGGTCTTCATTGCTGTTGAACTCGCAGAAGTCAAATGAGGACAAGACACCAAGCAGCAGCAGTTGTATCCTGGCAACTGAAATTGGTTGATGATCATGGTCTTCTCACAACAAGCCACATTCTGTGGGTCCTGAGTTATGTCCTGGGAGCTGCCACATAGCTGGGTAATGAGAAGGACCCAGGAGGCAGGAGCCAGCCCTTGTCTCCTAGGCTGGTTTCCTGGGATTTGGATTACCCTGTTACTGGCATGCTGTTATGTGTGTCCAGGGTACACCAAGTGTCACTGTGGTAGAGATGAGCTGGGAGAAGGAACTTGGAGAGATGATGGTTTTGGTTATGTTGAGGCAAAACATCTGCGCTCTGGAGCATCTTTAAAGGGGAACTGGGCCCAGCCATACATTTCTCACACTCGGGTGGCTAATGTCCCCCAGAAGTTATTCAGGGACTCAGCATGACTGGCTGAGCTGAATGGAGCTCACAGCCAATTCAAGAAGCCCTGGGCAACTGCATGATATGGGCCAGAGGACTGTGCTGCTCCCAGCTAAGGGTGGGGCCTGGGTCCACCTTTCTTGACCCTCAGTTTCCTCATCTGCCATATTAGGGCATCAGTTGTCTCAGGTTTCTCTCCTACCGCAGGATCCAGAAGATCTTTGGTGATTCTTCCAGTGCCTGGTGGTTTCAGGCATCCTTTGCTCATGACTTCATCACTCCAGTCTCTGACTTACTTCATGTGGGTTCTCCTCTGTGTCCATGTCTCCTTTCTCTTAGGACACTATCATGGGTCTTAAGGACCACCCAAACCCTGGATGACCTCATATAAAGATTATCCAGTCAATTAAGTCTTCAAAGAAGCTGTTTGCAAATAAGTTGCCTTGCATATACACTAAGGATTAGGACATCGAAATCTCCTTTGTGGAATATATCAGTCACTTCAGTTGTCAAAGAGAATATTCCTAAGAGATCTTTAGAGAGATTTCCAGATCCTTCATCTTCAACATCTAGTTGGGAGAACTGTCTTAGATGTAAGCATGCATCACGGCTGGATCTTCCTCAGATTCCCCTTACCTACCCACCAGCATGATAGGGAACTCCCAAGACCTTCCTTCTGATCAACTAATGTTGTCCCTTAATGCACCTGAGGGTGAGGTGTCCAGTGTCAGCTCTGGGCCCACCAGTTTTAAGTGACATTTCTGGGGACACTTGTCCTATGATAGCCAGAAGAAGCATGAACATCCTTACATAATTATACCAGGCATTCTGGACAAGTGCAACTGAGTCTGGAACCCACAGAAACTGTGATCTCTCTTTTTGTACATGTGTGAGTCCTTCGTTTGCCCATAGATTAAGAGGACAGAGAAGTGCCTGACAGTGCAACCCAACCCAGAAGAGGAAGCTGTGTTTGATTTCCTCACCCACTATGGAAACTCACAAATATAAGAGAAACTCCTCTTGCTGTGGCTGAATTGTGTCTTCTTCAAAACTTGTGCATGCAAAACCTAGCCCCCAATACCTTAGGATAAAAACTTAATTGGAAATAGTATTTTTGCAGATTGATAAGATAGAATGAGATCATTTGGAGTTGGGCCAATCCCTAATACAACTTGTTTGGTCTCCTTATCAGAAGAGGAAATTTGGGTACAGGTGAGAATGCCATGGAAGGATAATAGCAGATGGGAGTGGGTGGATGCTTCTATCAGCCAAAGAATGCTAGTGGTTTCCAGAAAAGAAAAAAAAACACACACACAAGAAGCTAGAGAGAGATGTGGAAATAGTCCCTCAGAGTCTCCAGATAGTTGCAACCTGAGAACTCCTTGATCTCATTTTTTCGGTCTCCAGAGTTGTGAGGGAACACATTTCTACTGCACAAGCCAGCTAGGGTGGGTAAACATTTGTCATGACAGTCCCACAGAGTAAAAGCACCAGAAAATGAAGGAAAAATTTCACCAGTGGAACACATAAAGAGGATGAGATTAGAGAAACCATGGGTGTGCTACAACAAAGGTAAGAAGAACCTGGCAGACAAGATGCAACATTCAGAAGATGATATTGTGATAGAAAGAGATGAGGAATTGGCCAATGGGTTCATAAACTCAGTGGGAGAGAGGGAGGGAGGGAGGGAGGGAGGGAGGGAGGGAGGGAGGGAGGGAGGGAGGGAGGGAGAGAGATACAGATGCTCTGCAATTTATGATGGGGTTACACCCTGGTTAAAGCCATTATTAGTTGAAAATATAGGAAGTTGAAGCTTCATTGGATACATTTCACCTACAAAAAATCCCAGTTTGGCCTCCCTTAAATGTGCTCAGAACATAACCTTGTGGTTGGGTAACAACACTGCATGCAGATAGGTATATACATAAGTAGACATCCTATATATGCATCTGTCTATGTACCTATCTGCCTTCCTATCATCTATGAACTACCCACCAATAATTTCCCTACTTACTAATATATTTGCCTATCATCTATGATTTACTCATCTCTATCCACTATTTACCTAGCTGACAATCACACATCTCCTATCATCTATTAATTATTTATCAATCATCTGTCTCTTTACTACTTGTCAATCATCTATCATTAGTTAATTAACAATAAGTTTTCTAATTATTTTACCACCTATTCATCCCTCCATCCCTTTCTACCAATTACCCATCAATCATCTCTCTATCTGCCATTTACCTGTCATTCAACTCTTTATCATCTGATATACCAATCATCTCTCTCCACAATCTACTTATCATTTTTCATCAGTCTACCAACAAATTATGTAGTTATCTATCTTTGATATTTCTATCCATACAATGGGTTTCAAACTTAGATATTCTACCCACTGGGAACACTTGGGAATCCCTGGAAACATTTTTGGTGTCATGCTAGATGAAGGGAAACTTCCAATATCTGGTAGGTGGAGCCCAGGATGGTTGCTTAACACCCTATGCTGCCCAGGATGGTCCCACTACAGAGACACATTTTGTCCTAAATGTCAGCGTTGATGACCTAGAACAACTTTTGGCAAGGACAGCCTTCATTGAACACAAGGAGCTCAGGATTTCATTCAACGAGAGTACATGGAAAGTTCTTGGGGAGAAAATATCACAAGAGAGAAAGATATTCATTGCAAGGAATGGTGATTGTGTAAAAGCAAGTAGTTGTCATTTTCATGGGATGTTGAACAACTCAGGCTGAAAAACATTTTCTTAAAATCACCTGTGCATCCCCCATTGCTTTTTCTCATTGGCTTCTCACCCATGTGACAGATAGGGGGACCTGTCATGGAGGTGGAGATTTTGTCTTGAAGAAGGCTGAGTGAGACATAAGCAGTGACATCCCTAGGGGTCCTGGGCTGAGGTGAAGACAGGGGTCAGATTCAAAGCTAAGGATAGAAGCAAGGACCAGAAGAACTTCCTGATTCATCTAGAACTCTCCTGCTGGTGTCTTCTATTTCTAATCTTATAGATCTCACCAATGGGTTTGGCAATGATCCTTTTGGTAGGACACCCAAGATACCACACCTAAGCTCCATTTCATTCAAATTAACCACTCCAATTCTACCAGAGAAATTGTTGAAGAAATGAGAACACAAGCCACAGACTTGGAAAAGGCATTTGCAAAACACATTTGGATGAAGGTTGTATGCAAAATATACAAAGAGCTCTTGGAATTTACCACCAAAATGAAAGAGCTCAATGCAAAAATGGGTCAAGCACCTCACTAGAAAAGAGATGGGAAAATAAGCATGTGAAATCACATCCTACGCCATACGTCACCACAGAGTTGCTATTCCAGGCCACAGCAGAAAGCTGGATTGGAAGAGGAGCAGCCTGGGCTAGAACCGGCACCCACGGGGGATGCCACGCTTCAGGCCAGGGCGTTAACCCGCTGTGCCACAGTGCCAGCTTGAGCCTGTATCTTTTTAACTGGTGAGTTGAGGCCATTTACATTAAGGTGACTGGATTAGTAACACCTTGGCCCTGTCCTTTTCCTATAAAGATTCCTATTGCTTACTTTTATTTCTTTTGTAATTTTAGGAGGATTTTCTTTCTTTACTTTCTTTCATAATGATGACTCTCTGTGTCTGTGTATAGCGCATACTTAAGCATCTTTGAAGACTGGACAAGTGGTGACAAATTCTTTTAATTTCTATTTGTTCTGGAAGGTCTTTATTTCATTTTCACTCATAAATGAGAGCTTTGCAGGATACAGTTGACAGTTTTTTTTTTCTCTTAAGACTTGCATTATGTCTTGCCAGTCTCTTTTAGCCTGTAGGGATTCTGATGAGAAGTCAGCTATGAGTCTAATTGCAGACTCTCTGAAAGTAATCTGGCATTTCTCTTTTTCACATTCTCTAATTCATGAATTGAAATTTCATTCCGATTGGGAACTCTTGAGATGATTGAAATGTAATCCAACTGTGGTATGTAGACATGGGATCTTTGGGAGGTGAGTGGGATTAAACAAGGTCACCATGTTAGAGGCCCCACAGTTGAATTCTGGTAACTTATGAAGAAAAGGAACCGAAATCAGAAGACACACTCCCTTGCTGAATCTCTACCAGAAGAGTCATTCAGTTTCACTGGGAAAATATTAAATTGAGGGTCAGAGTAGCAGCTGATTCCAAGGTTAGGCCAGGAACTACTATGAATTTGGGACTTCTTGCTGGGCTACAATATAAAGATTATGGTTGGGGGCAGGAAATAGGGACACAGGAGCCAATTTCAAGAGCCTCTGTGGGAATAATATGGGCAATACAGGCTCCAGAGTGATTTAACAAGCCACAGATGATAAAGTATAAGGATATTTACTTGCATATGAATAACCATAGAGGCATCAGTAAGTGGTAGAAATTGAAGGGCTCTTGCTTGTAATAGAATGCAGAGTACCATTTGGTCACAAGGGATTTACAATGCTCCAGGGTTAAAGAGAAGTAGTCAGTATGTGTACCAGTCTCCAAGGGATGCCTTAAATAATTGCTCCAACTTGAGTGACAAAAAGCAAAAGAAATAAATTCCCTCTCCTGCTCAGGAGAGCAGAACTATGAGGTCAAGGTGTGTTCAGGGATATAGTCCCTCGGGAGGGTCCATGGGAAGATCCTTTCTGCTCTTGGATTTTTCAGCTCTTGGTGGCTCCAGGAATCCTTCACTTGTGGCCGGGTGACTAGTCTCCACATTTATCTCATATGACATCTCGTCTGTTTTATGTCTCCTCTTTGTCTTTTTTAACGGCACTGCCACTAGGTTTAGGGCTACCCTAATCCATGATGGCCTCATTTGAAGACCCTAACGCATTTGAGTAATCACTCTATCTAAACTTTGAATAAATCAGAGCTCAGTGCCCAAATGGCTGCCACAATTGCAATTTCCATCTCTTCATGGGCTGCAAGTGACTGTTTTCCTCTGCAGCCTTTCAATGATCAAGGGAGTTGACTGAGTGCTTCCCGGGACTCAGATTAAATGTCTCAGTCCTGGATTTTCAAAATGGATGAAGGACACAAATCTTACCTGATTCCATCAAATTACTAGAGGAGAACATTGGGAAAACTCTGCAAGATGTTGGCATAGGTAAAGACTTTTTGGACAATACCCTAGAAACACAAGCAATCAAAAGAAAAATAGGGTAAGTAGAGTATATCAAGCTAAGAATCTTCTATACTACAAAGGAAACACTCAACAAAGTGCAGAGGCAACTGAAAAATGAGAGAAATTGCAAACTGATAAGCAATTAATATACAGAATCTATAAAAAATTCAAGAAATTCAACAACAATAAAGCAAACAATCCAGTGAGAAATGAGCAAAGAACATGAATTGGCATTTTCCAAAGGATACAATTCACATGCCAAGCAGAAACACAAACACAGAAATGCTCAGGATTACTAGATATCAGCAAAATGCAAATAAAACCAGACTCCAGTTAGAATGACAAAGACAAATAAATGCTGGCTGGGCTGTGAGGAAAAAGGTTTGCTAATCCACTGCCAGTAGGAATAAAAACTAGTACTACCTTTGTCTAAGACAGTATGGAGACTCCCCAGAAAGCTGAAAATAGTTCTACTATATGACGAAGCCATCCCTGTTAGGTCTGGAACAGTTTGGGGTTCTGACCTTTCATACCCCCAGAAAGGAGAGAAGGAAAAAGGAGTGGGAGACTGACCTCAATGGAGACAGTTTGCTTTATTGGAAGCAAAGAGGTTGGTGACAGTCTGTTCTTGTGAAGAGACTGCACCCTGGGCATATTTGGAACTCGGGTTTTATTGGGTTAGCAGAGAATTTGCCACAGAGTGGGGTGTGTGAAGAAGGCAGCTGGTGGAAGAGAAGGGGCTGTTGAAAGTTTCCAAGAATTTCTCCCTTATCAGTTTCATAGCTGCCCTGTGAAGCTTATCTGTGTTTTCATTTGCATTGCAAGGGGTTGAGAAGGGTCTGGTTAGGCATAAAGAATCTCGATAAAACAGAGGAAGTGGGGTGGAGAGGTGAGGAGGAAGAAAGGGAGGAAGGGAAAGGTGCAATAAGTTCTTTATTCCAGCCCCAAGAGGCAAAAAGGAAAAGGGACTTTGATTCCATATGGCTACTTGCTGCTGAGCAGGGGCATTGCGAGTGCTGGGGTTTGCCTCTAGAGCCTGGAATTCTCCTCAAGTGTTGAGGCAAGGGGCTGGCATCCATGAGTGAGGTGGTGGAGTAGCATCATGGTCTTAACTTTGTTTCTAGAGGCAGCTTTGATGTGGTTTTGTAAGAAATTTTGGAACAGGTTAAATAGGTATGGTCTGAATAGCAGAGCCTGTGGGGCCTGGTTAATATGTTGCCATAGAGATGATCTGGGACCTGAAAGGAAGGGAGAGGGCAAGTTGGAGGCAAGGGGGGAGGTGAGATCTCGAGCCTCAGAATGGTTCTGGTTCTTCCAAACATGACTTCAAGGAGACTGAATTGTAGGGGTTTCTGTGGCAGAGCTCTAAGCTTTACGAGGGCTAAGAGTAGTTTTGTCCAATCTAAACTGAGTTTGATGGAAAGTTTGATGAGAGTTTGTTTTAAAGATGATTGAGGCCTATAAGGGAATACGAAATTTCTAAGGGATATTGTAAACCCCCAATGACTTGTGAACCTGGGGGTGGGGGTGAATTTGGGGCCATTATGTGACTGGGGGGATGTGCCAGTTACCATGGAGAGCTGGATGCTCAATGGCCACTTCATGGTCCCCACCCCAGTTGCCACAAAAAGAAGGAAAGTAGGGAGGGGGAGGTTAAGACACACAAAGACCCATTCTCTGTATGGGCCACCAAATGTTAGGAGGTATGGAATAGCTCGGGGTTCTGGCCTTTCATGCCTCCAGAAAGGAGAGATGAAAAAAGGAATTGGAGACTGACCTCAACAGCGACGGGTTTCTTTATTAGAAGCAAAGAGGTTGGGGACAATCTGTTCTTGTGAAAAGACTGTTCTCTGGGTGCATTTGGAACACAGGTTTTACCTGGTTAGCAGGGAATTTGCCACAGGGTGCAGGGTGTGTAGGAGGCAGCTGGCAGAAGGGTAGGGGGCTCTTTGTAGTCTCCAAGAATTACTGCTTATCAGTTTCATAGCTGCCCTGTGAGGCTTATCTGTTTTTCCGTTTGCATTGCAAGGGGTTGAGAAGGGTCTGTTTAGGCACCAAGGACCTCAATAAACCAGACGAAGTGTGTGGTGGGGGGAGCAGAGGAAGAAAAAGAGGAAGGGAAAGGTGTGACAAATCCTTTAGTCCCACTCCTGGGAATCTACCAAAATAGGGTGATATCAGCATATAGAAAGGTTATCTGTACTCCCAACTTTATTGCAGCTTAATTCACAATAGCTAAGAGATGGAATCAACCCAGATGCCCATTACCTGATGACTTAAAAAGAAAATGTGGTATATATACACTATGGACTACTACTCAGCCATAAAAAAAGAATGGAATACTTGAATAGTCTCCGGGAAGAGTTATGGAAAAAATGGCAGAGGAAACTTCCATAATTAGCAGGACATGAAGGACCTACGA
Source organism: Oryctolagus cuniculus (assembly GCF_051225735.1). Taxonomy (NCBI): domain Eukaryota; kingdom Metazoa; phylum Chordata; class Mammalia; order Lagomorpha; family Leporidae; genus Oryctolagus; species Oryctolagus cuniculus. The sequence continues at coordinate 6,470,167 of NC_142889.1, read as the reverse complement.
GGAGGGAGTGAATGCTCACAGCTTGGGGCTTGAATAGCCGAGAGCCTGAACACCAGCAAGGAAGGAGAGGTGAGATGAGACTGCAGTTGCCCAAGACTCTGGTGGAAAAGCAGTAGGAAGAGCCAGAAGAAATGAGGCGTGAAGCCCCATGGGGGAAAGCGCACTAGCCTAAATAGAGGAGAGAGAAAATATAAAAGGGCCAGTACAGACCCCATTCTCTCTCTCTCCAATCACCTTACAAAGATGTACAAGCTGATAGAGCAGGTGCCATTTTGGACATACATAACAGCTGCACCAGCATGGGGCTGCGCCTGGCAATCAGCCAGAGAGAAAAACCTGACTCTGGTGGGGAATAATAACAGGAGACTAAAAGCAGTGAATGTGGAGAGTGTATGAAATGGGACTGTGAAAAAAAACAGGATGTGTGGGAGAACTCACATTATGGCTGAAATGCGAATAGTCTTGGCAGGAGACACCACAAGCTTGGGTGGCTTCGGCTACCTGGTGAGAGACACTGCAGGGGAATCTGAACTTACACTGAGGACTGCACAGATCCTTTCTGTGGTCCTTGAGACAGAGCAGACGAATATTATACCACTGGGGCTAGCACTCAGGCACTCATTGCCAAAGGAGAGAGAGAGAGAGAGAGAGAGAGAGAGAGAGAGAGAGAGAGAGAGAGAGGAATTTACCATGCCAAACCTGGGTGTGTCACCTTAGGCACACCCTTAAACCTGGAAAACTGAACAGAGATCTCTGGCCTCACCCACCACAAGCCTCTAGAGATTCACGGTAAGCAGACAGACCACTTATCTACAGAGTCATAATACAATGAAAAAAGCAGCAATAGCAGAAAAAAGGAAGAAACCAATGAGCATCTCCATAAATGCCAAACAACGAAAGAAATGACCCAAGAAACAAGAATAAGGAAGCAACATGATGGTCCCAAAAGAACATGACACTTCAATTAAGGATTATGAAGATGATGAGATTGAAGAAATGCAAGAAATGGAACTCAGATATTGATGATAAGAATACTTAGAAGTAATCAGAAGCAAACACACGAACTACTGAAATCCATGCATGACATGAAAAAATTCTCTCATGAAAATGAAATCTTAAGTAGGAACAAAATGAAATGCAGAATTCAATAGAATATGAAATTGAGATATTGAAGAGAAATTGAAAGGAAAAGAAGAATTCAATAGAACAAATAAAAATGCAGTTGAGATTCTTAAAAACAGAATCAGTGAGGCAGAAGACAGAATCTCAGACTTAGAAGACAGAGCACAGGAAAGTATACAGTCAAACCAAAGAGAAGAAGAGGAAATTAGAAATCTAAAAAATAATGTTGAGATTCTATAGGGTACTATTAAAAACCCAACATTTGAGTTCTAGGATTTCCTGAAGGCATGGGAGAGAGAAAGAGTTAGAAGGCCTTTTTAGTGAGATACTAGCAGAGAACTTCCCAGGTTTGGAGAAAGACACGTCCAAGTACAGGAAGCTCCAGAACTCCAAATAGACATGACCAGAAATGATCCTCGCCAGGACACACTGTAATCAAACTCACCACAGTGAAACATAAAGAAAAAGTTTCTAAAATGAGCAAGAATGAAATACCAGATAACTCTCAGAAGATCTTTAATTGGACTCATAGAAACCCTACAGCCTAGGAGGGAGTAGTGAAATACAGCCCACGTCCTAAGAGAAAAAACCTGCCATCCCAGAATATTATACCCTGCAAAGCTCTGATTTGTGAATGAAGGTGAAATAAAGACCTTTCATAGCAAACAGAAATTGAAAGAATTTGTTACCACTCATCCAGCCAGGCAAAAGATGCTTAAAGATGTATTACGCACAGAAACACAGAAACACGGCCATCAGTACGAAAGAATGTAAAGGAAGAAAGTCTCTCAGTAAAAGATCACAGTAAGTTCAATGCATGTATTAGAAATATCTTTGGAAAAAATGCAGGGCAAAGACACTACTTATCAATAGTGACTTTGAATGAAATTTGCCTCATGTCTCCAGTTAAAAGACACAGACTGGCTGAATTCATTAAAAAATAAAACCCATTATTTGCTGCTTATAAGAAACACATCTTTCTAACAAAGGTGATTGCAGACTGGAAGTGAAAGATTTTAAAAAGATGTTCCATGCCAATAGAAACCAAAAAAGAGCTGGTTTAGCCATCTTAATATCAAAAAATCAGACTTTAAGACAAAAACTGTTAAGAGAGACAAAGAGCGTACTATATAGTGATTAAGGGATCAATTCAACAGGAAGATGCAACTATTATAAATGTATATGTACCTAATTACAGGTCACTGGGCTATATAAAAGACATCTTAAGGGGCTTACAGCAAGACTAGACTCTAATACAATAGTATTGGGGGACATCAATACTCCACTATCAGCAATGGGCAGATCAACTGGACTGAAAATCAACAAGGAAACAGCAGATTTAATCAACACTATAGCCCAAATGGATCTAATAGATATCCATAGAACTTTTCATCCTACAGAGAATACACATTCTTCTCAGCAGTACATAAAACTTTCTGTTGGATTGACCATAATGGGATTGACCATCTCTAGGACTGACATACTAGGTCATAAAGAAAGTCTCATCAACTTCAAAAGAATCAAAATCGTAGCATGCATCTTTTCACACCACAATGGGTGAAGCTGGAAATCAACAACTCAGGAATCTCTAGAGCATATGCAGACACATTGAGACTGAACAACATGCTCCTGAATGAACTGTGGGTCATAGAAGAAACCAAAAGAGAAATAAAAAACTTTCTCGAGGCAAATGATGGTAAGAACACAACATATCAAAACTTATGGGATACAGCAAAAGCAGTGTTACAGAGAAAGTAAATAGCAAAAGGTGCCTTAGAGATGGGGCCAGCACCATGGTGCAGTAGCTTAATCCTTGACCTGTGGCACCAGCATGCCATATGGGTGCTGGTTGTAGTCCTGGATGCTTCTCTTCCAATCCAGCTCTCTGCTATGGCATGGGAAAGTAGGAGAAGAAGGCCCAAGTCCTTGGGCTCTGCACCCACATGGGAGACTGGGAAGAAGCACCTGGCTCTTGGCTTCAGATTCGGATAAGTGCAGCTCCAGCCATTGTGGCCACTTGGGGAGTGAATCAACAGAAGGAAGACCTTTCTCTCTGTCTCTCCCACTCACTGTCTGTAATTCTACATCTCAAATAAATAAACAAAATCTTTTCAAAAATTAGAGATGAAAGCGGGAATGTAACAAGAGACACCACTGAAACAAATAGCCATCAGAAACTATTAGGAAGAGTTGTTGCCAACAAACTGGGAAATATAGCAGAAATGGATAGATTGCTGGGTGCATACAACCTACCTAAACTGAACCATGAATAAACAGAAAACATAAACAGACCATTAAACAAGTAAGAAATTGAATCAGTAATAATGGCCCTCCCAACAAAAAAAGCCCAGGAGCGGATGGATTCACTGCTGAAATCTACCAGACATTTAAAGAAGAACTAACTCAAAATCTTCTCCAACTATTCAAAACAATTGAAAGAGACGCTATCCTCCCAAATTCGTTCTATCCCAATTCCTGAACATAAAAAAGATGCAGCAGAGAAAGAGAATTATAGACCAATGTCTCTGATGAACATAGACCCAAAAATCCTCAGAAATTTCTGGCCAACACATTTAACAACAAATCCAGAAAGATCATCCACCAGATGAAATGGGATTCATCCATGGTGTGCATGGATAGTTCAACATTCACGAATCATATTTCTGATACACCACATTAACAGACTGCAGAATAAAAACTATTTGATTATCTCAACAGATGAAGAGAACGCATTTGATAAAATACAACACCATTTCATGATGAAAACTCTAAGCAAATTGGGTTTATAAGGAATATTCCTCAACACAATCAAGGCAATTTATGATAAACTCACGTCCAGCATCGTATTGAATAGGAAAATGTTGGAAGCATTTCCACTGAGATCTGGTACAGACAGGAATGTCTTCTTTCACCATTGCTATTCAATATAGTTCTGGAAGTTTTGGCCAGAGCCATTAGGCAAGAAAAGGAAATTAAAGGGATACAAACTGGGAAGGAAGAAGTCAAACTATCCCTCTTTGCAGGTGATATGATTCTTTACTTAGGGGATCCAAAGAACTCCACTAGGAGAATATTGGAACTCATAGAAAAATTTGGCAAAGTAGTAGGACACAAAATCAATGCACAAAAAACCAACAGTCTTTGTATGCACAGCACTGGTTTATTAAAAGAAATATTAAGGGACTCAAAGGGGGACTTAGATGCCAACACAATAGTACTCGGGGACTTCAACACTCCACTCTCAGAAATAGACAGATCAACAAGACAGAAGATCAACAAGGAAACACCAGATTTAATCGAACAATAGCCCAAATGCATCTTACAGAAATCTATAGAACTTTCAATCGTACTTTTAAAGAATTTATATTCTTCTCAGCAGTGCATGGAACCTATTTTAGGATTGACCACATACTAGGCCATAAAGCAAGTCGCAGCAAAGTCAAAAGAATTAGTATCATACCATGCAGTTTCTCAGACCACAGTGGAATGAAGGTGGAAATTAGAAACTCAGGAATCCCTAGAGAGTATGCAAACACATGAAGACTGAACAACATGCTCCTGAATGAACACTGGGTCATAGAAAAAATCAAAAGAGAATTCCAAAAGTTTCTGGAAGTAAATGAGGATAACAACACAACATATCAAAACTTGTGGGACACAGTGAAAGCAGTGTTGAGAGGAAAGTTTATAGCAATAGGTGCCTACATCAAGAAATTGGAAAATTGGAAAGGCACCAAGTAAATGAGCTTTCAACGGATCTCAAGGATCTGCAAAAACAGCAGCAAAACAGACCCAAATGCAGCAGAAGAGGAATAATTAAAACCAGAGAAGAAATCCACAGGATTGAATCCAAGAAAAATTACAAAAGATCAGCCAGACGAGGAGCTGGTTTTTTGAAAAAATACACAAAATTGACACCCCATTGGCCCAACTAACTAAAAAAAGAAGAGAAAAGACCCAAATCAATAAAATCAGAGATGAAAAAGGAAACATAAAAACAGACACCACAGAAATAAAAAGAATCATCAGAAATTACTACAAGGACTTGTATGCCAGCAAACACGGAAACCTATCAGAAATGGATAGATTCCTGGACACATGCAACCTACCTACATTGAACCATGAGGACATCAAAAACCTAAACAGACCCATACCTGAGACAGAAATTGCAACAGTAATAAAGGACATCCCAACAAAGAAAAGCCCAGGACCAGACGGATTCACTGCTGAATTCTACCAGACATTTAAAGAAGAACTAACTCCAATTCTTCTCAAGCTATTCAGAACACTCAAAAAAGAGGGAGTCCTCCCAAATTCTTTCTATGAAGCCAGCATCTCCTTAATCCGTAAGCCGGACAAAGCTGCAGCATCGAAAGAGAATTACAGACCAATATCCCTGATGAACATAGATGCAAAAATCCTCAATAAAATTCTGGCCAATAGAATGCAACAACACATCAGAAAGATCATCCACCCAGACCAAGTGGGATTTATCCCTGGAATGCAGGGATGGTTTAATGTGCGCAAAACAATCAATGTGACACACCACATTAACAGACTGCAGAAGAAAAACCATATGACTATCTCAATAGATGCCAAGAAAGCATTTGATAAAATGCAACACCCGTTCATGATGAAAACTCTAAGCAGACTGGGTAGGGAAGGAACATTCCTCAAGACAATCATAGCAATTTATGAAAAACCCACAGCCAGCATCCTATTCAATGTGGAATAGTTGGAAGCATTTCCACTGTGATGTGGTACCAGAGAGGGATGCCCACTCCCACCACCGCTATTCAATATAATTCTGGATGTTTTTTCCAGTGCCATTAGGCAAGAAAAAGAAATTAAAGGGATACAAATTGGGAAGGAAGAACTCAAACTATCCCTCTTTGCAGATGATATGATTCTTTATTTAGGGGATCCACAGAAATCTACTAAGAGACTATTGGAACTCATCGAAGAGTTTGGCAAAGTAGCAGGGTATGAAATCAATGCACAAAAATCAACAGCCTTTGTATACACAAGGAATGCCACAGCTGAGAAAGAACTGCTAAGATCAATCCCATTCACAATAGCTACAAAAACAATCAAATACCTTGGAATAAACTTAACCAAGGACGTTAAAGATCTCTACTATGAGAATTAGAATATCTTAAAGGAATAGAAGAGGATACCAAGAAATGGAAAAATCTTCCATGCTCATGGATTGGAAGAATCAATATCATCAAAATGTCCATTCTCCCAAAAGTAATTTGTAGATTCATTGCCATACCAAACAAAATACCAAAGACATATTTCTCAGATCTGGATAAAATGATGGTGAAATTCACATTGAGGCACAGGAGACCTCAAATAACTAAAGCAATCCTGTACAATAAAAACAGATCAGGAGGGCCGGCGCCGCGGCTCACTAGGCTAATCCTCCGCCTTGCGGCGCTGGTACACCGGGTTCTAGTCCCGGTCGGGGCACCAGATTCTGTCCCGGTTGCCCCTCTTCCAGGCCAGCTCTCTGCTGTGGCCAGGGAGTGCAGTGGAGGATGGCCCAGGTGCTTGGGCCCTGCACCCCACGGGAGACCAGGAAAAAAGCACCTGGCTCCTGGCTCCTGCCATCGGATCAGCGCGGTGCACTGGCCGCAGCGTGCCGGCCGTGGCGGCCATTGGAGGGTGAACCAACGGCAAAAGGAAGACCTTTCTCTCTGTCTCTCTCTCACACTGTCCACTCTGCCTGTCAAAAAAAAAAAATAGATCAGGAGGCATCACCATACCACATTTCAAATCTTACTACAGGGCAGTATAATGGTACTGGTACAAAAACAGCAGGGATAGACCAAGGGAACAGGATAGAAACACGAGAAATCAATAAACATCTACAACCAACTTATATTTGATCAAGCAGCTAAAACCAATGCCTGGAGCAATGACAGTTTATTCAACAAATTGTGCTGGGAAAACTGGATTTCCACATGCAGTCATATGAAGCAAGACCCCTACCTTACACTTTACACACACACACACACACACACACACACACACACACACACACCAGTCAACATGGATTAAAGATCTAAAGCTATGACCTGACACCATTAATTTATTAGAGAACATCAGAGAGACCCTGCAAGATACAGGCATAGGCAAATATTACTTGGAAATGTCCACAGAGGGACTGGCAGTCAAAGCCAAAATTAACAACTGGGATTACTTCAAATTGAGAAGTTTCTGTACTGCAAAACAAACTGTCAGTATAGTGCAGGGGTAACATACAGTATGAGAAAAAAGCTTGCAAATTATACAAGTGATAAAGGATTAATAACCAGAATCTACAAAGAGATTAAGAAACTCCTTAACAACAAAACAAACAACCCACTTACGAGATGGGCCAAGGACCTAAATACACATTTTTCTTTTTTCTTTTTTTTTTTTTTGACTGGCAGAGTGGACAGTGAGAGAGAGAGACAGAGAGAAAGGTCTTCCTTTGCCGTTGGTTCACCCTCCAATGGCCGCCGCGGCCGGCGCACCGCGCTGATCCGATGGCAGGAGCCAGGAGCCAGGTGCTTTTCCTGGTCTCCCATGGGGTGCAGGGCCCAAGCACCTGGGCCATCCTCCACTGCACTCCCGGGCCACAGCAGAGGGCTGGCCTGGAAGAGGGGCAACCGGGACAGAATCCGGCGCCCCGACCGGGACTAGAACCTGGTGTGCCGGCACCGCTAGGTGGAGGATTAGCCTAGTGAGCCACGGCGCCGGCCAAAATACACATTTTTCAAAAGAGGAAATCTAAATGGCCAATAGACACATGAAAGAATGCTCAGGATCAGTAGCCATCACGGAAATGCAAATCAAAACCACCATGAGGTTTCACCTCACCCTGGTTAGAATGGCTCACATTCAGAAATCTACCAACAGCAGATGCTGGTGAGGATGTGGGGAAAAAGGGACACCTACCCACTGTTGGTAGGAATGCAAACTGGTTAAGCCATTGTGGAATTCAGATTGGAGATTCCTCAGAAACCTGAATACAGTCCTACCACTGACTGAGAAATCCCATTTTTCAGAGTTTACCCAAAAGAACTTAAGTTGGCAAATAAAATAGCTATCTGTACCCTAATGTTTATTGCAGTCCAATTCACAATAGCTAAGACATGGAATCAACCTAAATGCCTATCAAAGAAGAGTGGATAAAGAAATTATGGGATATGTACTCAATAGAATACTATACAGCGGTAATGAAAAAAATTAAAACCGGGCATTTGCAACAATATGAGTGAATCTGGAAAACATCATGCTGAGTGAAATAAGCCAGTCCCAAAGGGACAAATATATGTTCTCCCTGATCTGTGACAACTGAGCACTAAAAGGAAACTTGTAGAAGTGAAACTGACACTATGAGACACAATTACTTGATCAACTCTTGTCCTGACTGTTGAGGACTTCTTACTATTTTATTCTTTTTAGTATTTTCTCTTCTATTTAATACCATTGTTTGATTCTTTAATTAGCACACAATTATTCTTAGGAGCTTTACTCTAACTGAAAATTAAATCCTGTTAAAAATAAATATGGAGAAGAGAGGAAAGAAATGTAGAGTTCAGCACATGCTCACTCAGACTTACCGCTAATGATAGAGCTACAAACATGCCATTGGACTCCACATCCCATTAAGTTGGCATGTACCAATGCCATCTCACTAGATAAACTGATCATTTTAAATTCTTTTTTTTTTAACAGGCAGAGTGGACAGTGAGAGAGAGAGACAGAGAGAAAGGTCTTCCTTTGCTGTTGGTTCACCCTCCAATGGCTGCCGCGGCCAGCACGCTGTGACTGGCACACCTTCTGATCGATGGCAGGAGCCAGGTATTTATCCTGGTCTCCCATGGGGTGCAGGACCCAAGGACTTGGGCCATCCTCCACTGCACTCCCTGGCCACAGCAAAGAGCTGGCCTGAAAGAGGGGAACCGGGACAGAATCTGGCGCCCCGACTGGGACTAGAACCCGGTGTGCCAGCACCGCACGGCGGAGGATTAGCCTAGTGAGCTGCGGCGCTGGCCTTAAATTCTTAATTGATCATAAAGATAGGATTAAGTATCAAAGGGATTACATAAATAACACCAGTGTCTGCTAATATTAATTGATAGAATTAAAAAGGAGAGAATGATCCAACATAGGAAGCGGGATACCCAGCAGACTCACAGGATGGCAAATGCCCTAAACAGCACACTGGACTCAGAATCAGCCCTTAAGGCATTCAGATCTGGAAAGAGCCCATGAGAGTTTCTCAGGCATGGAAAGCCAAGACACTCTGGCAAAAAAAATGACCTCAATGAAAGATCTGAGTGAGGTCCCAGCAGAAAGAATGGGCCATCAAAGAAGGAGGTACCTTTCTCTGAAGGGAGGAGAGAACTTCCACTTTGATTATGACCTTGTCTAAATAAGGTCAGAGTTGGTGAACTCAAGGGGCTTCCATAGCCTTGGCAGCTCATGACAAGAGCCTCGGGTGATTACTGACATCACAAATAAGATTGTCAATTGTTAAATCAACAACAGTTTACACTGTGCATTTATTCCCAATGTAGAATCTCCATATTTGATGTGTCCTACTATGATAATTAATGGTAAAACTAGTATTCAAACAGTACTGTATACTTTGTGTATCTGTGTGGGTGCAATCTGTTGAAATCTTTACTTAGTATACAGTAAGTTGATCTTCTGTATATAAAGATAGTTAAAAATGAATCCAAATAAGAATGGGATGGGTGAGGTTGTAGGAGAAGGAGTGGTTTTGAGTGGGAAGGTAGTTAAGGGGGGAAAATCTGATATAATCCAAAAGTTATACTTTTGAAACTTATTTTTATTAAATAAAAGTTCCTCTCCAAAAAAAATAAAGAAATTCAAAACACACACAAATACACTTATTCTGTGAAGTACTAAGCCTTTTTGCAGTAATGGAAATTTAAAATATATTATGTCAAAAACTAAAAAAAAAAAAAAAACAGAAAGAAAGAGAGAAGGAAGGATGGTGGGAGATAGAGTATAAGGGAGGATTTATTTTCATAGACTTTTATCTCAAACTCATTTTGAATCTCATAAAAATCAATTATTAAAATTTAAAAAGGGATTGAAGCGGCAAGATGTCCGAATAGGAAGGGAGCACACTGATAGTCCGGGGAGAGACAGTTTAATAAAAGTGGAGATACTGCAGGTTCAAGGAAGAGTAGGGGAAGAAAAAGCAGAAGAAACTCTTCCAGAACGAGTGATTCACAGTGGACCTGCATGGAGAGCGTGGGAGCCCACAGTTCGGGACACCAGCGGCAGACTCAACACACCAGTGCTGGAACATGAGGTGAGCCAAACCTCAATAGCCCGAGACACCGGCAGGCAAGTGGAAAGAGGAGACTAGAGGGAACAACCCCGGGGGGAAAGTTCACCAGGCTAACTAGAAGAGAGAGAGAGAGAGAAAGAGAGAGAGAGAGAGAGAGAGAAAAGTGACTGATATGGACACGGGTTTCTCTCTCTCTGCTCACCTCTCAAAGGCGAGCAAGACAAAGAGCAGGCGACATCTTGGACATACGTCATAGGCAGAGTGACCTCAGGTCTGCACTGGCCCTGAGCCTGGCAGAAAAACCTGACTCTGGGCGGGGTGAATTAACAGATCAGGACCTAGTGAATGTGTGGTGCTACTGAACTGAGACAGTGAAAAAAGAGACTGTGGGGGAGAGAACTCACAGAATTCACGTGAGTACTCTCCAGAGATGCTGCAATTCCGTAACTTTGGCAACCCAGTGGGAGACTGAAGGAGAATTTGAGCCCACTCTGAGGGCAGAACAGATTCCCTGTGTGGTCCTTGGGAAAGAGCTTCCAATCTCTGGCTCCTGTGGGTATATCATTTGCCTGCTAACTACCTCCAACTTCGTTCAGCTCTGTGGAATTATTTCCCTTTTGAATCAAAAAAAGAAAGAAAGAAAGAGAGAGAGAACTACCATGCCTAACCTGGGAGTGTCACCTTTAGCAAACCAGAGCTCTCAGGCCACACCCATCTCAAGCCTCTAAGGCTCTATCAAAAACAGTCCACTTAATCTAGAGTCATAGTATAACAAGAAAAAGCACCACAGTGAAGAAACCAAATATCTCCAATATGCCAAATAACAAATGCAAAAACCAAGGTAATAAAAACAAGGAAGTCACTATGACGCCCCCAAATGAAAAAGACACCCCAATTCAAGATTATGAAGATGATGACATAGAAGAAATGCAAGAAGCAGATCTCAAAAAATTGATAAGAACATTAAGAAGTTCTCAAAAACAAATTCTTGAACTACAGAAATCCTTAATGGACAAGATAGAAAATCTCTCTCATGAAAATGAAATATTAAGGAGGAATCAAAATGAAACGAAACAACTAGTACAACAGGAAACTGTGATAGTGATGAGAAATCATAATGAAATGAAGAATTCAATAGATCAAATGACAAACACATTAGAGAGTCTTAAAAACAGAATGGGTGAAGCAGAAGAATGTCAGACTTAGAAGACAGAGCACAGGAAAGGATACAGTCAGACCAAAGAAAAGAAGAGGAAATTAGAAATCTAAAACATATTGTCGGGAATTTTCAGGATACTATTAAAAAAACCAACATTCGGGTTCTAGGAGTTCCTGAAGGCATGGAGAGAGAGAAAGGATTAGACGGCCTTTTTAGTGAGATACTTGCAGAGAACTTCCCGGGTTTGGAGAAGGACAGAGACATCCGAGTACAGGAAGCTCATAGAACCCCTAGTAAACATGACCAAAAGAGATCCTCACCACGACATATTGTAATTAAACTCACCACAGTGAAACATAAAGAAAAGAACCTAAAATGTGCAAGAGAGAAATGTCAGATTACTCTCAGAGGATCTACAATCAGACTAAAAAAAAAAAAAAAGAAATATCCAATATCCCTGATGAACATAGATGCAAAAATCCTCAATAAAATTCTGGCCAATAGAATGCAACAACACATCAGAAAGATCATCCACCCAGACCAAGTGGGATTTATCCTTGGAATGCAGGGATGGTTTAATGTGCGCAAAACAATCAATGTGACACACCACATTAACAGATTGCAGAAGAAAAACCATATGATTATCTCTAATGACGCAGAGAAAGCATTTGATAAAATACAACACCCTTTCATGATGAAAACTCTAAGCTAACTAGGTATGGAAAGAACATTCCTCAAGACAATCAAAGCAATCTAAGAAAAACCCACAGCCAGCATCATATTCAATGGGGAAAAGTTGGAAGCATTTTCCACTGTGATCTGGCACCAGAAAGGGATGCCCACTCTCACCCCCTGCTATTCAATATAGTTCTGGAATTTCTAGCCAGAGCTATTAGGCAAGAAAAAGAAATTAAAGGGATACAAATTGGGAAGGAAGAACTCAAACCATCCCTCTTTGCAGATGATATGATTCTTTATTTAGGGGACCCAAGGGACTCTACTAAGAGACTATTGGAACTCATAGATGATTTGGCAAAGTAGCAGGGTATAAAATCAATGCACAAAAATCAACAGCTTTTGTGTACACTGGCAATGCCACAGCTGAGGAAGAACTTCTAAGATCAATCCCATTCACAATAGCTACAAAAACAATCAAATACCTTGGAATAATTTTCACCAAGGACGTTAAAGATCTCTACGATGAAAATTACACAACGTTAAAGAAAGAAATAGAAGATGATACTAAAAAATGGAAAAATTTTTCCATGCTCATGGATTGGAAGAATCAATATCATCAAAATGACCCTTCTCCCAAAAGCAATTTATAGATTCAATGCAATACCAATCAAGATACCAAAGACCTTCTTCTCAGATCTGGAAAAAATGATGCTGAAATTCATATGGAGACACAGGAGACCTCGAATAGCTAAAGCAATCTTGTACAACAAAAACAAAGCCGGAGACATCTCAATACCAGATTTCAGGACATACTACAGGGCAGTTGTAATCAAAACAGCATGGTACTGGTACAGAAACAGATCAATAGAACAATGGAACAGAATAGAAAATCCAGAAATCAATCCAAACATCTACAGCCAACTTATATTTGATCAACGATCTAAAACCAATTCCTGGAGCAAGGACAGTCTATTCAATAAATGGTGCTGGGAAATCTGGATTTCCACATGCAGAATCATGAAGCAAGACCCTTACCTTTCACCTTACACAAAAATTCACTCAACATGGATTAAAGACTTAAATCTAAAATATACGACCTGACACCATCAAATTATTAGAGAGCCTTGAAAAAACCCTGCAAGATATAGGTACCGGCAATGACTTCTTTGAAAACACCCCAGAAGCACAGGCAGTCAAAGCCAAAATTAACATTTGGGATTGCATCAAATTGAGAAGTTTCTGTACTGCAAAAGAAACAGTCAGGAAAGTGAAGAGGCAACCGACAGAATGGGACAAAATATTTGCAAACTATGCAACTGATAAAGGGTTGATAACCAGAATCTACAAAGAGATCAAGAAACTCCACAACATCAAAACAAACAACCCACTTAAGAGATGGGCCAAGAACCTCAATAGACATTTTTCAAAAGAGGAAATCCAAATGGCCAACAGACACATGAAAAAATGTTCAAGATCACTAGCAATCAGGGAAATGCAAATCAAAACCACAATGAGGCTTCACCTCACCCCAGTTAGAATGGCTCACCTACAGAAATCTACCAACAATAGATGCTGGAGAGGATGTGGGGAAAAAGGGACACCTACCCACTGTTGGTGGGAATGCAAATTGGTTAAGCCACTATGGAAGTCAGTTTGGAGATTCCTCAGAAACCTGAATATAACCCTACCATTCAACCCAGCCATCCCACTACTTGGAATTTACCCAAAGGAAATGAAATTGGCAAACAAAAAAGCTGTCTGCACATTAATGTTTATTGCAGCTCAATTCACAATAGCTAAGACCTGGAACCAACCCAAATGCCCATCAACAGTAGACTGGATAAAGAAATTATGGGACATGTACTCTATAGAATACTATACAGCAGTCAAAAACAACAAAACCTGGTCATTTGCAACAAGATGGAGGAATCTGGAAAACATCATGCTGAGTGAATTGAGCCAGTCCCAAAGGGACAAATATCATATGTTCTCCCTGATCGGCGACAACTAACTGAGCACCAAAGGGGAAACGTGTTGAAGTGAAATGGACACTATGAGAAACAGTGACTTGATTAGCTCTTGTCCTGACGGTTGATGTACAATGTAATACTTTATCCATTTTAGTATTTTTTTGTTCTAGTACCATTGGTTGAACTCTGTAATTAACACACAATTATTCTTAGGTGTTTAAATTTTAACTGAAAAGTGATCTCTGTTAGGAATTTGGAAAGCATTAAGCTGAGAGAAATAAGCCAGTCCCAAAGGGCCAAATCCCATATGTTCTCCCTGATTGGTGACAACTGACTGTACACCAAAAAGGAAACCTGTTAAAGTGAAACAAACACTATGAGAAACAGTGACTTGATCAGCATAGCCCTGACTGTTGATGAACAACTTAATACGTTATCCCTCTTAGATTTTTTTTGTTCTACTTAATACTTTTGGTTGAATACTGTAATCAATACACAGTTATTCTCAAGTGTTGAAACTTAACTGAAAAGTGATCGCTGTTAAATATAAGAGTGGGAATAAGAAAGGGAGGAGATGTGCAATTTGGGACATGCTCAAACTGACTTACTTCAAACGGTAGAGTTAGAAACATGCCAGGGGATTCCAATTCAATCCCATCAAGGTGGCATGTACCAATGCCATCTCACTAGTCCAAGTGATCAATTTCTGTTCACAATTGATCATAATGAAAGGACTAAGAGCCAAAGGGATCACATAAACAAGAATAGTATCTGTAAATACTAGCTGATAGAATAAAAATGGAGAGAATGATCCAACATGGGAAGCGAGATACACAGCAGACCTATAGAATGGCAGATGTCCTAAACAGCACTCTGGCCTCAGAATCAGCCCTTAAGGCATGTGGATCCAGCTGAAAAGCCCATGAGAGTATTTCAGGCATGGAAAGCCAAGACACTCTGGGGGAAAAACAAAAACCTAAATGAAAGATCTCCACGAGTGAGATCCCAGGGGAAAGAATGAGTCATCAAAGAAGGAGGGACCTTTCTCTGAAGGGAGGAGAGAACTTCCACTTTAATCAAGGCCTTGTCTAAATATGATCAGAGTCGGTGAACTCAGGGGCTTCCATAGCCTTGGCAGCTCATGACAAGAGCCTAGGGTGATTACTGAGGCCATAAACAAGAGTGTCAATTTGTTAAGTCAACAACAGGAGTCACTGTGCACTTACTCCTCATGTAGGATCTCTGTCCTTAATGTGCTGTACATTGAGATTTAATGCTATAACTAGTACTCAAACAGTATTTTTCACTTTATATTTCTGTGTGGGAGCAAACTGTTGAAATCTTTAATTAATGTATGCTAAACTGATCTGTATATAAAGAGAATCGAAAATGAAACTTGATGTGAATGGAAGGGGAGAGGGAGTGGGAAAGGGGAGGGTGGTGGGTGGGATGGACGTTATGGGGGGGAAGCCATTGTAATCCATAAGCTGTACTTTGGAAATTTATATTCATTAAATAAAAGTTAAAAATAAAAAATAAAAAAATTTAAAAAATAAAAAACATTTAAAAAGCACCCACCAGAGGAGACATGAGATTTATTTTCTCCATGACTCAGGTGGTGGGTGGTACTCAAGTCCCCAAGTATAAGGTGGGACTTGAGAGCCTAGTTCTCCACCACCTAGCCACCTTATCTACCCCATGGTGAGGATACAGAATTGTGTCTCTCATGGTCCTCGTAAGGATTGCCTGACATGGAGGAGGAACATTAGAAATGTCCCATGTGCACAGTAGTTTTGTCCCATACTGGCTATTTATCCCCAGTCTGTTGGAAGAATTGGAAAAGGCTGGAAATGTGCCGGTGCTCGAGAATGTTTACTCAAAGATGGCATCATTCTGTACAGGATTTGTAGCCAGCTCTGTGACCTAGTGAGGGACTCTGGGTGTCTATCAGAACGAGGACTCCAGGACCCACAGATATTGCCTCTTTTGGTTAGTATAAGGACCTTAGTCTTGGGAAAAGTTGGAATGCTCTGGGTTGAATTGTGTCCTTCCCAAAGGACACCTTAAAGTCCTCACTCCCACTGCTTATGAGCAGGGTTTTATTTGGAAATAGGATCTTTGCAGATGGAACTAAAATGCAAGGTTAGGATGATGTAAATCTGGCATACAGTGGGATTCTAATCCAAATACTGATGTCTGGCTAAGAAGAGGAGAGTAGGACACAGACACATAGACACAAAAGAGAAGAGACTACCAGACAAGTAATACCAAAGACTGTGGGCAAACACCAGAAGCTGAAGAGGCGTAAGAGAGGGGCTTTCTCAGACTCTGAGAGAAAGCATAGCTTTGCCAACAGTTTGGTTTCAGCCTCCAGAAATGAGAGAGAATACATTTCTGTTGTTTTAAGCCCTCCTCAGCTCTCTGGAGAAATATTAGGAAACACTTTGACTTTTTGTTTCTTCTGTCCATCAATAAGTCAATGTACTCATCCACCTACCCACCCATTCACCAATCCATCCATTCATTCATCCATCTACTCTCCCCATCGATCTGTACACAGCTCACTTATTCACATGTCCTTTCATTTATTCGCCCATTTTTATTTGTTCATTCTCCTACCCACCAATCCATCCACTCATCCATCCATTTACCCACCCCATCCATCCATCCCTTATTCATTCTTCTATCCATTCATTTATTCACTCACCTTTTCATCCATCCTTCCATCCATCCATTTATTCATCTATCCACATACTCATGTACCCATCCATTTCCATGCAGTTATCCACTTAACTATTCAATTATCTATTCACTAATTTCTTCATTATCCATCCACACACAATCAATTCTCACCCATTCCTTCCATTTATTTGACTGTCCATTTATTTATCCATCCAATGATTCATCTATCCAGGCATTATTTATCCATCCACTCAGCCATTCATTTATGAAATTATCTGTTCATTATTTATGTGTATGCATTCATTTCCTAGTCATCTGTCCATGTATTCATTCATCCACCCATTTATTCATCTATCCAGGTATCCATTTATCCATCTATGTATCCTTTCATCCATCCACTCTTTTATTCAATTATCTATTTTTCATTCGTTCATTATTCACCCACACATTTAATTCTTACACAACTAGTCATCCACCTATTTATCTGTCCATTTATCCATCCATCCATTAACCACCCACACATCCATTCATTTATTCCTTATCCAGCCACTCACCCATCCTTCCATCTTCTATTATCCATTCATTCATCCATCCAGCTACTCATTTTCTATGCCAACCACTCATTCACTCATTCATTCATTCATTCATTCATTCATTCATTCATTCATTCATTCATCTATCCCTTTATTATCTCATCCCTGTAATCAGTTACTCATTTATTCATCCATTTAACTCATCTATTCATTCATTAACTATCTATCAATCCATTCATCTATATACCCATCCCTTTATCCACTCATGCACCACTTATTAATTCCTCATTCATTCATTTGTTCATTCACTTATGCATTCATCCATGCAACTAACCATTCAACAAACAGTATGGATCCACAGTAGTTTTTTCTAGTCTCTTACCGACAAAACCACACAAATGTCCTGCCCATTTGTTCTCTATGGCTGTAACTGATGCAAAGAATTTAGCACCTCTCTTATTCTATGTGAATGGTTGCTGATCTGTCCCTGTCCTGGATGAGAGGTGGCCTTTCCCTGTCTCTCTAAGAACCTGTGTGTATTCAGTACCCAGAACCCAATGCCTCCAAGTCCAGTCCAGAAGCATGTTGAAGGGCAATTTGTTGGGGGAGGGTTCCAAGGTGGCAGAGGGGGGAGGAAGCTTACTGATCTAGTCCAGAAGATAGTTTTAAAAAGTGGAGGTAGTGTAGTCTCAGAAAAGAGTTCAGAAAAAAATGGCAAAGGAAACTCTACTTAAATTAGAGGGACACGGTGGACCTACATGGAGGGCATGTGCACCCATGGTTTGGGACTCTGATAGCTGAGAGCCTACACACAAGTGCTAGAAAATGAGGTGAGATGAGACTGCAGTATCCTGAGGCACTGACAAAAAAAGTGTCAGCAAGAGCCTAGAGGGAATAAGGCTCAAAGACCTGTGGGATAAAGTGTACCAGCCTAACTAGAGGAGAGAGAAAAAAATGATGGTATGGACACATTTATCTCTCCCTCTGATCACCTCACAAAGGCATACAAGATGATAGATCACCCACATTTTGTACATATGTTAACAGCTGTGCAAGCCTGTGTCTGTACCTGCAATCAGCTGAGTGGAGACTCCTGACTCTGGTGGGGAGAAATAACATGGGACTAGGAGCTTATGACTGTGAAGCTTCTGAACTGAGACTGTGAAAAAAAGAAAAAAAAAACTGAGGGTGTGTGGGAGAACTTACAGTGCGGCTGAGATTTTGAGCAGTCTTAGTGGGAGGTGCCACAAGCTAGGGAGTCCTGGTTACCTGGTAAGAGACATTGCAAGGGAATCTTAACTTACACTGAAGACTGAACAGATCCTTTCTGTGGTCCTTAGGACAGAGCAGGCACAGCTCCAGCTGTTGTGGCTGGCTAGAGAGTGAACCAGCAGGTGGAAGACCTCTTTTTCTTTCTCTTTCTTTTCTTTCTTTCTTTCTTTCTTTCTTTCTTTCTTTCTTTCTTTCTCTCTTTCTCTCTCTCTCTTTCTCTCTCTCTCTCTCTCTCTCTCTCTCTCTCTCTCTCTCTCTCTCTCTCTCTCTTTTCCTCTCCTTCTATGTGTAACTTTGCCTTTCAAATACATACATAATCTTTAAAAAAACACAGAGCATTGTAATTCATGTACTTCTTCAGTCCTCTCTGTAGAATGCACAGTGAAAAATATCACAGGTTCAAGCCCACATTTAGTTTTTGAGCATATGAGTAGGTGTGGCAGATATGACTTCTACACAAATGGCTGGATTCTGGTTCTCAGAAAGTGGGAAAAAATCCTGGCTATTTTCCTCCCAGACTAGATCTGCAAGAAGACTTTGCATGTGGATGAACTTCACTATGGGTCTGCCATCAGCAGTTGCCTCCCCAAATATAGTCTGGCTTCCACCTGTCCTGCCCATCTTCAATAATCACATCAGAACCCTCCCTGGCTTATATACCCTCTCCTTTGTCTGCAGTGAAGTTCCTGTGCTCACAGAACAAGGCTTGTCCCTGAAGCCATTTGGCTCTGTCCCTCCACCCATGTTTCCTCACAAATCCCACCAATGCCAAGGACTCTATAAACCCTGGCTTCAGGACTGTCATATTTTTTTGACTTTTATTTAATAAATATAAATTTCTAAACTACAGCTTTTGGATAATAGTGGCTTTCTGCTGGGATCTCACTCGCAGCAATATTTCATTTAGGTCTTTTTTATTTTTGCCAGAGTGTCTAGGCTTTCCATGCCTAAAATATTCTCATGGCTCTTCAGCCAGATCCAAATGCCTTAAGGGCTGATTCTGAGGCCAGAGTGCTGTTTAGGACATCTGCCATTCTATGAATCTGCTGGGTATCCCACTTCCCATGCTGGATCATTCTCTCCTTTTTAATTCTATCTGTTAGTATTAGCAGACACTACTCTTGTTTACGTGATCCCTTTGACTCTTAATCCTATCATTATGATCAATTGCGAGCTGAAACTGATCACTTGGACTAGTGAGATGGCACTGGTACATGCCACCTTGATGGGATTGTATTGGAATCCCCTGGCACGTTTCTAACTCTACCACTAGGGGCAAGTCAGATTGAGCATGTCCCACATTGTATACCTCCTGCCTCTCTTATTCCCACTGTTATATTTAACAGGGATCACTTTTCAGTTAAATTTAAACAACTAAGAATAATTGTGTGTTAATTAAAGAGTTCAACCAATAGTATTAAGTAAAATTAAAAAAATACTACAAGGGATAAAGTAGCAAGTTTTCATCAACAGTCAGGGCAAGGGCTAATCAAGTCACTATTCCTCATAGTGTCCCTCTCACTTCAACAGGTTTCCTTTTTTGTGCTTGGTTAGTTGTCATCATTCAGGGAGAACATATGATATTTGTCCCTTTGGGACTGGCTCAATTCACTCAGCATGATGTTTTCCAGATTCCTCCATTTTGTTGCAAATGACCGGGTTCCATTTTTTTTTTTACTGCTGTATAGTATTCTATAGAGTACATGCCCCATAATTTCTTTATCCAGTCCACTGGTGATGGGCATTTAGGTTGATTCCAGGTCTTAGCTATTGTGAATTGAACTGCAATAAGCATTGAGGTGCAGACAGCCTTTTTATTTGTCAATATAATTTCCTTTGGGTAAATTCCAAGGAGTGGGATGGCTGGGTTGTATGGTAGGGTTATATTCAGGTTTCTGAAGAATCTCCAGACTGAATTCCATAGAGGCTTAACCAGTTTGCATTCCCACCAACAGTGGGTAGGTGTCCCTTTTTCCCCACATCCTCACCAGCATCTGTTGTTGGTAGATTTCTGAATGTGAGCCATTCTAACCGGGGTGAGGTGAAGCCTCATTGTGGTTCTGATTTGCATTTCCCTGAGTGCTAATGATCCTGAACATTTTTTCATGTGCCTGTTGGGCCATTTGGATTTCCTCTTTTGAAAATGTCTATTGAGGTCCTTGGCCCTTCTCGTAAGTGTGTTGTTTGTTTTATTTTTGTGGAGTTTCTTGATCTCTTTGTAGGTTCTGGTTACTAATCTTTTGTCTGCTGCAGAGTTTGCAAATATTTTTTCCCATTCTGTCAGTTGCCTCTTCACTCGCCTGACTGTTTCTTTTGCAGTACAGAAACTTCTCAATCTGAAGTAATCCAAATAGTTGATTTTGGCTTTGACTGCCTGTGCCTCCAGAGTCTTTTCCAAGAAGTCTTTGCCGGTTCCAATATCTTGCAGGGTTTCTCCAATGTTCTCTAATAATTTGATGGTGTTGGGTCATGGATTTAGGTCTTTAATCCGTGTTGAGTGGATTTTTGTGTAAGGTGAAAGGTAAGGGTCTTGCTTCATGCTTCTGCACGTGGAAATCCAATTTTCCCAGCACCATTTGTTGAATTGACTGTCCTTGCTCCAGGAATTGGTTTTAGCTCCTTGATCAAATATGAGTTGGCTGTAGATGTTTGGGTTGATTTCTGGTGTTTCAATTCTGTTCCATTGGTCTATCCATCTGTTTCTGTACCAGTACCATGCTGTTTTGATTACAACTGCCCTGTAGTATGTCCTGAAATCTGGTATTGTGATGCCTCCGGCTTTGTTTTTGTTGTACAAGATTGTGTTAGCTATTCGAGGTCTCCTGTGTCTCCATATGAATTTCAGCATCATTTTATCCAGATCTGAGAAGAAGGTCTTTGGTATCTTGATTGGTATCGCATTGAATCTATAAATTGCTTTTGGGAGAATGGACATTTTGCAGATATTGATTCTTCCAATACTGGGACTTTTTTTTCCAATTTACTGGGAGGTTTTCTTCCTTTACCTTCTTTTGTATTGATATCCATGTTTCTGTGTTTCTGTGTGCAACACATCTTTAAGCATCTTTTGCAGGGCTGGACGAGTGGCGACAAATTCTTTCAATTTCTGTTTGCTATGAAAGGTCTTTATTTCACCTTCATTCACAAATGAGTGATTTGCAGGATATAATATTCTGGGCTGGCAGTTTTTCTCTCTTTGTACCTGTGCTATGTCTCGCCATTCCCTCCTAGCCTGTAGTGTTTCTGATGAGAAGTCAGCTGTGAGTCTGATTGGAGATCCTCTGAGAGTAATCTGACATTTCTGTCTTGCACATTTTAGAATCTTTTCTTTATGTTTCTCTGTGGTGAGTTTGATTACAATGTGTCATGGTGAGGATCTCTTAGGTCATGTTAACTAGGGGTTCTGTGAGCTTCCTGTACTAGGATGTCTCTGTCCTTCTCCAAACCTGGGAAGTTCTCTGCTGGTAGCTCACTGAAAAGGCCTTCTAATCCTTTCTCTCTCTCTCTCCATGCTCCAGGAATTCCTAGACCCAAATGTTGGGTTTTTTGATTCCAACCATTATTTTTTAGATTTCTACTTTCCTCTTTTTTTCTTTGGTTTGACTCTATACTTTCCTGTGCTGTCTTCTAAGTCCTATATTCTCTCTTCTGCTTCACTCATTCTGTTTCTAAGGCTCTTAAATGTGTTTGTCATCTGTTCCATTGCATTCTTCATTTCATTTTGATTTATCTTCGTTGTTTCAATTTCATGTTCTACTAAATCCTGCATTTCATTATGATTCCTCCTTAAGATTTCCTTTCCACGAGAGAGATTTTCTATCCTGTCCAGTATGGATTTCTTTAGCTCATGAATTTGTTTTTGATAACTTCTTAATGTTCTTATTATACATTTTTTGAAATGCGTATCTTGAATTTCTTGCATCCCATCATCTTCATAATCTTGAATTGGAGTGTCATGTTCATTTGGGGGCGTCATAGTGTCTTCCTTGTTCTTGTTTCCTCAGTTTCTGCATTTGTTGCTTGGCCTTGTGGAGATATTCTTTGGTTTCTTCTTTTTTTTTTTTTCCTCACTGTGGTGGCTTCTCTCATTATACTGTGACTCCAGATTAAGTGGACTGTCTGCTTTTGGTGGCTCTCTAGAGGCTTGAGCTGGGTGTGGCCAGAGAGCTCTGTTCAGTTCTTCAGGGTTAGGGGTATGCCAAAGGTGACACACCCAGGTTTGGTATGGGAAATTTTCTCTCTCTCTCTCTCTCTCTCTCTCTCTCTCTCTCTCTCTCTCTTCAGAAGGGAAGTAATTCTGCCCAGCTGAGCTCTTCTCTTTGATGGCAATCAGTGCCTGAGCACTAGCCCCAGTGGTTACAATATTCATCTGCTCTGTCCCAAGGACCATGCAAAGGATCTGTGCAGTCCTCAGTGTAAGCTCAGATTCCCCTGCAATGTCTCCCACTGGGTTGCCACAGTTATCGATTTTTTGGTGTCTCCCACAGAGAGTACTCACGTCTCAGGCACACTGTGAGTTCTCCCACACACCCTCAGGTTTGTTTGTTTGTTTGTTTTTTTCACAGTCCCAAATCATAAGCTCCACACTTTCACTAGGTCTTAATCTCCTGTTATTTCTCCTCACCACAGTCCGGTTTTTCTGCTTGGCTGAGGGAGGGCACAGCCCTGAGCTGGTGCAGCTATTATGTATGTCCAAAATGGCACCTGCTGTATTATTTTCCCCACTTTTATAAGAGGAGGGAAAGAGAGAATCATGTCTATACCGGTCTCTTATTTTATTTATTTATTTTTCTCTCCTCTAGTTAGCCTGGTGAACTTTCTCCCATGGGGCTTCAAGCTTCGTTCCCTCTAGGCACTTCTTGCTGCTTTTCCATCAGTGTCTCTGGCTACTGCAGTTTCGCCTCACCTCCCTTTTCAGCGCTGGTATGTAGACTCGGCGGCTGGGGTCCTGAGCCATGGGTGCCCATGCCACCCACGTAGGTCCACTGTGTCCCACTAGTTCCAGAAGAGTTTCTTCTGCAGTTTTTCCCTAACTCTTCCCTGAGACTTCACTATCTCCACTTTTACTAAACCATCTTTTCCTGGACTTTCAGTGTGCCCCCTCCCTATTCTGCCATCTTGGAGTACCTTGGACTGTCATATTTTTGCTGGAAACTTCCATGGTTTGTCCAAGTCTGACATGCAGCTACAAATTCCTGAATGAGGCCAGCTATGGATCTATGCATGACAATGTCCTGTCCATCAGGAGCACACACCAATCCTGACCAGTCATCCTTTGGCACTTCATGTGTGGCCTCAGTAGTCTTACTGAGTCTTGGAAGCCTCCACTCCCTGAACTCTTATTGTATAAAGCCTGTGGAGTCATGTCTTATTTTGTTGCTCATTTTTAAAAAGTTTTTCATGTACTTGAGAGGAGAGAGGATGGGTGGGGGGAGAGGGAGGGAGAGAGAGACAGAGAGAGAGACTGAGATGGAGTGAATCTGTATGTCTGTTTAAATCCCCAAATGTCCACAATGGCTGGAAATGTGTCTGGTTAAAGTCTGGAGACAGATTCTCAATCCAAGTTTTCCACATGGGTAACTGGGACCCAGGTACCTCCCAGGGTGCATTAGTAGGAAGCTGGAATCTTCATTCAGGCACTCCAACGTGAGATGCAGGCGTGTCTGTTTTTTGTTGTTTTGTTTTGTTTTTGAAGAAGTATTTTATTTATTTGAAAGACAGAGAGGTAGAGACAGGAAGAGAGCAAGGTCTTCCTTTCCACTGGTTCACTCCCCAAATGACTGCAATGGCCAGAGCTGAGTTGATCTGAAGCCGAGAGCCTGGAGCTTCTTCCAGGTCTCCACACGGGTGCAGGGACCCAAGGACTTGGGCCATCTTCTCCTGCTTTCCCAGGCCATAGCAGAGAGCTGGATCAGAAAAGGAGCAGCAGGGGCTCAAACTGGTTTCCATATGGGATGCTCGTGCTGCAGGCTGAGGCTCTACCCACTATGCCACAGAACTGGCCCAAGATGCAGGTGTTTTACCCAGTGTCTTCCTCATGCAAAACATTTGCCGGCTATGTTATTTTCAATGATGCAAGTAATTGTATATATTTACAGGGGCAATGTGACCCTTTGATACATGTACAAAGGACATTTTAAAAAAATTAATGGAAATGTCTAGGCATGAATTGCAAAAAATGTTTACACCAGAAAACACTTAAGTTTTTTATTACATTTTGCACAAGCTTTGAGAAGTACCCTTTTATGCAGTGTTAAGTAATGATAAAATCACATGCAGAAAGCACTGAGCCATCCCCACCATCTCCTTCTGAGTTTCCCACATCAGTACATCAGGTGTACAAGGCAGTGACCTTCCTCAAGAGGTCCATCCAGGTTTCCCTATTACTTCAGCAGGTGCACAATGCTCTGAACCATCCCTAGCAGCTTCAACAGCCTCATCTGGATCTCCCAGGCAGGTATAACAGGTGCATAGTAAGAGCCTGTGACATCTGTGCTGGAAACACAGGTGGCGCTCCTGGACACGGGTCAGCTTCCTGTCCTCCTGCTGCACCTCTGTGGAGTCCCCTGTGCAGCTTTGGCGATGGCTCAACGCCTTGTGCACCTGCTACGTACACATATCTTTGAAGCACGAGAGGTAATCAGAAGGCGCACAGCCCATCCCAAGACTTTACCCCATCTCGCATG
Source organism: Oryctolagus cuniculus (assembly GCF_051225735.1). Lineage (NCBI taxonomy): Eukaryota > Metazoa > Chordata > Mammalia > Lagomorpha > Leporidae > Oryctolagus > Oryctolagus cuniculus. The sequence goes on along the minus strand of NC_142889.1, from coordinate 6,444,746 downwards.
TTGGACGTAAGAGACAGGCCCCTGACCGGTCGAGGGACCTGCCATTCTCTGCCCCAAACCTGCCTTGCTCAGCCCTCCGAATGAACCTGAGCAGCGCGAGTCTGCGTGCGGGACCCCGCCTGCAGCCAGTTCCTGCCCCGTGATGGACTGGGGACCTGCCGGCCTGCACCCAGAAGCGTCCCCACGGCCCTCCGGCTTTGCCCTGAGTGCTCAGCAGACCTCTCCGTCTGCTCCTAGAGATCGCCCACTTCCAGTCATGAGGACAGCTGTGCCTTGTTCCCGCCCCCTGCCTGCTCCTGATTAGACAGAGGACCTGACCGTCTGCACCCAGAGGCCCTCCGCTTCCTCGACCGCGGTCCGCCCCTGAGGAGAGGAGGGCACTGGCTGGCTGCGCCCAGAACCCCGCCTCGTACCGTGACCCTCCCTGTCCAAGACCACCTGGGGGAATTGCCCGTCTGCCCCAAGAACTCCCACCACGTCCCCTCTCCTGACTGGACAGACCACCAGCCGGTCGGAGCCCACACCCTGCCTTCTTCCCCACCCTGCTTGTCCCTGACCAGAGGGCAGACCTGTCATAGGCCGGCCAAAGCCCGCCACCTTCTCCCCTGGCAGGGCCCGACTGGACGAGGGTGTGCCAGCAGCGAGCACTCCGAAACCGGCTTCGCTCCCTCCCCTGCCTTCCCTGATTGGGCAGCGTGCGTGTCACTCGGCCACGGGGCCAGTAGTCATTGCCCCTTTCATCCCCACCCCCCGCCTTCGTCACTGAGTGCCCTCAGAGGACAGTGGCCCTGCCAATCTGCTCCCGGGACTTAGGAGTCCTCGGAACCCCCTTCCCAGCACCCTGCGGGAGAGAGAGCTGCCTGACGAGCTTGTCTTCACACGGCACCGCCCTCTTCTGCGTCTCTGCTCGCCCTTGATTGGAAGAGGCCCTGCCAATCTGCGCGAGGTCCAGCCCTCCTCCGTCGGCCCCTCCTCTCAGTGCCCCTGACTGGCTGAGACAGCAGCCAGTCTCGGCGCCTCGAGCCACGCCCCTCGCGGCTCCTGACTGGACAGCGGGAAGTGACGTCTGCGCGCACAACGCGGCAGTCGTCCCGCCCATGTCCAGCTCGGAACGGACCGGGCAGCTTCGGGTCTGTGTCCCGCACGTCCCTGGCAGCCCCTGAGCGGGCGCGTACCCTCCTGTCCGTCCGCCAGAACCTCGCCCTGGAGCTTGGCCCTGCCTGCCCTTGTCTGGGAGGAGGAACGCGCAGTAGGAGCCCAGAACCTGTCTTCTGCCACGCTGCCTGCCCGCGCCCAGCACGGGCGGGACAGGCCGCACTGTTCCTCCTCATCCAGCAGAGCCACTCAGGGCCGGGCAGAGGGCGAGGTTCTGAACCTAGACCTGCGCCTCACTCGTCCAGGGAGGCCAGGCAGCCACCGGCGAGGAAGGAGGTGGCGTTCTGCGCGCGCACTGGAAAAAGTCATTAGCGGCAGTGCAGAGGGCGGCAGGAGGCGCACTCGGGCGGCTTCCGGGTCGTGTTAGGGGCAGCAGGAGCGCTGAGGGGCTGGGGTGCTGGCGGGAGACTGACAGATTCTCGGTCCAGTCAGGGGCAGAAGGAGCGCCAAGGGGGTGGGGTTTAGGCGGGAGACTGACAGGTTCCCCGTCCAGTCAGGGGCAGGCAGGGGAGAGAATGAGGTGGGTTTCTTGCAACAGACTGACAGGTTCCCCGTCCAGTCAAGAGCAGGCAGTGGAGCCTAAAGGGGTGGGGTTCTTGCGGCAGACTGACAGTAGGACAGGCAGGGGAAGCAAGGAGGTGGGGTTCTGGCGGGAGACTGACAGGTTCCCGGTCCCGTCAGGGGCAGTCAGGGCAGCCTCAGGGGGTGGGGTTCTAGGCGCAGACAGGCAGGTTCCAGGTCCAGTGAGGGACAGGCAGGGGGTGGACGTTGGGGAGGGGGCGGAAGTTTTGTGGGCTTTATTATCTGGCTGGCATGTTGCCCGTCCACTCACTGGCAGGCATGGGCGGGCCGAGCCCAAACTGGCATCTCCGTCGTCCAATCAAGGGCAGGGAGGGCGGTGAACAGGACAGGACTTCTGGGTCCAGGTTGGCCAGAGCAGCGTCCATTCATGGCGGGCAGGGGAAAAGAGTGGAGGTGTTGTGTGCCAAAATGTGCAGTCAGGGAGACTGCGACTAGGGCCGGGGGAAGAGGGCGGGCTTCATGTTCTGCATGAAAGATCTGTGAGTGAGATCCCAGTGGAAAGAGCAGGTCATCAAAGAAGGAGGTACCTTTCTCTGAAGGGAGGAGAGAACCTCCACTTTGACTACGACCTTGTCTAAATAGGATCAGAGTCGGTGAACTCAAAAGGCTTCCATAGCCTTGGAAACTCATGACAAGAGCCTCGAGTGGTCACTGACGTCAAAAATAAGAGTGTCCGTTTTTAGATCAACAACAGGAATTCACTGTGCAGTTACCCGCATGTTGGACCTCTGTCATTCATGAGGTGTAGTATGAGAATTAACAGTACACCTTCAGACTGCACTTTATGTATTTGTGTGGGTGTAAACAGTTGAAATCTCTACTTAGTATTGAGTTGGTCTTGTGCATATTAAACTCAATTAAAAACTTACCTTAATGAAAAATGGAACCGGAAAAGGTGTAGGAGGTGGGATGGGAGTGGGGTGGAAGGGTGGGAATTGGGGGAAAAACACTATATTCCTAAAAGCTGTACATATGAAATTTGTATTCATTGGAAAAAAAGTCTTCTAAAAAAAAGACAAAAAATATAGCTACGTGAGACTGAATGAGTTAGTGACATTTATGGGCTTCTATGAAGTCATTTACTTAAAATACTGTTGGTTCTGTACCTGAATATTTCAGAGTGTATATTCCAAAGATCGTTTATGCTAATGTTATGGCTTTCAGTGCTTTGCAAAGTATAATTTTGAAAACAGAAATGGAGGCCGGCGCCGCGGCTCACTAGGCTAATCCTCCGCCTTGCAGCACCGGCACACTGGGTTCTAATCCCGGTCTGGGCGCCGGATTCTGTCCCGGTTGCCCCTCTTCCAGGCCAGCTCTCTGCTGTGGCCTGGGAGTGCAGTGGAGGATGGCCCAAGTGCTTGGGCCCTGCACCCCATGGGAGACCAGGAGAAGCACCTGGCTCCTGGCTTTGGATCAGTGTGGTGCACTGTGGCCATTGGAGGGTGAACCAATGGTAAAGGAAGACCTTTCTCTCTCTCTCTCTCTCTCTCACTGTCCACTCTGCCTGTCAAAAAAAAAGAAAAAAAAAAAAAAAGCTGGCGCCGTGGCTCAATAGGCTAATCCTCCACCTTGCGGCGCCGGCACATCGGGTTCTAGTCCCGGTTGGGGCGCCGGATTCTGTCCCGGTTGCCCCTCTTCCAGGCCAGCTCTCTGCTATGGCCAGGGAGTGCAGTGGAGGATGGCCCAGGTGCTTGGGCCCTGCACCCCATGGGAGACCAGGAAAAGCACCTGGCTCCTGGCTCCTGCCATCAGATCAGCGCGGTGCGCCAGCTGCAGCGGCGGCCATTGGAGGGTGAACCAACGGCAAAAGGAAGACCTTTCTCTCTGTCTCTCTCTCACTGTCCACTCTGCCTGTCAAAAATTAAAAAAAAAAAAAAGAAAAAAAAAAAAAAAAGAAAGAAAGAAAACAGAAATGGAAATGCTTGCCTTTTGCACCCTACTTAATTCTTCCAAAACTAAAAAAAAATAAAATAAAAATTTAATTATTTTGGTTTTGTGGCAATGTCATTGTTCACATGACTTCAGTAAAAACATGTTCTACCTGCCTGCACCGTGGCTCACTAGGCTAATCCTCCGCCTGTGGCACCAGCAGCCTGGGTTCTAGTCCTGGTCGGGGTGCCGGATCCTGTCCCGGTTGCTCCTCTGCCAGTCCAGCTCTCTGCTGTGGCCCGGGAGGGCAGTGGAGGATGGCCCAAGTGCTTGGGTCCCTGCACCCACATGGGAGACAGGGAGGAAGTACCCGGCTCCTGGCTCCGGATCGGCACAGCGCAAAGTCAACCAACCAACCGACTATAATATGTTTGCGGTTACATTTTAACTCTTGGTTTTTAAGCTGCAAACTTAATGTTGCATTCTTGTTGGCTTTGTTTTATATTTTCATGTTTGAATTGTGTGCTACAAAGTACAATTTTCCAGAATAATGCTGGTCTGACATTTTGGCATAACTTTTACCTACAGAACACACAAAATTAACAGTACCCTCTAGGAAAACTCACTCTAAGCAACCCTATGTTGTGGGAAAACTGGGAAGATGAGTCCAAATTGGTGTTCTAGTATCAGTGAGATATGAGACCAGACAAAATGTTGAAAAGAGAAGCAAAGTTTGAGTAGAGGACAGAGAATCTCTGAGCAAGTGGAGATGGCTTGCTGTCAGGGGTTAGGGTGAGAACTTCTTTGACTTCTGCAAGCTGAGAAGGGGCAGAGTAAGAACCCATCCTCAAACCAGGGTTCCAGCAAAAGGTGGCGTCTGAATGCGATGTGGAAAACTCAAGATAAATAGCTAATTTGTGGGCAGGAGATCACACTTCCCCCTACCCTAATGTAATGTAATGTAAAAATTTCCTCCTCTTTTCTTCTCATCTTGGGAAGGCCTCTACCACAATTTTAAAGTCAGTTAGAAACAAGTCTAATTAGAACATAAAGGACTCTGCCACAGTCCACATGGGAATTACTCTTTCACATGACAAAGAATTAAGATAATCTCTGTCTGCCACATATTCACCTGTAACACCCTCAATAATAGCGGTTACTCTAAACGCTGTAGAGGTTTTCTATCTGCAACAGTTGGGCTGGGCCAAACCTAAGTCACAAGATAGAAATCCCTTCAGAGTAACTGCTATATTCAAATACTTGAACCTTCTTGCAGCTGCCTCCTATAAGTTGCGTCTAAAGCATAGGCAAGACCAACAGGAAGCAGAATTAAATCCTACTCTGATATGGAATGCTGGCAAAAGGTTAGCTGTTTGTGCCACCATTTTTTGGACAATGATGTAGTTTTGGAGGAGATGAGTGTACTCTCCTTGACAGATAGTAGGTTAAATCTCCACTTACAACACCTGCATCCTATATGGGCACCACTTCACATCCCAGCAGTTCTTCTTCCATCCAGCTGCCTGATTTGGCACAGAAAAGTAGTGGAGGATGTCCCAAGAGTTTAGGCCCCTGCGCCTGCCTGGGGAACCTGGAAAAAGCTCCTGGTTCCTGGTTTTTGGATCAAGCTCAGCTCTGGTCGTCACAACCACTTGGGGAACCAGTGGAAACAAGACTTCACTTGTCTCTCCCTCTGTCTATAGCTCTGCCTCTCAAATGAATAAACACACTTACCACGTATCACCATTCATCAGATTGGCCATAAACTGATCACTCAATAAGGGAGAATTTCTTGTCGAACGGCAATCGTACATCATAGCACTTGTTCCTAGGCCCTTTCATACATTTTAATTATATCATCAGTGCTGGTTCTCTAGCTTGTTCCCTGCCAGCTGCAGGGCTTGATCTTATCTACCTATCTCTCCATACTTATTTCCATATATACGTATGGATCCAACTTTCTAGAGAATCCAGACTAACAGTACATCCCCAGCTCTATCATACCAGCTCAGTGTACTAATGGTCTATAAGATGGCTATGAAATACCATCACAGGTTTCTCTTGGGTCAATCTGATATAAGTGCACGCTCATGTGCAGAAAATACAGAAATAAATCCGTGGTACAGAAAATCTAGCAGTGATAACAGAACATTATTTCAGAGCAGACAACAGCAGTAATCATTGAGGGCAAGTAGAGTGAAAATGAAATTTGCACGTGTCTGGGCCTGACGTGAAATTCAATTTCAGAGATGATGATGTCAAACATGGTTATGGGAGTTTGTTGGACTTGGCAACTACAGCAAAGAAATTATGCCACTTGAATGCAAGCCTCAGACACTGTATGTTCAGTGGGCAGAGGCTAGCATCTGTACTGCAGAGCATTAAGTATACAAAAGCACCTATGAGGGGGGCCAGCAGCGTGGCACAGAAGGTTAAAGCCCTGGCCGGGAGCGCTGGCATCCCACATGGGCACTGGTTCTATCGGGCTGCTCCCCTTCCAATCCAGCCCTCTGCTATGGCCTGGGAAAGCCCAAGGGCCCAAGTCGTTGGAGCCCTTTACCTGCGTGGGAGACCTGGAAGGAGCTCCTGGCTCCTGGCTTTGGATTGGTACAGCTCCGGCTGTTGTGGCCATCTGGGGAGTGAACCAGCGGATGGAAGACCTCTCTCTACCTCTGTCTCTACCTCTGTAACTCTTTCAAATAAATAAAAAAATTTAAAAAGCACCTGTGACAAGGAAAAGCTTTCTCCTTGCTAGATCATTGCCTCAATCAAGTTTTTAAAGCACTCCTACCCGGTATCTCTGTGCTGTAAGGAAAACGACATTTAGGGGGAAAAAAGGACATCTAGAACTACAAAGTCAATGAAAGACCAATAATATAATTTACAGGCAAGCACATTATGCTGAGGCCATCGAGCTCGCCCCAAGTTTGTTGATTCAGTTATAGTTTAGAAATGAGACATCATTTTAGAAGCTGTCTGAGGTTTGGGAATACAAATGGAAACTTTGGATAACCTGGGTGGGTGAACAATGTGAAAGTAGTCAAAACTATTGGTTCTTTGAGGATTTTGTAGAATTGTCAAGACGAAAGGGAAAGATTAGGGTTCTTGTGAGGCCAGTGATGAGTCCTGCTGCTACAGATCATCCTAACACAGCTCCATGCTGCCCTGAATGAAGGAAGTCTGGAGATCCTGAAAACAAAACGGTGTTGAGGGAAGTAGGGTACTGGTTCTTCGTATTTCACCAGATTTACACCCTCCTTACATAAGGAAACCATGGTTACACAGGTTTCACTAAGAGTCGACCCATCAAGTACAATGAGGGTAGGATGAAACCTGCATGGCAAAGGCACAGGTGTCAAAGACTTAAAAGGCACATCATATTACAATAGTAAATCCATGTGTAACACATACAAATGTACTTTATTCCTAACAACTTGTTGTCCCTTTGTTACGGATGAGAAATATGGAATATGGGTTACAACCAAAGATTGAGGTGTGATAACCTCTAAATATAATTTATATGTGGTAAACCAGGTGTAAAATCTCTACCTTAGAATCAACAGGGAAGAGGGATTAGATCCTCAGATTTAACCCTGTTAATGGCTTTGCTGGTGTCACCATTTATTTTAGCAGATATGCCAAAATAAAGTTAACATACCGCACACTTCAATCAGTTGTACTTAGTCTGTCCTGTATCTTTGAATTTTCAGAAATTTCCATGTTGTGAGGGTGGAGCTGGACTCTGGATTATTACTTTAACATATGGAAATATGGAGAGAACAAGCATTGGCCCTTACCAAAACAAAGACATATCACATCTGGATCACTTTTTTATTATGAATGCCAATTTCAAACAGTAGAAAGCAGCAAAGAAAAAAAAGGTTCTTTGATCAAAGCTCAAGGAATGATGTAGCGTACATAAGGGACCTCAACGTCCTCGCCACTCTCACTGTTGCAACACAGTTCAAGCACCAGAGCCCGCACATGGTGGCCCAGTTTTCTCTTCGACACACAGCTCACAATTTCTGTCATTCTGAGACAAAAACAAAACAAAACAAAACAAAAACAGAAGGTTAAGGAGGTGAAACAGAAGAGAAGCACATATCGTAGGCAAAGACAAGATGAGAGTCAACTATTGCTTGATACAGCTGGAAATTTAAGACCCCACTGAGCAGGACACCTCCACCCTCCCTAGCTACCAACTCACGGCTGATCTAGCCGTTCCTTCAGCTTGGAGGCAGGCATAAAGAATGAGTAGAGCATGGACACACCCTGGGACAGCATGGTTATTTCCAGTTTGTGCTCTGTCTACAGAGGATGAGAAGGAGGAAGGGGAACGACCATCTGTAAGATTCTGAATTTATACAACTACCAACCCCGTGGGTAGGGGAAATGAAGAAGAAAAGCATCTTACCTTGAAGTATTCTAGGAACTGCCTGAGGGTCATCTCCTCACCATTAGGCTGTAATCCATGTACATCAAAGCGATCCCACAAAGTCCATTCTTGGTTATAATACTTGGAAACAAAGAACAGGGGGAAGGATAGTTGTTATTCCAGATGGTCTGGCCACTATCAGCCAACTTGACATGTTAGGTCAGAGCCACTGAAGTTCTTTATTCCAAGTAGTCTGATAGCCACATCTCAATTTAAGTAACTGTAATTCTTATAATGACCAAATAGTCACATATGACTGAGACCTTGTTACCTCTTCCACTCATTTTCCATCTCGTTTACTTTCCTCCTTTTAATTTCTTACAAGTACCTTGGCAATCTGTTGTTTTTTTTTTTTCAAAATGTGTGTCGTGCTCCTACCTTGTACACTGAATGAATAAACCAGGGAACACAAAAAGCAGATACCTAGTAACAGAAACTTACATGTGCCATAAGGAATACGGATGACTGCACACACATACACACACACACATACACACTCACACACACATTTTTCACTCATATACATAGTTGGGGTAACATGACATCTCCATACAGGCAGGCCATTACCCTTCTCACCTGGTGATGTGGTGGGGCAACGGGCTCAGAGAAGCTGAAGAATGGCAGAGCCAAGTTCATGAAGCTGTTCTTATAGGACGCAAGCTGTTGGTGTCCCTGCACTACCTTGTACAGCTCCAGACACACAAGGCCAACTACAGCTGATGTGGTTGTCGCAATGGCTGGGATGATCTTTCCTGCAATAAGCTTGCTCTGTGAATCAAGTGTGCCATAGATGTTATTTTTAGAGAAGGCTGAAATCTACACAAGAAGCTAAGTTCAAATTCTAGACTTAAGTAAGCTTGCAAGGGGTGGAAGATTGATCAGACCGCCATTACCTTATGACGGTCTGCAGGGGATATATCATAGTTCTCTGCTCTGAGGTTGGATGCAGCAACAATGAAATCCATATGAAAGTTGCTATCATCATCCTGTTGTGAATGAGGAGGAGGGGGGAGAGGGGAAAGAATAAGCATGAAAAGGATTCTTGGCTACATGGGAGAAGTACATTTCCCACTCCAACTACCTGCTAACCTCCACACCACAAAGGATGACTGGGCCCTGTTGTAGATCCATAATGCTGACAAAGCCTGAGAGCTGAGCCACTGTCAACCTATTTCCCTACCCAGATCAGGGCCCCACCAACAACCTTCTCAAAATTGATGGGATACATCTTGAATCCGCAGAGTTTGTCTGGACTGGGAAGCACGGCCTTGAGCTCCTCTAGATGGCTGTCATCTGCACGAAAAGAGGAGACATGCTTAGTCCCTCTGATCCTAACCGTTTCTGAGGTAAAATCAGTAGCCCAGGGTACACAAAGTGTTCATGCATATGATGGACACTTTGGGAAATAGTGAAACAAGAAAAATAGGAGGGAATATTCCCCCAGAGAAAGAGGTACAAAGATGTAGGAAGCATGATAGGAAAATTATCCAGCATAGCCAAGAGGCAGAAGCAACCCAAATTTCTGTCAACAAAATGAAATAATCCATGTAACAGACTCAGTCTTAAAGAGGAAGGAAATTTTGACACATACTTTTAACACACATTAACCTCCTAGGTGTTTTGTCTGTCCATGCATTACTGAAGACATCACAGCCATAAAATAAATAAGACACAAAAGAAAAATAGTATGATTCTACTTTTTATATTCCTAGAATAATAACTTGTGGAAACAGAAAACAGGTATGCTGCCTGAGACAGTGAGGAAGGGGAAAATGAGGAGAAACTGTAACAGGACTTGAATTTTTAGTTAACATTAAAAAGTCTTAGAAAGTGGTTGTACAACAAGAACACATTTAGCATCACTGAACACTCATCATAAACAGGTAATAGTCTCATCAGACTTTGACCATATTAAAAAAAGAGGGAGTGGATAGGATCTTCACAGAAGACAGAAAAGATAAACCATGGATATCGAGGTCTTAAGGAAGAATAACACACACAGATGAGGAGATACAGGGAGGAAACACGAGACTGGAGTTAAAAAAGAAAATGAGTAAGGGAAGGAAGGAAAACTTCCAGACAGTAACAAAGAAGGGAACTATCAAGTCGGATTAATATCAAGAAATTTGAAGGGCAAGATTCAGTGGAAGAATACTAATAGAGATAGGTAACGTACATAAGGCGAGTCAAAAACAAATACATGGAAGGCAGACATGCATGAGAGATACAGATAAATACGTGCACAGAGGAACATAAAGAGGTGGCAATTATAAAGGAAAATAGGGCAGCTGATCTTAAGTCGTGAGATATGTAAAATGGAAGAAACACATTCAGGGTAAGATACTACAGAGAGGGGCCGGCGCCGTGGCTCAATAGGCTAATCCTCCGCCTGCGGCGCCGGCACCCCAGGTTCTAGTCCTGGTCGGGGTGCCGGATTCTGTCCCGGTTGCCCCTCTTCCAGGCCAGCTCTCTGCTGTGGCCCAGGAGTGCAGTGGAGGATGGCCCAAGTGCTTGGGCCCTGCACCCGCATGGGAGACCAGGAGAAGCACCTGGCTGCTGCCTTCGGATCAGCGTGATGTGCTGGCCGCAGCGGCCATTGGAGGGTGAACCAACGGCAAAGGAAGACCTTTCTCTCTGTCTCTCTCTCTCTCTCTCACTGTCCACTCTGCCTATCAAAAATTAAAAAAAAAAAAAGATACTACAGAGAGGAAGACACACAGCATGAGCCACACTGTAGACAGATGGAGATGGGAACTTGAGAATGAGGTGAGAAGACATATGGAGGACAACGTGATAAGGAGGAAAACAGAGAACAAAAAGTTTGGGGTAAATATTTACATGGGGATACAAGAGAAATTGAAGAGATAAAGCAGGTAAGGTATCAAGAAAAGATAACACTGGTTCAGATCATATAGAGAAGCAAAGAACAAAGGCAAACAAAAACCAGAAAAGGGATGATGAACAGCTATTTCTGACATCTATTGTGGTAGGAAGAAAAGAAATGAGACCTCCAACCAGTCATCCTTATTTCACACAGAATAAAAGTAACACCCAAAAAGATGATATGTTAGTAAACCCTATGCCTATAGTCACAGAGAAGGGCCAAGTGGTAAGGCTAGTGAGGAGACATGGGTGGAGAAAGTAGAGTGCAACTCCTGGCCAGCTGGCCAAAACTCACCAAGAGAGACACTGGCACTCTGCAGCTCCTGGTCAGAAACATGAATCCTGACACCAGACTTGGGGATGAATTCAGGTACCTGTAGAGACTGCAGGAGTGTGGCCACAGCAGGTCGGTCTTGAGAGCCCATCAGCCCATACATCTGGGCAAACAGGTTAGCAGCAGCCATCACATAGTCCAGATGTAGGGTCTATGAGAAGGCAAACACACAAAGTCAGTTCTCAGTGGGGAAATCTGCCTGTTTCCTATCTATGCAACTTCCCCTTGACCCAAAGAGATCCCAGGAAGTTGAGACTTACATTGTTGACATCAAATGTAAGTGGATGTGGACAGCGTTTGGGTCCAGACCAGAATGGGGCTCCTGAGCTTGTCAGCTAGGAGAGGAAAGATTTTGGAGGAGTAGAACCTGAGTGTAGAAGACCAGCTGGCAATGCTACCACCTTACTTTGTTCCTGTGAGTCTAGACACTATTCTGGGAAACTTTTTATCAGAATAACAAAAAAATCATAAACTTGTCAATCTGGCAGGCACTATACAAACTAAAGCTTAACATTTATATGTTAACCCTGAAAAAACCCCCATTATATGAGTTATTATTTCTTCTTTACAGATAAAGTTACTGAAATACAAAGAGGAAAATAAATGGCTTGCTCTAATGTCAAGTCCATTGGGTTTCAAACCAACAATGGCTGTTAAACTTGAAACTATGTTAACTATAAAACTTTAGAACTATAAAGCTTTCCCTGATAGTATCTACAATGTGAGATCAGAAACAATACTCCACACCATCAGCCAGGGAAACAGAAATGAAAAACCCCTTTCCTGGTGGAAAAGGAATGAGGCAGAACACGTTTGCAGAACTGCAGCTTGTTTTTCTGAGATACCAATCCTTGGGTTGCCTGTGACTGCTGGATTATCAAAAACCTAGGAGAATTCTCTTGTTTCCCAGAAATGTACTCTGCCCAAAGGTCCAGGAAAGTGCAATAATACCTGGTTGGGAGGGAAGTTGTGGAGTAGCTGCCGGATGTTGTTAGAATACTGGGTGTGCCAGTGGTAGCAAGCCCAAGTCACACAGTCAGCCCATGTATGTGGTCGCTGCAGTACCAGGCTACGCTGTAAGGCCTCCAGCACCTCCACTGGTTGGGTGCCTCCCAGCTGCAAAGTCCGTTCCACAAACTTTGGGTCTCTATAGGGAAGAAGCAAACAGCAAAATTATTCAACAGACCCAGAAGCAGGCTTCTTGAAAATCCCACACTCTCCATGCAAAGCCAGACGTGATTCCCAAAAGGTGTCAAGAGGCTCAAACATAATAAGGTACAGATGTGAGGGAAGCAGACACAAGATTTTTAGGCTGCTGGGCAGGGGCAAGCATCACAGTTCATTTAGGTTACACACGTGAGATACTGGTTGACATTTTCTGCAGGGTGCTTGAAGAGGCCTTCAAATTCATCCCGGGCCCACTGCAGACAAAGCAAACATTACACAGGGACAATGAATAACACAGAGGTTTCTAAATGTATTCGAAAGATTAATCAATGAATCAAGCAAGTTGAAAGAAGCACTTTTGCTCTGTGAGTGCGCAACAGTGAAGTTTCTTAAATGTGGCTCCCCAAATTTACCAACTTCACACCGCTACTTTTTCAATGGCTTATCTATATAGTGGTAATGCAGGTGCTTAGGCATTAAAAGTTACTTGTCACGTCTGTGTACATTACTAGAATACGGGTGTTTTTCCTCAAAAAAAAAAAAAAAAGGAAAATTCACAGCTAAATATAACAACAACAATCCTCATACAGACCCTGGGACTGGCAAAAAACAAAGCACTTCTGCATATGTACTGCCATTTTATACTTTAAATACGAAATATTTATATAAGACCAGTAAGTACAATCACTTGCAAAGTCATCTGGATCTCTAGCGCCGGAGATTCACTGGAGACTGTAGCTCTTTCCTACTGCCTACTTCATCATTCTAGATAGTAATTTCTATGCTCCATGGACTTGCTACAAAGAAACAACCAAATACATATATATCTAAAGCTTATTCAAAATAGCAAATGCATGTTAAATGTTATAGAAAGGATGAGATACTAATTGTCATGGAAGTTTTATGGATAAGGAATCCGAGGCATGTGGAAGTTTCACAGAAGTCTGAGGTCATATAATGAAAATGTTTTAAAACCTTTCTCATAGATTTCCCTGCATGTTGGACACAAAAGAAAACGTGACCTACTAGAGGTTATATAAACATATAAATACACATGAGAGCCAAAAACTGACAGTCATGAGTACATAAATAAGTATATCCACTCATGCTGAAAGTGCTAAGTTGGGAAGGCAACTTTTTTTTTCCACAAATAATTCCTCCTAAACAAAGTCTCAAATATTACAGTAAGAAACACTCTAAACACACAATGGTGTGGTTCTTGGGTTGCAGATTAGCATTAGATTATGTGTATCAGTTACTCAGGTGTATTTATTTTCTTCAACTAAATATGCCCTGTTCTATATGTATGGCCATTATGTCAATAGAAACTATTCTGATAAACTAACTGTTGAAACATTTTGAGCAGCAGTTATAGAAATATAAATATATACTTTAACACAAATTTTTCTGTAATAACTTTGTTAACTTTGAAATAACAAAGTTAACAATGAAGTCAATTTTGCTCAGAAACACATTAGTGTTTACACATTCTCACTTTTCAGACGTTTACTGAAACTGTAGTCTTTAACAGAAGATTTTTTAAAGTTAAAAAAAGTTTTAAAAATGAAGTTATTGGTACACATGAAAACTGATTAGCAGAAAGATTTGCTGCACTGAGCCTTACAGTTCTGGAATGTCAAGGGCTTCAAAATCCAGAGGCTATGTCTGAACCTGTCTCTTTTACCTCCCAAAGTCCCCAAGGCTAGTCACCTGCAGAGTGTGTTCAATGGCATTGGGGAAGTTCTTCAGTGTGCAGATGGGGATGGACTTCTCAGGTGGGTCCTGGCTAGAGCTGTAAGATTCCGTCAGGAAGGGAATAACCACTTGCACACTGCCCTTGGTGCCCAGTGTCCCTGACTCCAACAATGGTTTACGGTAGTACACGCAGCGGCGGTCCATGTACAGGCCTTCATGGAGGTAAAGAGGATGTTTCATGAGAACTGGGAGAGGAGTATTAGGACAGGTACACCCCACCCTAATATGCACAATGATGGCTGTGCCCTATCCTCATGTGCCTAGAAACTCACGGGCATCTACATTGTCCAGGGCATTGGCTACACCATCCAGGTTTTCATAGAAGTCGTCGTTGTAGATACACTCAGTGTCAGGGCCTACACGATTCTGGTGGCTTATTACTCTGACGTATGGATTTATCTGACGCACAGATGCCGCAGCTACATCAGACTTTAACTTCTGAATGGGAATGGAGGGAGAAAGCTGTTTGTCATACATTCACACACAACCTTTTAAACAGCTAACCTAACAACTGAGTAAGTGAAGAAAAGCCTTGACTCCAAATTCAAGAACATCACCTGATGTTCTGTGACAATGCCACATGTGACAAATGTGAAATGAGACCAAGAGGGCCCAAAATATATGCCACAAATAGGAAAAAAATTCCTTAGTTTTACATTATTTTACCAACTAATTCCACTTTTTTTTTTTCATTTAATGAGACCCAGAATAGAGATGACATCACCTAAATAAAAACAAAGACACACAGGATCTTTTCAAAGCCAAAGCCAAAACCAAGACCTTTTCTTATTTAAAACCCAACACTGGATGATGCAACACTGTGGTGAAGTGTTTTAAAACTGTGGCCTGCAGTGCCAGCATCCCAAATGGGTGCTGGTTCAAGTCCTGGCTGCTCCATTTCCTATACAGCTCTCTGCCATGGCACAGGAAAGCAGGAGAAGGATGACTCAAGTCTCTCGGCCCCTGCAGACCCGGAAGTAGCTCCTGGCCCCTGGGTTCAGATCAGCTCAGCACTGGCCACTGCAGCCATTTGTGGAGTGAACCAGTGGATGAAGGACCCTCTTCTCTCAAACTCTTTCAAATAAACAAAACTAAATCTTTAAAAAAAAAAAACCCTCCACTGGTAATACATTTTTCCTTAGAGAAAAATGAGCTGTCTCTATCATTGCACACCATAAAGTACAGTTTTGCTCAGGTTTTTACCTTTATCTGTTGGCACACTATTATGCTAGACATTCTAATCTACATCCTTCGAGTATCTGAAAAAAATTTCACTTTTTTTAAAGATTTTTTTATTTATTTGAAAGTCAGAGTTACACAGAGAGATGAGAAAGAGAGGGAGAGGGAGAGGGAGAGGGAGAGGGAGAGGGAGAGGGAGAGGGAGAGGGAGAGGGAGAGGGAGAGGGAGAGAGAGAGAGAGAGAGAGGTGTCTTCCATCCGCTGGTTCACTCCCCAATTGGCCGCAAGGACTGGAGCTGTGCTGATCCAAAGCCAGGAACCAGGAGCTTCCTCCAGGCCTCCCATGGTGGGTGCAGGGGCCCAAGGACTTGGGCCATCTTCTATTGCTTTCCCAGGCCACAGCAGAGAGCTGGATCGGAAGTGGAACAGAGCCGGGTCTTGAACTGGCAACCATATGGGATGCTGGCACTTCAGGCCAGGGTGTTAACACACTGTACCACAGCGCCAGCCCCAAAAATGTCATCTTTCTCATGAAAGATACCTTTGTTTACACTGTAAACCTTCCAAAGACACCTTTGTTTCTTACCACGTCCATACCCTACCTTTTCACGTGTTAATGATATTCTCTGTGACTGTATTTGTTTTTTTAAGTTATCAAACCAAGAAACTTTTTCTATACATTTTCATATCACATATTTAACTAGAAAGTAGAAAAAAATTAGACCATTTTAAAATCCTTAATAAATCCTACACATAATCTGAATCATCATAAAAATATTTTCCAATGCAAACTTCAGTAACAGGAGCTAAACTCCATTTACCTTTTGGTCAAATATCTTTATGTACTTCTTAATGACAGCTAGATTCTCATTTCTAATGCATTCAACCTGGTATTTTGTTTGAAGGAAAAGGCAGCACAGAAAAATAGTTTGACAGCCTATCAGCATAACTTGCAGGAGTTTAAAACTATATAGCAAACTTAACAAGTCAAAGTGTTTATAAGTTTGGTTTTAAGTAAATCTGGAATCCATATTCAATCAACTTCCATTTTGAATGGATATTTACAACTAGTACATATTCTGTCTCACGATACAGTGGTCATTTGGAAAAGTGTTTCATTGAATTAAAGGAGGATTTCCTGTAGAAGATTAGAAAGTTCCATTCTTTGATAAAATAAGAGTAAAAAAGTCAAATAATGGTCTTAGTGTTCTTAAAATGACTATTATAATCTTGTGGATTCCAAGAGTATTTTACTATTAATTTTCCTATTAGAAAAGGGCAGGAACTTCTTTTTAACATATATTTCAATGTCTAGAACCTACTATGTGGACTGTAAAGTTATAAGACTCTGAGCAGGCAGTAAAATTACTGACTTTCACAACGGCCTTCCATAACCCCAATTTACAGTACCGTATTCAAAATGGCCCAAAACCAACAACGCAGGAGTGGAGAAATTATGAAAACCTATCAATGAAATGACCTAAGTGCTTGATAAATGTTTGCTGAGGTGAAGACTGACTGGCAGACAATTAAATTTGGACACAGGTATGAGGGTATGAGACACACAGAGAGAGGTGTTCTAAGCCACTAGGATGAGAAGAGAGAGAGAGAGAGAGAGAGAGAGAGAGAGAGATGACAGAAACTCATAAACCCCATTCAACTCACTGTGACATCCCAGGGCCGGAAGAGAAACTGTCGGTTCAGATTGGACTTTTCAATGGTATCCATGTCTGTCACTGTAATATTCCCACCCTCCCCACAGCCTAGTCCAATCATGGCAAAGTTCTTGAGCAACTCACAGCCAATGGCACCTGCACCCACCTGGAAGATGGGAAAGAGAGTCTGGTCAAGGTGACTGCAGATAGCAGGAAGCCATTTACCGCTCTGTACTTCCCGTAGAGGTACAAAGATGAAAGAAAGTCATCTATGCCACATATTTAAACCCCCAAATCACAAAAATCTATCATCATCTTAAAAATGGAAGCACTTGAGACCCAAAACAAAGAATATATCATGTTTTCCTTCAATTCACAGAAAGTGAAAAAGTGAATGTGATCAAGCCACAAAAGATCAGAAAGACCCAACTTCTAGAGACAAAAGAAAATCTAAGAGGGGTCAGAAGCTAGTAAGGAAGGTGAAGGTAGTGGGTGTCTACTCACCAGAAAGTACTTCTGCTTGCCTAGTTTCTCTTGTAGGTCTGAGCCAAATACTGCCACCTGCCCATCATAACGGTTCTGATGCTATCAAAAAAGGCAGGAAGGCAGGAAGGCAGGAAGGCAGGAAGGCAGGAAGGCAGGAAGGCAGGCAGGCAGGCAGGCAGGCAGGCAGGCAGGCAGGAAGGAAGACAGAAGGCAGGAAGGAAGGCAGGAAGGCGGGAAGGAAGGCAGAAGGCGGGAAGGCGGGAAGGAGGGAAGGAGGGAGGGAGGGAGGGAGGGAAGGAGGGAGGGAGGGAGGGAGGGAGAGAGGGAGGGAGGGAGGGAGGGAAAGAAAAGAGAAAAGAAAAGAAAAGAAAAGAAAAGAAAAGAAAAGAAAAGAAAAGAAAAGAAAAGAAAAGAAAAGAAAAGAAAAGAAAAGAAAAGAAAAGAAAAGAAAAGAACAGAACAGAACAGGAAGGTTAAGGAAGAGTGGCTTTAGAGATGCTCACAATGAAGTCGTCACAGAGGACCCACATACCGGGAGACATTTGTCTTCCATGAAGGCTTCTTTGTTTTCAGGAAGGCATTCTAAAGCATCAAAGTACAACCACTGCATGATAGGCATAAACTTGCCAGAGCAGGCCTGGGGAGAAAAGGTTGTCAGTAGTTGAGGCTTGACAAGTGACAAGTAGAGGACACTTCTGGCCATGCCCTTAACCATCCATGCTGACCTTCATGACCTCCTGGGCGGCCAGGCCCCCAATGAAGGCATTTATAGGTGCCAGATTCCCAGCAGCTACATATGCCAACTTGCGAATGAGGTCTTCATCCAGGATGCCCTGCTGTCCTGGGGGCAAGGCTTCAGAATTCACAGTCTGTGCTAAGATCACCAGTTCTGCTGCATCTTCCTGACGAGTCAAAAAAGAACATTTCAGACCACCATAGGAGGATAAGGAGGAAGGAAATTGTAGGCAAATGGAAAAATGACCGCTTTGGTCCAATCCACTGGTTATCTCCCCATCTCATTTACCTCATTATGTGGTCGAGGAGATCGATTGTATTGAGAACAAAACCGATGCAGGGCCTGGAAGCCAATGTGCAGCTGAGCAGGGTGAGAATACTTGGCAAAGTCCATTATCACAAAATCTGGCTCTGCCAATGACGCTACTAAGGATTTCTGTGGAAAGTGGGACATCAGGATCAGAGGCCGGAAAAAACTAGAAAACGCCCAGAAACCTACCATCAACTCATACTCACAAAACTAATCTTCTTAGGTACTTTGACCTGACTGACAATGCCTCCACGAATATACTCAGAGAAGCTGGAGGTATCACATATGCTGAAGGTGTAAGGCCCTAAGGGAAACAAAAAAAGGTGGAGGGGAATATGTTAAGTCATGTAACAACTCTCCCATCTTGCCATCTAGCACCATTAAATTTATTTATTTTTTTTTAACTTTTATTTAATGAATGTAAATTTCCAAAGTACGACTGATGGATTACAATGGCTTCCCCCCCATACCGTCCCTCCCACCCACAACCCTCCCCTTTCCCACTCCCTCTCCCCTTCCATTCACATCAAGATTCATTTTTGATTATCTTAATATACAGAAGATCAGCTTAGTATACATTAAGTAAGGATTTCAACGGTTTGCTCCCACACACAAACATAGAGTGAAAAATAATAGATGATTTTTTTAAATGATGATGAAATCAGATCAGACCTATTGTCATGTTTAATCCCAGTGAGAGTCAAGCTGGGAATTGATAATTTCTTTTTTCTTTTCTTTTTTTTTTTTTACAGAAGATCAGTTTAGTATGCATTAAGTAAAAATTTCAGCAGTTTGCACGCCCATAGAAACACAAAGTGAAATATATTGTTTGAGTACTCATTATAGCATTAAATCTCAATGTACAGCACATTAAGGACAGAGATCCTACATGAGGAGTAAGTGCACAGTGACTCCTGTTGTTGACTTTACCAACTGACACTCCTGTCTATGGCATCAGTAATCTCCCTATGCACCAGTCATGAGTTTCCAAGGCTATGGAAGCCCTCTGAGTTCTCCGACTCTGATCTTGTTTAGACAAGGTCATAGTCAAAGTGGAGGTTCTCTCCTCCCTTCAGAGAAAGGTACCTCCTTCTTTGATGACCTGTTCTTTCCACTGGGATCTCACTCACAGAGATCTTTTGCCAGAGTGTCTTGGCTTTCCATGCCTGAAATACTCTCATGGGCTTTTCAGCCAGATCCGAAAGCCTTTAGGGCTGATTCTGAGGCCAGAGTGCTATTTAGGACATCTGCCATTCTATGAGTCTGCTGAGTATCTCCCTTCCCATGTTGGATCACTCTCCCCTTTATTTATTCTATCGGTTAGTATTAGCAGGTACTAGACTTGTTTATGTGCTCCCTTTGACTCTTAGTCCTTTCATTATGATCAATTGTGAACTCAAATTGATCACTTGGACCAGTGAGATGGCATTGGTACATGCCACCTTCATGGGATTGAATTGCAATCCCCTGGTATGTTTCTAACTCTACCATTTGGGGCAAGTCAGCTTGAGCATGTCCCAAATTATACATCTCTTCCCTCTCGTATTCCCACTCTCATGTTTAACAGGGATCACATTTCAGTTAATTTTCAACACTTAAGAATAACTGTGTGATAATTACAGAATTAAACCAGTCATATTAAGTAGAACAGACCAAAAAAATACTAAGAGGATAATGTATTAAGTTGTTCATTAACAGTCAGGGCTATGCTGATCAAGTCACCGTTTCTCATAGTGTCCATTTCACTTCAGGAGGTTTCCTTTTTGGTGTTCAGTCAGTTGTCACCGATCAGGGAGAACATATGGTATTTGTCCCTTTGGGACTGGCTTACTTCACTCAGCATGATGTGTTCCAGATTCCTCCATTTTGTTGCAAATGACTGGATTTCGTTGTTTCTTACTGCAGTATAGTATTCTAAAGAGTACATATCCCATAATTTCTTTATCCAGTCTACCGCTGATGGGCATTTAGGTTGGTTCCAGGTCCTGGCTATTGTGAATTGTAGCACCATTCAATTTAAAATTAAAAACCAAAATACTTGTAGCGCAGACACTGTAAGCCTCTATTCTTACATTCAGGTATCTAAAACTGTTCCTCTCCTGCCCCAGGTTTAGCTCAACCCCCTCAATGACTCTACTTCTAAATACGATTCTAAAAAAAGCCATGTTTATAGCTCTTCCTTTTCAATTAAAAATTGTGAATACCTTCTATCCTTTTTGTCTACTTGAGTGTAGGAGACTGCAAGCACTCAGATATAAAGAATGAAATCTGTCTTTGATCTCCAGGGGTCTGCTCAGGCTCCTGAGACTCAGAACGTATGAAAGAGATGTCTCTCTCTCCTTCTCCAAACTCTAAGAAAGTGTCATCAACTCTCCACCTGAAACTAGGTAATCTGTATACCTTTAACCCAGATCCTTGGGAGAGTCACAACAATTAGGAGAGACCTCTCCTTCACACAACTCAAATCTTGAGGACGTGTCTCGACCATGTCTCACACATGTCTCTGACTTTGGGGCTCAACTCAGAATTTTGCCTCTAGTCCAGTCCTCAGACAACTAAAAGGTTTCAGTTCTGATTAATTTAACTTTCTATAATAATTAACGAAGAAACCACGGAAATCAGTTTTTAACCATGAGAAAAGGCAGTACAAAAAAATGATTCCTGTTAAAATAACAAATGCAATTAGCTGCCTGATTATTCCAGCTTGTTGCCAAAGCACAAGAAGTAGGAAGGATCACAGAAACCAGCAAACACCCTCATTTGACAATGAGTTCAGAATTCAGAGACAAGAACATATTGACTTCACAGGACACAGTTCTTGAGGACAGGGAAGCAAATTAAAGAACACCAGCCTTAGAAATATACTGCAGACCTGAGTATAAAGCATAAAAAATTAACAAACAAAAAAACTATCAAAGGCCAGGAAAACAACTATAAAAACACTAAGATCTCTTTGTAACTGAAGAATGGTTCTAGGAACTCGATGGATACAAAACTCCCACAGATGTTCAAGTTCTTCATACAAAATGCTGATCATACTTGCACACAAACTCTAACTCACATTAGGACATTAGGACTGCAATATCTAATGCAACACAAGTAGATAGTTACATGTGTTCCTGTATATGCTCAATATACATGCAATTTTTATCATTCACATATTTTTGATCTCTAATCGTTCAATCATGGATGCAGAGGGACAGGACCTTAAAACAGGGGGCAAGCATTTGAAATGGTGGTTGGCCGGCACCGCGGCTCCCTAGGCTAATCCTCTGGAGGCCTTGCGGCGCCGGCACACCGGGTTCTAGTCCCGGTCGGGGCGCCGGATTCTGTCCCGGTTGCCCCTCTTCCAGGCCAGCTCTCTGCTGTGGCCAGGGAGTGCAGTGGAGGATGGCCCAAGTGCTCGGGCCCTGCACCCCATGGGAGACCAGGAAAAGCACCTGGCTCCTGCCATCGGATCAGCACGGTGTGCCGGCCGCAGTGCGCCGTCCGCGGTGGCTATTGGAGGGTGAACCAATGGCAAAGGAAGACCTTTCTCTCTCTCTCTCTCTCTCTCTCACTGTCCACTCCGCCTGTCAAAAAAATAAAAATAAAAATAAATAAAAATGAAATGGTGGTTAAGACTGTGCTTCATTAGCCAGCACCTCAAGTTGGCATGCCTACTATGAATTCCAGCTATTACAGTTCTACTCCAGCTTCCTGTTATTGCGCACCGCAGGAGGCAGCAGAAGTGGCTCAAGTCCTCAGGTTCTTGATACATATGAGGGAGTTCCAGACTGAGTTCTAGGATCCTAGCATTAGCCTGGCCCAGGACAGCGGCTGCAGCTGTTTATGGAGTGAAACAGCAGATGAAGTTTGTGTCTGTGGAGGTGGAGGCAAGACGGTGGTATAGCAGTGGGATGTTCCAAGTTGCACAGGGAAAAATGGATAATTAACAAGAAGGAGGAATACAAGCAAGCACAGCAATAATAAAAAGTTTACGCAGAGTGGCTCAGGAGTTCACCAGAGTGTGCACAGGCCCACGTTGCAAAGACAGACAGGTGCCCAAAGTGCAGAAAGGGAACAGTGAGGAGACAGCCACCACTCCCTCAGTGACTCAGGTGAGAGGTTGTGAGCCCACAGAGATGCATACACAGATGAGTGTGGAAATTTGGTGAACAGTAATCGGTGCTCTAAGTGGGAAGAAGGAGAAATTCTGGGGGACGGGCAGAAAGGGTGAACATGCCACGATTCCTCGGTGTCTTACCCCGCCCCCTAACTGGAACTGCAGCTGGCAGGGATAGGCCACATTGGTTGCTTACATTTTCCAGTGTAGGCAGCGGGCTGCACTTTTGCCTCCTGTGCCATGAACCCAAAAATTGTGGGGGCCACCTCATAACACACCCCACCAGAGAACAACAATCACAACAATTCAGAGTGACTTCTCTCCCATCACGCAAGTTACACAGCAAAAAATAAATCTGAAAAACAAACACAAGCTCTTTTTAGTGAACAAAGGAGCAGGGAGACCAGCCCTAGTAGGTGGGGCTTAGTACATCAAAGCCTGGCTACTCTCCTCTTTAAGCTGCCAGAAATAAACAGAGCTCCAGGAGGTGGAGCTGCTTGCTTACACTGGCAACCAGCACAGACACATAGCAGCTCACAGCAGAGGAAAAACAATCTAAAAATTAAATCAATCAGAACACAAACAAATGCCAAAGAACAAAGGAAAAATTCTGAATAAGAGTAAGAAAGAACCAATGAACTTGCCAATGGAGCAATCTAAGTCTTCACAAATAGACAGAAGAAAAAGAAATTGAAGTCATGCTAGGAAAAGAGTTCAGAAAATTGATAAGATTACTTAAGAGCAATCAAAAACAAATTCAAGATCTGAATGAGAAGCACTCCCAAGGAACTGAGATTCTAAAGAGAAGCCAAAATGAAATACTGGAAATGAAAGCTTCAAATTGACCAAATAAAAAATGTCGTGGAATCTCTCAGAAATCAAACATATGAAATAGAAGAGTGAATATGAGAACTGGAAGACAAACTTCTGCAATTAATGCAGTAATACTAAATTAACACAGTAATACTAAACATAAGAAGAACAATTAGAAAATTAAAAATCACAGTTTTAGATTTACAAGACTATATCAAGCAATGTAATGTACAGATAATGAGAGCCCTGGAATGTGTGGAAAGAGAGAATGGATTAAAGGCCTTCTTAATGAAATCCTATCTGGCTGGCACCATGGCTCACTTGACTAATCCTCCACCTGCAGTGCTGGCACCCTGGGTTCTAGTCCCAGTCGGGACGCCGGATTCTGTCCCGGTTCCTCCTCTTCCAGTCCAGCTCTCTGTTGTGGCCCAGGAAGGCAGTGCAAGGATGGCCCAGGTCCTTGGGCCCTGCACCCGCATGGGAGACCAGGAGGAAGCACCTGGCTCCTGGCTTCAGATCGGCGCAGCACGCCAGCCATAGCGGCCATTTGGGGGGTGAACCAATGGAAAAGGAAGACCTTTCTCTCTGTCTCTCTCTCTCACTGTCTAAATCTGCCTGTCAAAAAATAAAGAAATACTATTAGCAAACTCCCACAACATCCAAGTACAAGAAATACATAGAACCCCCAACAGACATGACCAGAAAAAGTATTCACCACGACACACTGTAGCAACACTCAGCTCAGTGAAAGAACAGATCTTTTCTTTTTTTTTGACAGGCAGAGTGGACAGTGAGAGAGAGACAGAGAGAAAGGTCTTCCTTTTGCCGTTGGTTCACCCTCCAATGGCCGCTGCGGCCGGTGCATCACGCTGATCCGAAGCCAGGAGCCAGGTGCTTCTCCTGGTCTCCCATGCGGGTGCAGGGCCCAAGGACTTGGGCCATCCTCCACTGCACTCCCGGGCCACAGCAGAGAGCTGGCCTGGAAGAGGGGCAACCAGGACAGAATCCGGCACCCCGACCGGGACTAGAACCCGGGGTGCCGGTGCCGCAAGGCGGAGGATTAGCCTAGGGAGCCGCGGTGCCAGCCAAGAACAGATCTTAAAATGTGCCATAGAGAAACTGATAGATGACACTCTGAGGAATCCAATCAGACTCACCCCCGACTTCTCATCACAAACCTTACAGGCAAGGAGAAGTGGCATGATATATTCCAAGTTTTAAAAGAAAAATACTTCCACCTGAGAATACCGTACCTTGCAAAGCCACCATTTACAGATGAAGGGGAAGTAAAGATTTTCACAACAAACAGAAACTGAAAGAATTTTTATGTTCATGTGCAGCCCTTACAACACTGGCTCAAGTATGTGCTGCACAGAAACACAAAAAAAGGAACTTCACTACAAAGAAGATGAATGTGGAAAACGACCTAGCTAGAATACAAAGAAAAACCAAAATACATAAACAGCTCTACTTAAGGAAAGGTGACAGGAAAAAAGACAGTATTTAACAATAGTCACACTGAATGTAAATGGTATCAACTCTACAGTCAAAAGACACAGACTAGCTGAATGGATTAAAAAGAAAACCCATCTACAGAGAGCGGCAAGATGGCGGAATAGGAAGGGAGCACACTGACAGTCTGGGAAGAGACAGTTTAATAAAAGTGGAGATACTGCAGGTTCAAGGAAGAGTAGGGGAAGAAACAGCAGAGGAAACTCTTCCGGAACTAGTGATTCACGTGGACCTGCGTGGAGGGTGTGGGAGCCCACGGCTCGGGACACCAGCGGCAGAATCAACACACCAGCGCTGGAACACGAGGTGAGCTGAATCTCAATAGCCCGAGACACCTGTGGGAGAGCAGAAGGAGGAGACTAGAGGGAACGAGGCTTGAAACCCCGTGGGAGAAAGTTCACTAGGCAAACTAAACTAAGCAGAAAAACCTAACTCTGGGAGTGGGGTGGGGGGGTGAAATAACAGGAAATTGGGACCTAGTGAATGTGTGGTGCTGATGAACTGAGACTGTGAAACAAGAGATGGTGGGTGAGAGAACTCATGGAATTCACGTGAGTACTCTCCAGAGACACAACAATTTGGTAACCTTGGCAACCCAGTGGGAGACTGCAAGAGAATTTGAGCCCACACTGAGTGCAGAACAGATTCCCTGTGTGGTCCTTGGGAAACAGCTTCCGATCTATGGCTCCTGTGGGTACATCATTCGCCTGCTAACTACCTTCAATTCCACTCAGCTGTGCAGAATTACTTCCCTTCTGAATCCAAAAAAAAAAAGAAAGAAAGAAAAGAAAGAGAGATTTACCATGCCTAACCTGGGAGTGTCACCTTTGGCACACCCTTAACCCTGAGGAACAAACAGAGCTCTCAGGCCACACCCAGCTCAAGCCTCTAAGGCTCCATCAAAAGCAGACAGTCCACTTAATACAGTCATAGTATAACAAGAAAAAAACACCACAGCAAGGGAAGAAGAATCCAAAGAGCATCCACAATGCCAAGCAACAAATGCAGAAACTGAGGAAACAAGAACAAGGAAGACATTATGGCACCCCCAAAATGAACAAGACACCCCAATTCAAGATTATGAAGATGATGAGATAGAAGAAATGCAAGATACGGATTTCAAAACATTTATGATAAGAACAATAAGAAGTTTTCAAAAACAACTTCTCGACCTACAGAAATCCTTACTGGACAGGATAGAAAATCTCCTTCGAGAAAATGAAATCTTAAGGAGGAATCAAAATGAAACGAAGCAACTAGTAGAACATGAAATGCTGATAGTGAAGAGAAATCATAATGAAATGAAGAACTCAATAGATCAAACGACAAACACATTAGAGAGCCTTAAAAACAGAGTCAGTGAAGCAGAAGAGAGAATATCGGATTTAGAAGACAGAGCACAGGAAAGCATACAGTCAAACCAAAGAAAAGAAAAAATATTGTTGGGAATCTACAGGATACTATTAAAAAAACCAACATTTGGGTTCTAGGAGTTCCTGAAGGCATGGAGAGAGAGAAAGGATTAGAAGGCCTTTTTAGTGAGATACTTGCAGAGAACTTCCCAGGTTTGGAGAAGGTCAGAGACATCTGAGTACAGGAAGCTCACAGAACCCCCAATAAACATGACCAAAAAGAGATCCTCACCATGACACATTGTAATTAAACTCACCACAGTGAAACATAAAGAAATATTCTAAAATGTGCAAGAGAGAAAAAAAAGAATCATCAGAAATTACTACAAGGACTTGTATGCCAGCAAACACGGAAACCTATCAGAAATAGATAGATTCCTGGACACATGCAACCTACCTACATTGAACCATGAGGACATCGAAAACCTAAACAGACCTGTAACAGAGAAAGAAATTGAAACAGTAATAAAGGCCCTCCCAACAAAGCAAAGCCCAGGACCAGATGGATTCACTGCTGAATTCTACCAGACATTTAAAGAAGAACTAACTCCAATTCTTCTCGAACTATTCAGAACACTCGAAAAAGAGGGAATCCTCCCAAATTCTTTCTATGAAGCCAGCAACACCTTAATCCGTAAGCCGGACAAAGATGCAGCATCGAAAGAGAATTACAGACCAATATCCCTGATGAACATAGACGCAAAAATCCTCAATAAAATTCTGGCCAATAAAATGCAACAACACATCACATAGATCATCCACCCAGACCAAGTGGGATTTATCCCTGGTATGCAGGGATGGTTCAATGTTCGCAAAAACAATCAATGCGATATACCACATTAACAGACTGCAGAAGAAAAACCATATGATTATCTCTAATGACGCAGAGAAAGCATCTGATAAAATACAACGTCCATTCATGATGAAAACTCTAAGCAAATTGGGAATAAAAGGAACATACATCAATACAATCATAGCAATTTATGAAAAACCCACGGCCAGCATCCTATTGAATGGGGAAAAGTTGGAAGCATTTCCACTGAGATCTGGTACCACACAGCGATGCCCACTCTCACCACTGCTATTCAATATAGTTCTGAAAGTTTTAGCCAGAGCCATTAGGTAAGAAAAAGAAATTAAAGGGATACAAATCGGGAAGGAAGAAGTCAAACTATCCCTCTTTGCAGATGATATGATTCTTTATTTAGGGGATCTCTACTAAGAGACTATTGGAACTCATAGAAGAGTTTGGCAGAATAGCAGGATATAAAGTCAATGCACAAAAATCAACAGCCTTTGTATACACAGGCAATGCCACGGCTGAGAAAGAACTGCTAAGATCAATCCCATTCACAATAGCCACAAAAACAATCAAATACCTTGGAATAAGCTTAACCAAGGACGTTAAAGATCTCTACGATGAGAATTACAAAACCTTAAAGAAAGAAATAGAAGAGGATACCAAGAAATGGAAAAATCTTCCATGCTCATGGATTGGAAGAGTCAACATCATCAAAATGTCCCTTCTCCCAAAAGCAATTTATAGATTCAATGCAGTACCAATCAAGATACCAAAGACCTTCTTCTCGGATCTGGAAAAAATGAAGCTGAAATTCATATGGAGACAGTGGAGACCTCGATTAGCTAAAGCAATCTTGTACAACAAAAACAAAGCCAGAGGCATCACAATACCAGACTTCAGGACATACTACAGGGCAGTTGTAATCAAAACAGCATGGTACTGGTTACAACAGCATGGTACTGGTTCAGAAACAGATGGGTAGACCAATGGAACAGAATAGAAACACCAGAAATCAACCCAAACAACTACAGCCAACTTATAGTTGATCAAGGATCTAAAACCAATCCCTGTAGTAAGGACAGTCTATTCAATAAATGATGCTGGGACAACTGGATTTCCACGTGCAGAAGCATGAAGCAAGACCCCTACCTTTCACCTTACAGAAAAATCCACTCAGCATGGATTAAAGACCTAAATCCACGACCCGACACCATCAAATTATTAGAGAACATCGGAGAAACCCTGCAAGATATAGGTACCGGCAAAGGCTTCTTAGAAAAGACCCCGGATGCACGTGCAGTCAAAACCAAAGAATGGGAAAAAATACTTGCAAGCTATGCAACAGATAAAGGATTAGTAACCAGAATCTACAAAGAAATCCAGAAACTCCACAACATCAAAACAAACAACCCACTTAAGAGATGGGCCAAGGACCTAAACACACATTTTTCAAAAGAGGAAATCCAAGTGGCCAACAGGCACATGAAGAAATGTTCAGGATCACTAGCACTCAGGGAAATGCAAATCAGAACCACAATGAGGCTTCACCTCACCCCGGTTAGAATGGCTCACATTCAGAAATCTACCAGCAATAGATGCTGGAGAGGATGTGGGGAAAAGGGACACCTACCCACTGTTGGTGGGAATGCAAACTGGTTAAGCCTCTATGGAAGTCAGTCTGGAGATTCCTCAGAAACCTGAATATAACCCTACCATACAACCCAGCTATCACACTCCTTGGAATTTACCCAAAGGAAATGAAATTGGCAAACTAAAAAGCTGTCTGCAACTTAATGTTTATTGCAGCTCAATTCACAACAGCTAAGATCTAGAATCAACCCAAATGCCCATCAACAGTAGACTGGATAAAGAAATTATGGGACATGTACTCTATAGAATACTATACAGCAGTCAAAACCAATGAAACCCAGTCATTTGCAACAAAATGGAGGAATCTGGAAAACATCATGCTGAGTGAAATAAGCCAGTCCCAAAGGGACAAATATCATATGTTCTCCCTGATCGGCGACAACTGAGCACCAAAAGGGAAACCTGCTGAAGTGAAATGGACACTGTGAGAAACGGTGACTTGAACAGCCCTTGCCCTGACTGTTGATGTACAATGTAATACTTTATCCCTTTTAGTATTTTTTTTTGTTCTAGTACTATTGGTTGAACTCTGTAATTAACACACAATTATTCTTAGGTGTTTAAATTTAACTGAAAAGTGATCCCTGTTAAATATAACAGTGGGAATAAGAGAGGGAGGAGATGTACAATGCGGGACATGCTTAAGCTGACTTGCCCCAAATGGTGGAGTTAGAAATGTGCCAGGGGATTCCAATTCAATCCCATGAAGGTTGCACGTACCAATGCCATCTCACTAGTCCAAGTAATCAATTTCAGTTCACAATTGATCACACTGATAAGTCTAAGAGTCAAAGGGATCACACAAACAAGGCTAGTGTCTGCTAATACTAACTGATAGAATAAAAAAGGGAGAGAACGATCCAACATGGGAAGTGGGATACCCAGCTGACTCATAGAATGGCAGATGTCCTAAATAGCACTCTGGCCTCAGAATCAATCCTTAAGGTAGTCGGATCTTGCTGAAGAGCCCATGAGAATATTTTAGGTATGGAAAGCCAAACACTCTGGCAAAAAAAAAAAAAAAAAAAAAAACAAGAAAGAGAGACCTAAATGAAAGATCTCTGCGAGTGAGATCCCAGTGGAAAGAACAGGTCTTCAAAGAAGGAGGTACCTTTCTCGAAGGGAGGAGAAAACTTCCACTTTGACTATGACCCTATCTGAATAAGATCGAAGTCGGCGAACTCAAAGGGCTTCCATAGCCTTGGCAACTCATGACTAGAGCCTAGGGTGATTACTGACGCCATAAACAAGAGTGTCAAATTGTTAAGTCAACAACAGGTGTCACTGTGTACTTACTCCTCATGTGGGATCTCTTTCCTTAATGTGTGTCCAATGTGAAGTAATGTTATAACTAGTACTCAAACAGTATTTTACACTTTCTGTTTCTGTGTGGGCGCAAACTGATGAACTCTTTACTTAACATATACTAAATCAATCTTCTGTATATAAAGAGAATTGAAAATGAATCTTGATATGAACGAAATGGGAGAGGGAGCGGGAGATGGGAGGGTTGTGAGTGGGAGGGAAGTTATGGGGCGGGGGAAGCCATTGTAATCCATAAGCTGTACTCTGGAAATTTATATTGACTAAATAAAGATAAAAAGAAAATGAAAGGCAACCCATCTATCTGTTTTCTTCAGCAATCACACCTCATCAGCAAAGATGCTTGTAGACTGAAAGGGAAAAAAGGTATTCCAAGCTAACAGAAATGAAAAAAGTGGCCATCCTAATATCAGACAAAATAGACTTTAGCACACCAACTATTAAAAAGAGACAAAGAATGACACTACATAATGATTAAAGGATCAATCCAACACAAAGACATTACTATTATAAATCTGTATGCATCTAATTACTGGGCGCCTGGCTATTTGAAAGAATTATTATGGGATCTAAAAGAAGATACAGACTCAAATATCATAGAAATAGGGGACTTCAATACCCCACCTTCAGCAAGGGACAGATCAAACAGAAAATCAACAGGATGGCCGGCGCTGCGGCTCACTAAGGCTAATCCTATGCCTGAGGCGCCAACATCCCGGGTTCTAGTCCCGGTTGGGGCACCGGATTCTGTCCCAGCTGCTCCTCTTCCAGTCCAGCTCTCTGCTGTGGCCTGGGAAGGCAGCAGAAGGTGTCCCAAGTTTTTGGGCCCTGCACCCGCATGGGGGACCAGGAGGAAGCACCTGCCTTCTGGCTTCGGATCGGCGCAGCGTGCCGGCCGTAGAGGCCATTTTGGGGGGTGAACCAATGGAAGGAAGACCTTTCTTTCTGTCTCTCTCTCACTGTCTAACTCTGCCTGTCAAAAAAGGAAAGGAGAGGGGAGGGGAGGGGAGGGGAGGGAAGGAAATCAACAGGGCAACAAACAGAGCTATTTGATACTACAGATCAAACAGACCTAGCAGATATTTACAGAGCCTTCCACCCCACAGCTACAGAGTACACATATTTCTCCCCTGTGCATGCAACTTTCTCTAGGATTGACCATATGCTAGGTCATAAAGCGAGTCTCAGCTAATTCAAAAAAGTTTAAATCGCACCATGTATCTTCTCAGACCACAATGCAATGAAGCTGGAAATCAACAACTTGGGAATCTCTAAAGCATATACAAACACGTGGAGACTGAACAAGATGCTCCTGAACAAACAGTGGGTCGTAGAAGAAATCAAAAGAGAAATCAAAAAATTTCAGGAAGCAAGAAGACAATACAACCTATCTATATTTGTGG
Organism: Oryctolagus cuniculus; assembly: GCF_051225735.1. Lineage (NCBI taxonomy): Eukaryota > Metazoa > Chordata > Mammalia > Lagomorpha > Leporidae > Oryctolagus > Oryctolagus cuniculus. The sequence goes on along the minus strand of NC_142889.1, from coordinate 6,413,181 downwards.
GATACAGCAAACGGTAAGAGAAACGTTTATAGCAATAGGTGTCTACTTTAAGAAACTGGAAAGTCACAAAATAAATGAACTCTCTAAGTACCTCAAGGATCTAGAAAAACTACAGCAAACCAAATGCAAAGCTAGTAGGTGAAAAGAAACTATAAAATTAAAGAAGAAATCAACAAAATTGAAACAAAAAATAAGCAAAATGAAGATTTGGTTTTTTGGAAAAATAAACAAAATTGACACAACATAGGCCCAACTAACTGAAAAAGGTGATAAGACTCAAATCGATAAAATTAGAGATGGTAATGGAAATTTAACAACAGACACACCATAAATAAAACCTAAACAGACCCATAACCAGACAGAAATTGAATCAGTAATAAACGCCCTCCCAACAAAGAAGAGCCCAGGGCCAGATAGCTTCATTGCTGAATTCTACCATAAATTTAAAGAAGAACTAAACCCAGTTCTTCTCAAATTATTCAAAACAATTTAAGGGGAAGGAATCCACCCAATAAGCCAATATCACCTTAATTCCTAAACCTAGAAAAGATGCAACAGAGAAAGAAAACTATAGACCAAGCTCCCTGATGAATACAGAAGAAAAAATACTCAATAAAATCCTGGTCAAGGCTGGTGCCGCGGCTCACTAGGCTAGTCCTCCGCCTTGCGGCGCCAGCACACCGGGTTCTAGTCCCAGTCGGGGCGCCGGTTCTGTCCCAGTTGCCGCTCTTCCAGGCCAGCTCTCTGCTGTGGCCAGGGAGTGCAGTGGAGGATGGCCCAAGTGCTTGGGCCCTGCACCCCATGGGAGACCAGGAGAAGCACCTGGCTCCTGGCTTCAGATCAGCGCGGCGCGCCGGCCACAGCACGCCGGCCGTGGCGGCCATTGGAGGGTGAACCAACGGCAAAGGAAGACCTTTCTCTCTGTCTCTCTCTCTCACTGTCCACTCTGCCTGTCCAAAAAAAAAAAAAAATACTGGTCAAATGAATCCAACTACACATCAGAAAGATCACTCACCCAGACCAAATGGGATTTATCCCTGGTATGCAGGGATGGTTGCACATTTGAAAATCAACCAATATGATAAATCACATTAACAAACTGAGGAACAAAAGCCATTTGATTATCTCAACAGATGCAGAGAAAGCATCTGACAAAATACAACACCCTTTCACGATGAAAGCTGTAAGCAAATTGGGTTTATAAGGAACATTCCTCAACACAAGCAAGGTAATTTATGACAAACCCATGGCCAGCATCACATTGAGGGGGGAATATTTGTAAGCATTCCCACAGAATTCTAGGATGAGAGAGAGATGCCCACTCTCACCACTGCTATTCAATATAACTCTGGAAATTTTAGCCAGAGCTATTAGGCAAGAAAAATTAATCAAGCCGGCGCCATGACTCAATAGGCTAATCCTCCGCCTGTGGCGCCAGCACCCCGGGTTCTAGTCCCAGTTGGGGCGCCGGATTCTGTCCCGGTTGCCCCTCTTCCAGGCCAGCTCTCTGCTGTGGCCCGGGAGTGCAGTGGAGGATGGCCCAAGTCCTTGGGCCCTGCACCGCACGGGAGACCAGGATAAGCAGCTGGCTCCTGCCTTCGGATCAGCGCGGTGTGCCAGCCGCAGCGCGCCAGCCACAGCAGCCACTGGGGGGTGAACCAACCAAAAAGGAAGATCTTTCTCTCTCTCTCACTGTCCACTCTGCCTGTCAAACAAACAAACAAAAAGAAATCGAACAGAAGTTGGGAAGGAGGAAGTCAAACTATCTCTATTTGCAGATAACATGATTCTGTATTTAGGGGATAAGAGACCTTTGGAACTCATAATAGAGTTTTGTAAAGTAGCAGGATACAAAAACAACACCCAGAAATCAACAGCTTTTGTATACACAGACAATGCCATGGCTCAGAAAGAATTTCCAAGGACAACCCTACAAAAGCAATCAAGTACCTTGGAATAAATTTAACCAAGTATTTCAAAGATCTCTACAATGAGAATTACAAAACATTAAAGAACAAAATAGAAGAAGATATAAAAAAAGGAAAAATCTGCCATTCTCGCGTATTGGAAGAGTCAATATCATCAAAATGTCCATTCTGCCAAAAAGCAATTTATATATTCAATGCGATAACCAATCAAAATACCAAAGACATTCTTCTCAGATCTAGAAAAAATAATGCTGAAATCAAATGGGGGAACAGGAGACCTCAAATAGCTAAAGCAATCTTATACAACAAAAACAAAGCTGGAGGCATCACACTACCTGACATCAAGATATGCTACAGGGTAGTTATAATCAAAACAGCCTGGTACTAGACAAAATTGCAACAGAATAGAAACCCCAGAAATCAATCCAAACTTCTACAACCAACTGATATTTGACAAAGGAGCTAAAACTAACCCCTAGTGCAGGGACACTGTCTTCAACAAATGGTGCTGAGAAAACTGGATGCCCACATACAGAAGTATGAAGACCCCTACCTTACACCCTACACAAAAACCCACTCGACATGGATTAAAGATCTAAATCTATGCCACGACACTGTAAAATTAATCAAGAACACTGGGGAAACCCTTCAAGACATTGCATCAGGCAAAGAATTCCTGAAAAAGACCTCAGAGGCACAGGTAGTGAAAGCAAAAATGAACAAATGAGATTACCTCAAATTGAGAAGCTTCTGAACAGCAAAAGAAACAGTCAGGAAAGTGCAGAACAGGAGAAACTATTTGCAGACTATGCAACCAAAAAACAATTAATAAACAGTATCTACAAAGAGATCAAGAAACTCCACAAGAACAAAACAAACACCACAGTTAAGAGAAGGGCCAAGGACTTTAACAGGCATTTTTCAAAATATGAAAATCAAATGGCCAACAGACACAAGAAAAAATGTTCAGGATCTCTAGCTGTCAAGGAAATGCAAATCAAAACCATAATGAGGTTTCACCTCACCCTGTTAGATTGGCTCATGTACAGAAATCAACAAACAACAATAGGAATGTAAACTGGTAAAGCCACCGTGGAAAACAGTACGGAGATACCTCAAAAATCTGAACACAGACCTACCATATGACCCAGCCATCCCACTCCTGGGAGTTTACCCAAGGACATGAAATCAGTAAACAAAGAGCTATCTGCACCTCCATGTTTATTGCAGCTCAATTCACCATAGCTATGTCATGGAAGCAACCTAAATGTCCATCAACCAAAGTGTGCATAAAGAAATTGTGGGATATGTACACTATGGAATGCATGGCAGTTAAAAAAAAAAAAAAAGGATGAAATCCGTTCCTTTGCAACAAAATGGAGCAAGTTGGGAAACCTCATACTTAGTGAAATAACCCAGTCCCAAAGAAAGGGACAAATACCATATGGTCTCCTTTACTTGGGAGAACAGAACTTCTAAAATAAAAGCTAAAGAAGCAAAAATGACACTTTTAGAATCAGTGACTTGAATAGTCCTTGACCTGACTGTCGAGGGAGAGTTTATTATTTTCACTTTTTATTTTGTGTATTTTTCCTCTGTTTTCTTTCTTTTCCTTTTCTCTTCTTCATACTATCTACTGAACTCTTTATGTAACATAAGAGTTAATCATATGTATTTTAATTCAATTGGAAAAAGATACATGTTAAAAACAAGAGAGGGAATAAGAGAGGGAGGAGGTAGTCTATAATTGTAAAGCAGTACAGTTCTGCATACAGTCATGCAGACTTAACTCCAAGGGTACAGCCTAAAAAATGGACATGGGACTCCAAACACATAAAAATTGGTGGTACAAATGCCATCTTTACTGTTAAAGTGGTCATATTAAATGTTAAAGTCAACATATGGATAGGTTTAAGTGTAAAAGTGATCATATTTGTAACATCAAGTGCCTGGTAATAATCATAGAATTAAAAAGGAAAGAAAGGCAAATATGGGAAGCAGTTCACACAGCAGACTCCTAGAATGACATTCACAGTAAATAACATTGACCTCAGAATCAACCCTTAAGGCTCCCTTGTCTGGCTGAAAGGCCTGTGAGAGAATTTCAGGCATGGAAAGCCAAGACTTTGGCAAAAAACATCCTATATGGAGGATCTCTGTGAAATCTCAGAGGAAAGAAAGGACCATCAAAGAAGGATGTAGGGATGAGAGAACATCCACTTTGCTTATGGCCATGTCCAGATAACGATGTAGTCTATGGTCACAAAAGGCTTCCATAGTCTTGGCAGCCCATGGCAAGAACTTCAGGTGATCACTGATGTCATAAATAAGAGTGTTAATTGTTAAAGGAACGACAGAAGTCACTATGCACTTAATCCCCATGTAGGACCTCTGTCCTTTTTGAGTTGTACTATGAGAATCGGCTGCAAATCTTTTCTCAAACTGTACTCTCTATGCTGTGTGTATGTGTGTGGATGCAACCTGTTGAAATCTATGCTTAACGTGGAGTTGGTCCACTGTATATAAAATCAAACTAAAAATGAACCATAATGAAGAAGTAGATGGGAGACAGAGAGGTGGCGGGATGGGAGTTGGGGTGGGAAGCAGGGGTATAGGGGAGAAGAACCATTATATTCCTGAAGTTCTGTGAAAAAATTCATTCTTTAAATAAAACCTTAAAAAAGATTGCTGTCTGCCTGTCTTTAGCTTTCAACTAAAATGAAATAATTAAAAGCAGTCAGGAAAACTGATTGTTTTTTTTTTCCCTCAATGATAGGATAACTTTTTTTTTTTCTTTCTCAATGATAGGATCACATCAAGTTTTCACTAAATGTAAAAGCTCACCTTAGGTGATTCAGTGGAAATGAGATTATCTCTATAAAAATTACAAAATTACTGTAGAAATAAACATATACAAAATTCTACCAAAAGTATGTAATCTTCACAACTGTTTATCAAATGCCATTGTTACCTAATTTCACTGAGTCTTATGACCTGTGACCTTACCATTCATTAAATTTTAAAATTTTGGCCATAAATTCTTTCAGAAACCTTTTTTTGGTCATATTCCACTGTACTGAGCCACAAGTATTTTTCATATGTAGAAATGAAATTTATGTCTCTTTGGTATCTTCCAAGTCTCAACATATTCATTTGTTTTCTAGAGCTTCGTGAATATATAGGATTTATAACACTAACATTAATCTTTTTTAATAAATTTATTGAGAAAATTAATCATATTTAGACCACTAACAGACTGGTAAATGACACAGTAAAATAAAAGAAAAGGAATAAACCAAGAATAAGTGAACTGTGCAGCATGAGATAGTTTAAAAAGGCATTTCTAAAAGTTTCTGGAAAACCAGAATTACCTACTGCATTACAGAGCTCTTTGAAGATAAAAACATTTTAGTTTCAATTACCATGAGATTCTGACATGCTCTTATACACATTTTATCCAAGTCTTTAAGAAGGGATGATGGGGAGCTGGTGTTGTGGCAAACTCAGCTCTCTTCTATGACCTGACCAAAGCAGGGGAAGATGGCACAAGTGCTTCAGCCCTGGCACCTGTGTGGGAGACTTGGAAGAAGCTCCTGGCTCCTGGCTTCGGATCAGCTCAGCTCTGGCCACTGTGGCTATATGGGGCATTAACCAGCAGACAGAAGACGCCCCCACCCACCCACCCATGGCCTTCTGTAACTCTTCCTTTCAAATAAGTACATACATATATTTTTTTTACAGGCAAAGTGGACAGTGAGAGAGAGAGACAAAGACAAAAGTCTTCCTTTTGCCGTTGGTTCACCCTCCAATGGCCGCCGTGGCCAGCTTGCTGCGGCCGGCACACTGCGCTGATCCGAAGGCAGGAGCCAGCTGCTTATCCTGCTCTCCCATGGGGTGCAGGGCCCAAGCACTTGGGCCATCCTCCACTGCACTCCCGGGCCATAGCAGAGAGCTGGCCTGGAAGAGGGGCAACCGGGACAGAATCCGGTGCCCCGACCGGGACTAGAACCCCGTGTGCCGGTGCCACAAGGCGGAGGATTAGCCTATTGAGCCGTGGTGCTGGCTCATACATATTTTTTTAAAATGGGATGATGGATGAAGGGCAGTGAGAAAGCATTATTTTGAAAAACAGAAAAGGCTAGCATTTTTCCAAACATGGCACACAGCAAAAAACTCAGAGATCAATTCAGCAAGTCCCAGGGAAATGACTCATGAAGAAACACATAAAGGTAAATTACCATCATAATGCTTATAATCAGTGGTAGAAAATACAGGCATACTACAAAGGGAAGAAAAGTATGAACAAGAATTACTGAGGAAAACAATGCAGTCAAGTAACCCAGAACAGTTGTTCTGGGTTGAAGCAAAACGACTGTCAACGTACACTTTAAACTCATAAGAAAATTCTTTAAAAAATAACTAAGATAATGGCAATTTCTGACACGAAAAATAATGATCACGTACACATAAATGTTAAAAGGCATTCTTTAGGCATAAAGAAAATATTACCTGATGAAAATATGGGCCCAAAGACAGGCAGGATGAAAACTAAAAATTCTGAGAATTTGGGTGATTTTATTCATTATATTTCTTTGTAAATAATGTATTGCAAAGTTTATGGTACATATAAACAAAAATATTTGATACAAAGATGATAAAAATGAAAGTATTTTAAGGTTCTGTGAATCAACAAAATATCGTAAGCTACACTAAGCACATATTAAGGATATACTACAAATTTAAAGTCAACAATTTAAAAGCAAATGGAATCAAACACTAGTGGCATGCACTCCAAAGTCTCTCGGTAACTTTATAACTTCCTTTTTCTATGATCTCACAGACACCTCTCTAAGTCCCAGCTAAGATTCCAGACTCATTCTTGGCTTTTATTTTAGTTTGAAGTGCAGACATGTTACTACATAGCTTTTGCATTGGCTCACCTACTTTCCCTTTGTTCCAAGCAACCACTTCTCACTTGTGGCCCACCCCTGTGATGGCTATGACATACCCAGAACTTTGATCTCAACAGGATGAATGCCATTCAGTTCACTCATGCCCTGAACTTCCGTGAAGGAGACAAAGTCTCCACTCTCAAATCCATGTCGGGTCTCATCCAGGCATGTAACAATCCCAGGGTTGTCCTATATGGAGAAAGAGTTAAACTTCAGAAGCAGGCTCAACTGCCAGCACAAAGAATGATTTGGTACCGTCCTGCTTATTCTGGAACCCCTAGGATTGGTCTCCTTACCTTCGTGACCATAGAAACCATAGCACTGAGTGGCTGCTCCCCATTAGAATCCCTAACAATCATTTCCTTTCCAAAGTCACAGAACAGCTGCCTGTAGAGGGAACCAAAAGGACTGGTGCATGACACCCACGAAAACAGACACTGCAGGTTCTTCAATATACAGTAAGTACTGGCCAAGCAAACTCGGTACACTGGTGACAATTAGGTGGCACCGAATCATGCCATACTGGGAGAATGAATATGTGAAACTGAAAATTCAGATGTCTAAATGGAATCTGAAGGCAATACACGCCTCCCAGTGTGAGTCTGGCAAGTGTTGGAGGAAGGAAGGAAAGATAAAAACTCACCCAAACAGGCCACGTGTGTCTGCTACCACAAGCTTGATGCCATGGTTGTGGCAGAACTCACCCACCTGCAGCTGATCCTCCAAGGGAGTGTTAGTAAGGACCACTACCTGTAAAAAATCATAGGACTGGGCTAAAAACCTGACACTGTAAGTAACAGAGAGAATAAGCACTAAGTTTTCCTCTGGTTAAACTCTCTTCCTCAAACTGTTGTATACTTCCTGTGTGTGTCAGATTCGGGAGGGTAAGAACTGGTGAAACAATATGAACTCTCAGAGACTATGACAAAAAATCAAAGATGACCTGTAAAGAATCTGATGAACAACTATTTCATTTCTTTAACTAATACTCACTACTGCCTGTATTTTTTTGTGCTTGAGGGGTCAAAAAAAAAAAAAAAAAAGCAACAACACTATTCCAGTGAAAACATCTTGCGTTTATCTCCACCAAACCCTATTGCTCCAATACTTAAGAAAATAGTTGTAGGGGCCACTGCCTGTGGTGTTGTAGGTTAAGCCTATGCCTGTGGTGCTGGAATCCCATATGGGCACAGTACGAATCCTAGCTGCTACACTTCTAATCCAGCTCCCAGGCTACGGCCTGGAAAAGAGGTGGAATATAGCTCGAGTGCATGGGCCCCATACCCACACGGGAGACCTGGATGAAACTCCTGGCTTCTGGTTTTGGATCAGCCCAGCTTTGGCAGCTTAAGCCATCGGGGGAGTGAATTAGTGGATGGATAACCTCTCTGTGTGTCCCTCTCTCTCTGTAACTCTGCCTTTCAAACAAATAAATGAATTCTTAAAATACTTATTCAGCCACAATCTATAGGATTTGTTTTTTATTGCCATCATTTATTCACCAGGATAAATTCCAACTCCTACATCAGGGATCCTTGTGCCCTAGTCCTCTAGTATAGAAAATCAGCTATTTAATTTTACTAAAAATTAGGCGCACTATTAAGCCTAAGTCTCATAAATACTCTGTAAGGCCCACATTTCTGTGTATTCACAGGAAATAATAAGGCAGAAGAAGTCAAATGACTTTCTCTAGACCATACTCTAGGCTGGCGCTGCGGCTCACTAGGCTAATCCTCTGCCTTGCAGCGCCGGCACACCGGGTTCTAGTTCCGGTCGGGGCACCAGATTCTGTCCCGGTTGCCCCTCTTCCAGGCCAGCTCTCTGCTATGGCCTGGGAGTGCAGTGGAGGATGGCCCAAGTGCTTGGGCCCTGCACCCCATGGGAGACCAGGAGAAGTACCTGGCTCCTGCCATCGGATCAGCACGGTGTGCCGGCCACAGAGCACCAGCCGCGGCGGCCATTGGAGGGTGAACCAACTGCAAAAGGAAGACTTTTGTCTTTGTCTCTCTCTCTCACTGTCCACTCTGCCTGTCAAAATAAATAAATAAATAAATAAAAATAAAAAAAAATAGACCATACACTAGAAGAGTTCAAGACTTAAACAGTAGCAGTTGAACTACAAAGTTCTACTACAATAATCCACGTACCACAATGTATGGCCATATCTTCCTTTAAATAGATGAAAAAGGACAGCTCGGCTTCTCTTTGCAATAAACCTAAGCAATAAACCTAAGATACCAGGTCACCCTGCTAGGTAAATATTTACTAAAGGAATCAGAACTAACATCTGGAAAAAAGATAAAGGCCTGCATATTACCTGGAAATCTCTAAGGAAGTCCTCAACAAACAGCGGTCCTGTATAGGTGCTGACAGGCACGTAGCTGTTGAGTTCAGCAAGGCGGGGTTGGGATACTTCAGCTCGGTTTTTACCAATATCTTCTTCCCGTAGGTAGTACTACAGTATTAAAAAAGAGAACTGAACTACATGAGGAGTCTAAGGAGTTTGTCTTTCCAATGGTTAAGAAAGCAGAAATGAGGTACCTGAGAAGAGAGATCAGCCCACTGGGCAGTGCCCTGGTCATGCAGGGTAACAGCTTTCACCCCACCAAGGATGATGTTCTTGGCGATCTCAACACCCAGGCCCTGCAGGCCTGACACTAGCACACTGGATGTCTGAAGACGCTTCATTGCTTCATGACCCAGCACATACCTGCCAGATTCAGAGAGGCCTCTGGGTCAAACCATAATCTTGCTGCACCTATTTTCAACACTCATCATTAGCTCTGGACCCACTTACAGCTGGCGGGAGTAAAGACCTTCATCTATGTCTGTTTCAATACTTTTCTGCATTCCCTATGGATGGAGGAGAGAAAAACAGAGTTGGGAAAACAGGCATTAATGGAACATGGAGAGATGGATAAAGGCACTTTCTTCAGATCATGCTACATACCCACTTCTCAGATTTCCATGGAGAAAACACTTACGTTGGTTGGTTCTGAGGGCACTTCCAACGTCACAGGGTAGGTAGGGAAACAGTGAGACTCTAGTGTTGAATCAGGCCCAGAAACACGGCGTTTCTTAGATGAGAGTGAGCTAGACATCTACCAGAAAGCCAGCATAAAACATAAGGTACTTAAGGATGGGATTTTTTGTCAGAAGCAATTCTGGGAAAGAACAGAGCTTTAGTATTAATATACCATCTTTAAAGAAACACAGGACACGCTACTGAGGTTATCCTGAAGGAAAACTGAGGCTGAGTTTAAACAGTGTAGGGCCCAAATTATTAGATTCAAACTTGCTAGATGGAAAGTGAGGCTCAGGGGCCTGCATGGTGGCGCACTAGGTTAATCCTCCACCTGCAGCACCAGCATCTCATGCGGGCGCCAGGTTCTGGTCCCACTTGCTCTTCCTCCAGTTCAGCTCTCTGCTGTGGCCCCGGAGGCCAGTGGAGGATGGCCCAAGTGCTTGGGCCCCTGCGCCCACATGGGAGACCAGGAGAAGCACCTGGCTCCTGGCTTCGGATCTGCGCAGCGTCGGCTGTTGCGGCCGTTTGGGGAGTGAACCAACGGAAGGAAGACCTTTCTCTCTGTCTCTCTCTGTCTCTCTCACTGTCTTTAGTAACTCTACCTGCCAAATAAATAAATAAAAATCTTAAAAAAAAAAGTGAGGCTCAGTTTCACCACTCAGTAATACTGAACCCCATTTTGACTTTTTTAAATTGTTTTTACAAATTTTATTTGAATGTCAGTGAAAGAGAAACATAGAAAATGAGTCTCATGAATGTGAGATATCTCCCTTCCAGTGGTTCCCTTCCCAAATCCCCAAAACAGCCAGAGATGTGCCATGCCAAAGCCAGGAGGCTGAATTGCAATCACAATGACCAGGATTTCAAACAGGCACTCTACTAAGGAATTTGGGTATCCCAAGTAGCAACTAATAATTGTCTCACATGCTGACCAGAAACATAATTTTTTTTTTATTTTTTTTTATTTTTTTGACAGGCAGAGTGGACAGTGAGAGAGAGAGAGAGAAAGGTCTTCCTTTGCCGTTGGTTCACCCTCCAATGGCCGCCGCGGCCAGCGCGCTGCGGCCGGCGCACCGCGCTGATCCGATGGCAGGAGCCAGGAGCCAGGTGCTTTTCCTGGTCTCCCATGGGGTGCAGGGCCCAAGCACCTGGGCCATCCTCCACTGCACTCCCGGGCCACAGCAGAGAGCTGGCCTGGAAGAGGGGCAACCGGGACAGAATCCGGCGCCCCAACCGGGACTAGAACCCGGTGTGCCGGCGCCGCTAGGCGGAGGATTAGCCTAGTGAGCTGCGGCGCCGGCCCCAGAAACATAATTTTAAACTCTGATTTTTAAAGCGATTTATTTATTTATTTTATTTATTCACTTGAAAATCATACTTATAAGCAGGGGAGACAGGGAGAGAGACAGACACATTCTCCATCTGCTGGCTCACTCCCCTCATGCCCCAATGGGAACGGGGCTAGCACAAAGCCAGGAGCTTTATCCATTTCTCCCATATTGTAGCTGGGGCCCAAACACTTGCGCTACCATCTCCTGCTTCTCCAAGGCCATTAACAGGGAGCTGGATTTGAAGTGCAGCAACCTGCACATGGACAAGCATGCACAGGGGATGCCAGCTTTGCAGGTACCAGCTTCTACACCCTTTTAAGAGAACACAGGTGAGGCCGGCGCCGCGGCTCACTAGGCTAATCCTCCGCCTAGCGGCGCCGGCACACCGGGTTCTAGTCCCGGTCGGGGTGCCGGATTCTGTCCCGGTTGCCCCTCTTCCAGGCCAGCTCTCTGCGTGTGGCCAGGGAGTGCAGTGGAGGATGGCCCAGGTGCTTGGGCCCTGCACCCCATGGGAGACCAGGAAAAGCACCTGGCTCCTGGCTCCTGCCATCGGATCAGCGCGGTGCGCCGGTTGCAGCGCAGCGGCCGCGGCGGCCCTTGGAGGGTGAACCAACGGCAAAGGAAGACCTTTCTCTCTGTCTCTCTTTCTCACTGTCCACTCTGCCTGTCAAAAAAATTAAAAAAAAAAAAAAAAAAGAGAACACAGGTGGACATCCAGCAGGGGAGCTGAAGGGGGGGGGGGTCTCACAATTAATAACAAATTTGATAGGATCTGTGAGGGAAAAATACTAGTGGGAATGGTATAGACTTCTGATAACTATGAGTCCAAACATGTATTTCTTTGATGTACGGTCTTTGGGGTACATCTTAGGGGAGACACTGAGAGTTTTCTGAAAAGAATTCTGACACCCTGCGGAGAATAGTATTCCATAAAAGTATATCCTGGAAGTGTGCCTCTAAATGGCTAGTGAAGAAGAGTTTCCATTGGAAGGTGATGTAATTTGCATTGTGGAGGTGGGGCCAATATTGGGTGTAGGGGTCTTCCTAACGGTCAGTTCATGGAAGTCTCCAAAGGCAGATTTTGGATTTGACAACTTTCTAAAAACTAATTTAAACGATCCAAATAGAATTTCTGGGCTACACAGAAAGTACAACCAAAAATGAGATCTCAGAGGCAAAGTAAATACGGTCTGCCACAGAGCCTGGTCCTGCTTTAGCTCCTAAGTTAATCTGGGGGTCAAACAGCAAGGGAAGAGATATATCTGAAGGAAAATGTCATATAAAGTTCTACATTGGGGGGAAGCTAAAAAGCAAACTAATCTTCCTTAGAATTTGGTCTCTGTTAGAAGCTGTGGGACAAATACGGGAGGGTCAGGGCGCCTAAGGATTTTAAAGACCCTACAGAGGAAGTAAAGACCACGAAGATTCAAAAGTGAAACGCTACAGGAAACATTCAGATATCAGACGCTAGGACCGGCAGAATATGGTTCCAGGCTCAGAGCAGTAAAGCCTGATACACTAAAACATGAGCCCTGGTATGTGGGTTGATTAAATGCGTGTCAGCTAAATCCCAGAATCAGTTGTGTTTGGGCGCCCCCTCTCCAAAACCTGCTTTCCTTTTCCCCTCCCCCAGTCTGCATTTCCAGGCTCTGTTCCTCCTTTCCAAACTGAACTTCCTCTCCCCCACCTCTGTGGGCACGCCTCCCTGCCTCTCCTCCCCCATTCCCTGCCGCCTGTTCTACTCGTCATTTCCCTCCTCGCTTCCCTCTGCATCTTCTAATTCCTCTACTCCCACTGTTTCTGCTTGTAAGCCCCCTCTCCACGCTGTCCTCCACTCCCTCCCGATTCTCGCTTTCCAACCTGCCCTCAAAAAAGCGTTTGCGCCACAACAGCCCGGCTCAGCGACTACGCAGGCCCTTTCAATGCCCCAACACATCTACTAGCAGTGATAAAGCAAGAAAGGCTGTAAGTTACCAGATGCCGTTTTCTGATTCTTCCGCTGTGGTGGACACCTCAACGAGCCAAGGTCAGTCACACGCTGCCGCCGTCTCCCTACTGCTCCCTGCTGGCTTGACCAGCTAGACTTGGGGCTGTCGCCTTCCACTCCCAAAGCCGTTGAAATTGTTGTCCTCCTTCACTAGGCGCTGAAGAAAGATGGCGACCGCCAAACCGGAAGCTGAGCAATATGTTTGTTGGATTCGGTGACCAGGATGTAGGAGGACCACGCCTCCTTATGAATTATGCATGACGTCATCAACGCCTGCCTAACATTTTTTTTTTATCTTTTATTTAATGACTATAAATTTCCAAAGTACGACTCATGGGTTACAATGGCTTCCCCCCCCCCATACCGTCCCTCCCACCCACAACCCTCCCCTTTCCCACTCCCTCTCCCCTTCCATTCACATCAAGATTCATTTTCGATTATCTTAATATACAGAAGATCAGCTTAGTATACCTTAAGTAAGGATTTCAACAGTTTGCTCCCACACAGAAACATAAAGTGAAAAATAATAGATGATTTTTTTTAAATGATGATGAAATCAGATCAGACCTATTGTCATGTTTAATCCCAGTGAGAGTCAAGTTGGGAATTGATAATTTCTTTCTTTTTTTTTTTTTTTTTTTTTTACAGAAGATCAGTTTAGTGTACATTAAGTAAAGATTTCAGTCGTTTGCACCCCCATAGAAACACAAAGTGAAATATACTGTTTGAGTACTCGTTATAGCATTAAGCCTCAGTGTACAGCACGTTAAGGACAGAGATCCTACATGAGGAGTAAGTGCACAGTGACTCCTGTTGTTGACTTTACCAATTGACACTCCTGTTTATGGCATCAGTAATCTCCCTATGCACCAGTTATGAGTTTCCAAGGCTATGGAAGCCCCTTGAGTTCTCCGACTCTTATCTTGTTTAGACACGGTCATAGTCAAAGTGGAGGTTCTCTCCTCCCTTCAGAGAAAGGCACCTCCCTCTTTGAAGACCTGTTCTTTCCACTGGGATCTCACTCACAGAGATCTTTTTGCCAGAGTGTCTTGGCTTTCCATGCCTGAAATACTCTCATGGGCTTTTCAGCCAGATCCGAGTGCCTTTAGGGCTGATTCTGAGGCCAGAGTGCTATTTAGGACATCCGCCATTCTATGAGTCTGCTGAGTATCTCACTTCCCATGTTGGATCACTCTCCCCTTTATTTATTCTATCGGTTGGTGTTAGCAGATACTAGACTTGTTTATGTGCTCCCTTTGATTCTTAGTCCTTTCATTATGATCAATTGTGAACTGAAATTGATCCCTTGGAGTAGTGAGATGGCATTGGCACATGCCACCTTGATGGGATTGAATTGGAATCCCCTGGTATGTTTCCAACTCTACCAATTGGGGCAAGTCAGCCCGAGCATGCCCCAAATTATACATCTCTTCCCTCTCTTAGTCCCACTCTTATGTTTAACAGGGATCACATTTCAGTTAATTTTCAACACTTAAGAATAACTGTGTGATAATTACAGAATTAAACCAGTCATATTAAGTAGAACAGACAAAAAAAAATACTATGAGGGATAATGTATTAAGTTGTCCATTAGCAACGCCTAACTAACATAAAAGTGAGAACGAGGATAGCGGTTCTGCCTCATGGCTGGAGTTACTAAAATTGTTAAGACTTAGATATAAATGTATGTTCAGTGACTAACGATAAGATGGTAAGACATAAATAGGTTTTTGGTCACAAATCGTACATCACAGTGGGTAGTAGGGAACTCAGAAATTCAATTTTTAAAAAAAGACAACAAAGGCAAATGGCAAGTAAAGCGGAAGAGATCGACATTTTCCAGAACTGAAAAGCAGTTATTTCTAAATTTTAATTAATAATCTCTGGCCAGGGATTCACGATTTCTTTCAGACTCCTAAAATTATACTTGAGGAGAAACCAATGCCTCATTTCCTCTTCTGTAAAGCTGATAACAGGATGAATTATGGAGTTTGAGATTTAAATGTTGAATGTCATTTATGGAAATAAGAAAATAAAAAGCACATGCATTCTGTGTTGCAAACTCCAAATGTCAAATTTAAAATAATAGTTGATATAAATGTTACATTATTAGATAAGTTATGTGCTAATATAATTTTGAATTAGACATCATGCAAATCTGCAACTTCAGGCTTTTAAGTCACAAAGAATGGGCACACTGATGCAAGACCAGTGTTGTAGTGCAGTGGGTTAACCTGTTGCTTGTAACATTGGCATCCCTGTAACACCAGTGTGTCTCTTTGCTACTTCACACCTACCTTCCTGCTAATGTGCCATTGAGTATATTGTTGTAAAGTTCACCTATGTTGCAGCACTGATTAGTATGTTGTTCATTTACCCATGAAATGATTGCTGAACATCTGGATCCTTTTCATCACTTACCTATGGGGAATATTGCTGCTTAAAAATACACTTGCACATGGATCTCTTTAGATAGCTGTTTCCAATTTTTCTATTGATAGAAGTGGAGCTTCTGGGACACATGATAATTTCTATTTTTTACATTGGAGGAACAGCAAAACTATTTTCCACAGAAGGAACCCTACTGGCAATTCCCACTGTTTTTCATACCTTTGTCAGTAATTGTCATTTCTGATTAAAAATGTATATCTATCTGTTATATATTAATGTCAGCCATCGCAAAACACACCAAACACCTGAGTAAGGGAAAGGGTTTACTGGGGAACACCCTACAGACCGGAGTGAAGGGGCAGCAAAGGAAAAAGAGAGAAAGAGAGTATAAGAGAGAGACAGAGGAGAGAAGATAGAGTAGAGAGATGAGCCAAGAGAGAGGAGAGAGCGCAGGAGAGAAGAGCCAGGAGTGCAGGAGAGCAGAGCCAAGAGAACATGTGTGCAGGAACAGGCCCTTTTAAAACTTTGCCTGAGGGCGGGCAGGGAAGCAGGAGCAGCGAATCCCATTAGGATGGGGGTGGAGCCTGGCTCAGGTAGCTGGGCCATGCGGCCACCTGGCTACAACTGCGCCAGTTTCCTAACACTATCCAATATGTGTGAGGTAATAAAATGGTACTTATTTATAGTTTCCTAATAACTAATGAAAATGACCATTTTTCATATATTTTTCATCACTTTCTTTGTAAAAAAAAAACCTGTATGTCATTTTTTAACTTTTTAAAAAAAAATACTTACTTGTTTATTTGAAAGGCAGAGCCACAGAAAGAGAGACAGAGAGATAAAGAGATCTTCCATCCACTGGCTCACTCACCAAATGGCCACAATGGCTAGGGCTGGGCCAAGCTGAAGCCAGGAGCTGGGAGCTTCTTCTAGGTCTCCCATGTGGGTGCAGGGGCCCAATGACTTGGGTCATCCTCTACTGCTTTCCTAAGAATATTAGATCATAAGTAGAATACCTAGGTCATGAACTGCTGGTTGTACAGTAAGAACACATTTAATATTACTGAACAAACGTAAATGAATATGGAGAAAACATATGGTATCTATCTTTTGGGTACTGGCTTATTTCACTAAGTATAATGCTTTCCAGTTGCATCCATTTTGTTACAAAAGACAGGATTTCAATTTTATGGCTGTGTAGTATTCCATAGTGTATATATACCACATTTTCTTTATCACTGCAGTTTCTGAAGGCCTGTTTCTATAAAGCATTTGAAATAAAAATAGGCCGGCGCTGTGGCTCACTAGGCTAATCCTCCACCTGCAGCGCCGGCACCCTGGGTTCTAGTCCCGGTCAGGGCGCGGGATTCTGTCCCGGTTGCTCCTCTTTCAGTCCAGCCCTCTGCTGTGGCCTGGGAGTGCAGTGGAGGATGGCCCAGGTCCTTGGGCCCTGCACCCACATGGGAGACCAGGAGAAGCACCTGGCTCCTGGCTTTGGATCAGCACGGTGTGCCGGCCACAGCACGCCAGCCGCAGCGGCCACTGGGGGGTGAACCAACCAAAAAGGAAGACCTTTCTCTTCTCTCTGTCTCTCTCTCTCTCTCTCACTGTCCACTCTGCCTGTCAAAAAAAAAAAAAGTACTACAAAAAAAAAAAGAAATAAAAATAAAAATATAGTTATAATATGGGATAAGACAGGTAGTTAGATTAGGGCCATAAACTGGAAAACACACTCCCCACCACACCCTGTGTAACACTACCTTCGTGCCTAAGTCAAATCACTCCCTTCCCAGGATGTACCTCCTTTCACCTGGGACCTGGTAGAGGTGCTAGTTAACCACTCCCCTTTAAACTTTATAAGACAGGGTGTCTAGCTGCAATAAACATGGGGGTGCAGATCACTTTACATTTAAGCACATTTATCTCAATTGCTTTATAAAATTTGCATTTAGAAATTATACCTGGATGACTGAAGGTGCTGGTATTTTATCATACCTCTATCTAAATTAAGGTCAAAATTGCATCTATTCAATATTGAATTCTACTTCTTTTTATGAAACTCTAGCTTTAAATCAGCAACATGAAAACAGACATTGGAAAGTCCACCTTAGGGGCTGTATACTTATTATCCATTGCCATATAATGGGAAAGCTGTTAAAACCAAATTGCAAACCATGTTTGGCAAGTTACAAAACAATATTTTTAAAGGCAGTGATTTTCCTAGATTCAAGAAATTCTTTTAAAACCAATGTCCAGCTACAGCTGAACGAAATTTTCATGTACAAGATTGTTATTTACCTAACACATGTTTTTAGAGTTTAATTGAATTTGAGTTTAGTGTTCCACTGGAGATTGTTCATCATGTTAGGTTTAATAGGGGAGAGCATTCATCAGAGTAGAAGGATACCCCTCTGGTTGGAGAGATTTTTAAAGGGAAGAATCTGATAGGTGACAGAGTAAGGGGCAACTAGGGAAAAGGAGACATGTCTGAAAATAGTAATTAACCAGGTAGGCATGCTGGTTTGAAGGGCTAGTAGTCATTATTATTTCACAGAGATTGGAAGATACCTTAAGAGTAATGTTGTCTTTGAAGGGGGACCTTAGAGCTGAGTCTGCCCATACAGAGAGCAGGGCGTGTTTGAAATTAAGTTTAAAGAGCAGAGCTGCTTGTTGGGGCACTTGTAGAGCACTGCAAGGACTCTGATAAGGAAGGCAGAAGATGCAAGGAAGGCTCTTTGGTGAGGTTTACTGTGTATTTTTTAGCAGTTTAGGCTTTTACGCAGGAGAGAGTGTCAGAACGGAGGAGGGGGGTTTAGGAAGAGAGAGGTAGTTTTCGCTGTTAACCCAGTGCTAATAAATGAAATGTCTAGGAAATGCTCACTACTAGGACCAGGAAATTGAGTTTGTAGGAATTGAGGAGACCTGGCAAGGCCAACTTGACATTCAATTAGGGATAAAACCTATCAAAAGATCTGATAATCACACCTGGCTTGCTCATGACAAAGCAACGAGCTATTAGAAGGGTGAAGATAGGTGATTTGATTACAGTAGATTGTTAGCTCAAGAGGATGGACTCACCACTCCCTTGCTATTCTTATGGTAAAATTGGAACAGAGGGAGGAGTGAAGGTTATTTGGAGGACCTGGGCTAGAGGGTGATGGCATGGAGACAACCTGTTCCTGAACTTGCCTTTGCTTATCCAGGAGGGTGTTAGAGAGGATCATAGATAAGGCAAAGGGAGTAGACAAGGTGGGCAGTAGACCTAAAGGGCTGGTTCTGAGATAAGGTTGGGATTCTTAGGTGGGAGAAAGGAGGTATGGTGAATGAGACAGTGAAGAGCTAGAAAGGGGCTTGGCTAGTAAGGGCTTTGGAAGTAAATAGAACTTGAGCTGAAGAACGTGAGGTATGAAGAGAAGGTTTAGACAGCACGCTTGCCTCAGAATCAGCCCTTACGGCATTCGGACCTGGCTAAAAAGCCCATGAGAGTTTCCCAGGCATGGAAAGACAAGACACTGCAAAAATGACCTAATTGAAAGATCTCTGTGAGTGAGATCCCAGTGGAAAAAACGGGCCATCAAAGAAGGAGGTACCTTCCTCTGAAGGGAGGAGAGAACTTCCACTTTGACTATGGCCTTGTCTAAATAAGGTCACAATTGTGGACTCAAGAGGCTTCCACAGCCTTGGCAGCTCGTGACAAGAGCCTCGGGTGATTACTGACATCACAAATAAGAGTGTCAATTGTTAAATCAAGAACAGGAGTCACTGTGCACTTATTCCCCACATAGGATCTCTGTCCTTAATGTGTCGTACTGAGAATTAACGGTAAAATTAGTCTTCAAACAGTACCCTACACTTTGTGTGTCTGTGTGGGTGCAGTCTGTTGAAATCTTTACCTAGTATATACTAAATTGATGTTCTCTATATAAAGATAATTGAAATGAATCTGATGAAGAATGGGATGGGAGAGGGAGTGGGAGATGGGATGGTTGCGGATGGGACAGTGGTTATGGGGGGGAAAACCACTATAATCCAAAAGTTTTACTTTTCTTTTTTTTTTTTTTTTTTTTTTGACAGGCAGAGTGGACAGTGAGAGAGAGAGAGACAGAGAGAAAGGTCTTCCTTTGCCGTTGGTTCACCCTCCAATGGCCGCCGCGGCCGGCGCGCTGCGGCCGGCGCACCGCGCTGATCCGATGGCAGGAGCCAGGAGCCAGGTGCTTTTCCTGGTCTCCCATGGGGTGCAGGGCCCAAGCACCTGGGCCATCCTCCACTGCACTCCCGGGCCACAGCAGAGGGCTGGCCTGGAAGAGGGGCAACCGGGACAGAATCCGGCGCCCCGACCGGGACTAGAACCCGGTGTGCCGGCGCCGCTAGGCGGAGGATTAGCCTAGTGAGCCGCGGCGCCGGCCTAAGTTTTACTTTTGAAATTTATATTTATTAAATAAAAGTTTTCTAAAATAAAAAATTATAAAAAAAAGGTTTAGAGAAGAGATAGGAGAAAGCTTAGATATACGGAATCTACTTTCACTTTCCCAAACACCCACAGATTCCCGAGTGTCAGAGTCAAATGTGCCATTAAGTGGCCATTTTAACTGGCTGTTGAGGTCATACATGGGCCTCGCCTGATACCAAAAAGAGGCAATGACATTTGAGATTTGGAGGCAATTTAAGAGGGGCTAAATTGTTTAGGAGACAACTGAGAGGAGAATCAGATGGAATGTGGGATGAGGAAGCTCCCATGGCGACCTGTGAGTCAGACTGGTGGTTATCAGGTATCCACAAGATCATGGCTGTCTGAAAGGGAGGGTACAGGAACAGAGAGTTGGGATCATCACCCGTGTAGCCATTGGCGCCTATGGCCTAAAGCCCATGGAAGGCCTACAGTCCATGGATGGCTTAAAGTCCGTGGAAAGGCATAAAGCCCGTGGAGAGGCATAAAGCCTTGGGAGTTGTGGTGCCTGGTACCAGGACTTCAAGACAACACAGAGCAAAACCACAATCCGTGGTAAAAGTCACAGTGGGAGAATTCCCCATTCCCCATCTTTCTTGAGGATTCTGAATGGCAAGTGTGCGGATGGAAATCACAGAACATTTGGTAATGAAGGTAGCCCAAGGAGTGAGTTTTGTGGTTGGCAACAGGCCAGGATCCCAAAGCCTCCCAAATCACCAAGGGGAGAACGAGGTCCACAGAGAACTTGGATCCAAGTCACAGAAGCAATGGAGGGCCACCACAAAACACCAAACATTAAAGTTAAAGGAAAGGTATGTTGCTGGGTGGGAAACAGGCTGGAGGAAGAGGCAGAAAAGGGAGAACGATCAGGAGCACGTGTATGGGCAGCAGGTTTTGTTATAGCCTTAGAGAAGGTAGGCAAATGGAAGCAATGAATCTCATTAGGGTGGAGGTGGAGCTGATGCTTGTGGTTGGGCCATTTGGTCACCTGACATTTAGCAAGCCAGGCTGGGCTTAGGACCAAAGTTTACTATACAAGATGGCAATGGGGTCATAGCCTAAGATGGTGCCTGGGGCTTAGATGGTGCCACGCATAAGACTGCACCATTTTACTAACACCACTTGATGCTCTAATCTGTCATTTAACAATTTTTAAACCTAAGTAGTGTATTAAATTTCTTTTTTTTAATTTTTTTGACAGGCAGAGTGGACAGTGAGAGAGAGAGAGAGAAAGGTCTTCCTTTGCCGTTGGTTCACCCTCCAGTGGCCACCACGGCCGGCGCACCGCGCTGATCTGAAGCCAGGAGCCAGGTGCTTCTCCTGGTCTCCCATGGGGTGCAGGGCCCAAGGACTTGGGCCATCCTCCACTGCACTCCCTGGCCACAGCAGAGAGCTGGCCTGGAAGAGGGGCAACTGGGACAGAATCTGGCACCCCGACCGGGACTAGAACCCGGTGTGCCAGTGCCACAAGGCGGAGGATTAGCCTAGTGAGCCGCGGCGCTGGCCTTAAATTTCTTATATGCTATATGCTTTTTGAGTTTTTACACAAAGAACTGGTATTATGGGGTAGAAGATAGAATTGCTGCCTGCAAAGCCAGCATCCTATAATGGGCACTGATTATTCTATCAGCTGCACCATTTCCAATCCAGTCCCCTGCTAATTAACCTGGAACAACAGCAGAAGATGGTCCAAGTAGTTGAGCACATTTAGTCAAGTGAGAGACCCCTATAAGCTTCCTGGCTTCAACCTGGCCCAGCCCCAGCCATTGTGGACAGTTGGGAAGTTAACTAACAGATGGAAGATCCCTCTCTCTCATTTTCTCCTCCTCTAATTCTGGCTTTTAAATCAATAAACCTTAAAGGAAGTTTTTACATGAATTTCAAATGTTGAAGCCTCTTTATTTCCTATTCATGATCTTCAGCTGAATTTGCTAAAAACCCTAACTGTGCCACATTATTACCAATTTTAAGAACATAAATTTTTATTTAAAATCATTTTCAACTATTTCAAGAATTAATTTGAACTCCTAAATAGCCTTGTACTCCAATATTTCTAAACCTGGCAATACTTATTTTATTAAGAAATGTATTAAACTGAGTTAGTTCAGATTTGATTTAAATGGAAATTAAGGGTTCCAGTAACTCTCATTTCAGTCATTTAGTTCTCTAATTTGGATACAAAAAATATTTTTTTCCAGTTTGTTCAATTTCAGTATGAGTCTTTCCTTTCCTAGCATAGCAGTTAATTGCCTATAACCATCACCCAATTGTCTGGGAAACATTACTGTATCTTTCAATTCCATTTTCCTGCCATGTATCAGGACACACACACACACACAAAAACTTAGTATTAGGACAGTGATTATTTTTTAAGATTTATTTACTTTACTTGAAAGTTAGAGTTACACAGGGAGAGGAGAAGCAGAGAGAGGTCCCCCATCTTCTGGTTCACTCCCCAATTGGCTGCAATGGCCAGAGCTGCACTGATCTGAAGCTCCACCAGGTGCTTCTCCCAGGTCTCCCACATGGGTGCAGGGGCCCAAGGACTTGGGCCATCTTCCACAGCTTTCCCAGGCCACAGCAGAGAGCTGGCTGGGAAGTGGAGCAGCCGGTCTCAATCCAGCTCCTGTATGAGATGCTGGCACTGCAGGCAGCAGCTTTACTTGCTACACCACAGTGCTGGTCCATGGACAATGAGTTTTAAAGCCATTCTGGAGACTTCTCAAACCTTTTTACATGTTTCACTTTTTAAAAAGAGCAACTTAATGATTTGCTTATCCTGCTTAATTAAGGCCATCTTGCCATGAAGAAATTTAATGACACAAATGAAATTTCAAATACAAGGGTACTTTTAAAAAACTCATTAGTTTAGAGTTGGCATTGTAGTACAGGAGGTAGAGCCGCCTCCTGCGATGGCAGGCACCTAATATGGGTGCTGGTTTGAGTCCTGGCTGCTCCACTTCCAGTCCAGCTCCCTGCTCACACATCTGGGAAATCGGCAGAAGATGGTCCAAGTGCTTAGGCCTCTTGCCACCCATGTGGGATACCAAGGTGAAGCTCCGGTTCAGTCCAGCCCGGGTTATTATGGCCACTTGGAGAGTAAATCAGTGGATGTAAAACAGTCTCACCCTCTTTCTTTTCTTTCTTTCTTTCTTTCTTTCTTTCTTTCTTTCTTTCTTTCTTTCTTTCTTTCTTTCTTTCTTTCTTTCTGACAGGCAGAGTGTGGACAGTGAGAGAGAAAGAGAGAGAGAGAGACAGACAGAGAGACAGACAGAGAGAGACAGAGAGAAAGGTCTTCCTTTTTGGTTGGTTCGCCCCCCAGTAGCCACTGCGGCCAGAGCGCTGCGGCCGGCACACCGCGCTGATCCGAAGCCAGGAGCCACTCGCCTCTCCTGGTCTCCCAAGGACTTGGGCCATCCTCCATTGCACTCCCAGGCCACAGCAGAGAGCTGGACTGGAAGAAAGGAGCAACCGGGACAGAATCCAGCACCCCAACCGGGTCTAGAACCTGGGGTGCTGGCGCCGCACGTGGAGGATTAGCCTATTGAGCCACGGTGCCGGCTCACCCTCTTTCAAGTAATTATTTCTTTATAATATAAAGATAGTTTAAGGGCTGGTGTAGTGACATACATGCAACAAAGAACAATGCAACGGGACACAGGGTTTTGTGCAAACTTTTATTCTAAGAACTTTTAACAGTACAAACACTCTCAAGAAGAAACGTTTATTTCTCAACAGCGACACTGACATTACTTTAAACAAATCTATCTATATATTGTAAAAGGGAAAAGTCACAGAAGAGAAGTTAATATATGCCCCCTCCTCCAAAACCAAGGTATTTCTTTTAATAGCTAGTACTTACAACACAAGAAAAGTAGCATTTAAATTTTCTGTCTGCAAAGGAAGTTTGGCAAACAAGTGTAATTTTTGTTTTAGTACCTTCTTCGTCCTCCTCTTTCAGACTGGCCTCTCCCCTGACTGCCTCTAGAAGCCCCACAACTTGAACTACCATATGATCCATGAGGAACATAGTACACCCTGTCCAGAGAAGGTGGGAACCCTCGTTCCCGTCTGCTACCACGTGCACGACCAGTTGGATACATGTCACTTCGACTGCTTGAGTAACTGTCCCGATTTCCACCATATCCATCTCGTGTACTGTTACAATCTTCGTAACGATTGTTTCCACTGTAAGTCAGTGGAGGCCCTCGTGCAGATAGTACGCCACGGGAATTCCCTGCAGTTCAATGATCAGAAAGCAAAACTTCAACACTTTTTGGGTATCATTACACCATGATACTGGTTATTAAACAGTTGAGAAAACATTGCTTTTATCTGCCTCTAATGACATCAATTAAGCTGAAGTAGGCAGGGGTCTTAAGTTGAAAGTAACAAATATTTACTTCCTCTGAAAACAGAGTGAATTTTAATGTTTCATGCAGATCCTATACATAACATTGTCACACTCATTATTTTAAAATGTAAAGATTAAACTTCCCAATGGGAGGAAAGATTAACTTTCATTAATAGCAAACTGTTTGGCTCAATATTCTCAATCTAGTCAAGAGACCATAATAGACAATTTACATTTTGTGAGTAAAATTATATTCACCATGTGGCTGGTTTAGCTGAATCTATACTACACAAATCAAAATTGGACACTTACCATAATTGTCAAATGCATCTCTATAAAAGCCTCTACTTGGATGCTCAGAATAATCTCTATTGCGACCATAGCCACCACGGTCACTAGATTTAGGAAAGATTTAATTAATTTAAAAATTACCAATTTCAGTAACATAATTGATAAGCACAGAATTTTCAAGGTACCTATATCCTCTAGAGAAATGTTCATCCCGAGGACTAGAATGGCCATAATCATGGTACACAACGTCTCTAGTTGGAGGACCATAATCCTTGCCTTCTTGGGAACCTGGATAATCTCTGTAACTTAAAAGCAGTGGGTTTTAAAATATTAATTTCTAAAGTACAAAACACAAAAACACTATCTCTTAAACACACACAAAAAATCAGCGAAGTTATTGAACAGTATTCCTTCAAATACTACATACAAATGGGCTAAAAGTACATGACACAACTCCGTAATTCATTAGGAAAATGAAAATGATGACCAAATAAAGACATGTTTCCTATCTACTACAAAGTCTATACTAAAAAAAAAAAAAAATTGAAAAAGGGGCCAGCTCTGCGGCACAGTGAGTTGTTCCTCTGCCAGTGGCACCGGCATCCCATATAGGTGCCAGTTCTAGTCCCTGCTGCCCCTCTTCCAATCCAGCTCTCTGACATGGCCTGGGATAGCAGTAGAGGATGGTCCAAGTCCTTGGGCCCCTGCACCTGCACAGGAGACCGGCAGGAAACACCTGGCTCCTGGCTTCGGATCAGCCCAGCTCTGGCCACTGCAGCCATCTGGGGAGTGAACCAACAGAAGGAAGACCTTTCTCTTTCTATCTCTCCCTCTCACTGTCTGTAATGCTATCTTTCAAATAAATAAATAAAATCTTTTTAAAAATGGAAAAAAGAGAGGATATAAACACACTGGGATCCTAGAGTATTGGTAATATAAAATAAACTGGTGCAACTGCTATGTTGTAATTTAATGACTCATCAAAAAATTAAACCTAATTATTACTTCCCTCAATAATTGCAGTTATTTATGTATATATCCAAAGTAACTGGAAACAGATACTCAAATATGATTTGAATGATCCTAGGAATATTATGTTAGAAAAGAACTTAAATAGGGTGAGGCTGTGGCACAGAAGGTAAGACCACCGCCTGCAGTGCTGGCATCCCATATGTTAGCACTGCTTTGAGTCCTGGCTGCTCCACTTCTGATCCAGCTCTCTGCTATAGCCTGGCAAAGCAGTAGAAGATGATCCACTTTCTTGGGCCCCTGCATCCAAGAGGGAGACTCAGAATAAGCTTTTGTTCCTGGCTGTGGACCAGCTCAGCTCCGGCTGTTCCAGACATTTGGGGATTGAAACAGTGAATGAGAGATCTCTGTTTCTACTTGTCTGTAACTCTTTCAAATAAATAAAAGAAATAAAATAACATAAGTACCAAATACATGCTATAATGTCAGCGAATCTTAAAAACATGCTAAGGAAAAGGAGACACAAAAGATCACATGAACTATCCTCTATAGATCATACAGATAAAATAAACATGCTATTTGTCAGGGGTTGAGAGGGGGGGGAACTTTGGGATGTAATGTTTAATTGGTAAAGATTTTCTCTGGTGTAAGGCAATATTTTGAGGTCTAAATGGAAGTGGCTCTTACATAATACCAAACTGTTAATTTTAAAATTAAAAACTGATTTCCTTTACCTATCTTTTGCAGCATAACCACCACCTCTTGGTGACACATAGTAATCTCTCCGGGAAGACACTGGCTTTCTACGCGGTAGATCTCCATAATTCTCTCTCCCGCGTGATTCAGGACCTTTAGTTTCAACATCATAACATTAAGTACCTCAAAGAACATTTTTTCCTCTTTACAGAAGTCAAAAATTATTCCAAGACTCCATCAATGCTTTTCTGTTTACCGCTTAAACGTTATTCACATTTTTTTCTTGTTATGTTCCCTCTCTACACAGAAAGTTTAAAATAATGTTACCTTATGTAGACAAAACCTCAAAAATAAGATTACTTACACATTTTCCTTCATTGAATGTCTCCTTCTGTTCCTTTTGCACTTGACTATCCTTCCCTTGCATGTGTCATCATTTCAGTTATCTATCCCTTCTCATCACATCAAATTATTCTTAAAAACTTGTCTTCACTCTTACTGCTTATAATTGTTCATCATACTGGTCCATTATTCCTGTTCTTTTTACTATTCAAATTTCAAACACAAAATTAAACCAAGTAATTACAATTTAGTGTAAAGACTAGTTGAAACAAATCTGTCACTATCCTTTCAACCTGTTTTCTTTTTTTAAAAAGCCTCAGTATACTCCAGTCTTCTTGCTGTTTAACTCATTTGTTTTTACATACCAGCATTGGCAACTTAGTGCAACAAAACCTTTTTGTAAATACAGATGCTTCTCATAATTTAGTTCTAAGTCAAAATCCTCCTTAAGTTAAATATGAATTTAATATATTATATCTCCTGAACATCGCAGCCAGTTACTAACACAACATACTTCTACAGAAATATAAGATCACAGGGGTTACTGGGAACTGCAGCTTACTTTCACTACCCCGTATCAGAGGAGAGTAAAAGATCACCTATCACCAGCCAGGAAAATAGCAAAATTCAAAATTTGAAGTACATAGTTCTTTCACATTATGGTAGAGTGGAAAAATCTGAATTCAGGCTACTGTAAACTTTGGAACTATTTCTTATTTTGTTTTACATAACTGCCTCATTTTCAAAAATTTCACTTTTTTCTGTAGCCACCTCAGTTTTTAAAGGACCTAAGTTATCCTTAACATACTTCTTTCTTTTTCCTTTAGAGTCTTTCAAAATAAAGTTCTGTTATCAATTAATCCTCTTTCCCATTCATTCTCCTAACAAGACTTTGTTATATTTTATGTTTTATACTATATATTCTCTTTGCCTTTGCATATTTTTAAAAGATTTATTTGTCATTTGAAAGAGTTACACAGAGAGAAAAGGAGAGTCAGAGAGAGAGAGAGAGAGAGAGAGAGAGAGAGAGAGAGAGAGAGAGAGAGAGAAAGGTCTTCCATCTGCTGGTTCATTTCCCAACTGGCTGCAATGGCCAAAGCCGCGCTGATGCGAAGCCAGGAGCCGGGAGCTTCTTCCAGGTCTCCCATGTGGGTGCAGGGGCCCAAGGACTTGGGCCATCCTCTACTGCTTTCCCAGGCCATAGCAGAGAGCTGGATTGGAAGTGGAGCAGGCCGGGTCTCGAACCAGCACCACATGAGATGCCAGCACTGCCGGCAGCGGCTTTACCCGCTACGCTACAGTGCCAGCCCCTGCCTTTGCATATTTCTAATGTCTCCCCCTGCCCTGCCCTACCCTGAATGGCTAAAAGTATGTAACTCAGGAAAATTTCTCATAGTTGTATGTATCTTAATATGCCTTCAGGACCAATGATTCTCATAAACAAGCAGCAAATGAAACACCAATTTTAGTGCTTAAAAACTTCTTTAGAAAAGACTTTCTGGGGGCCAACGTTGTCTCACAGCACATTTATCTACCACCTGCAAAGTCTGGTTCCCATGTCAGAAAACCAGCTCAATTCCTGGCTACTCTGTTTTTTAATCAGTTTCTTGCTAACGTATCTAGAGAGAAAGCAGAGGATGGCCCGTATTTAGCACCTTGTCACCTATTGTGAGAGATCAGGATGGAGTTTCCTGTTCCTGAATTCTTTCTGGCCCAGCCCTTACTGTTGCAGCCCTTTGGGAAATGAACCACCAGATGGTAATTTGCTACTCTGCCTTTCCAATAAATTATATTAAAATCCAGGGCCGGTGCTATAGATCAGTATGTTAATCCTCCGCCTGCAGTGCTGGCAAGCCATATGGACACCAGTTCTAGTCCCGGCTGCTTCTCTCCCAATCTAGTTCTCTGCTATGGCCTGGGAAAGCAGGAGAAGATGGCCCAATTCCTTTGGGCCCTGCACCTGCATGGGAGAAGACCTGGAAGAAGCTCCTGCTCCTGGCTTCGGATCAGTGCAGCTCCGGCCATTTCAGCCATTTGGGGAGCGAACCAACGGAAGGAAGACCTTTCTCTCTGTCTTTCCCTCTCACTGCCTGTAACTCTACCTCTCCAATAAGTAAATAAAATCTTTAAAAAACATTTTTGCATCTTCATTTATTCCTTTACATATGAAATATATTTTAAATGCTTGTTTTTAAATTAAAAATAAACAATTTTGAAGCAAAAGAACAAACTCTCATCCCCCTCTCCAAATGCCCCACAAAAGCCACAGAGGAAGTTGAAAGAGAGATCTGAATCCAGGTTCCCTACTGTTTGGCAGGAACTCCATTACTTATCAGTCAGCACTACCTTCTGCAGTCTGCATTAACAGGAGGGTGGGACCTGAACTGAAAAATGAACTTAAGTAGTACAATGTGGGACACTATCTTCATTTGCATCTTAACTGTTAGGGTAAATAAGAGCTCCCTACTAATGAATATTAATGACAAAAATGTAAACATTCAAACTATTTACTTCATAGAGTTCATTTTTTATTTTTTATTTCTTAGCTAAGAAAGCCATCTTGCTATTCAATCCATCTTACATACACAAACTCTGCTACCTTTTAACTGAAAAATTATTACAAGCTAAATTTTTTTATTTCCTAAATTATTACCAAGTGGCTAGTTTTATTTTACTGCTAATGAACTAGCTTACCCTTGCATATTAGTAATGTAATGGAATATTCATTTGGGGAAAACTGTACCTTTTAAAGCAAGCAATTTTCTCAAATCTTGTCTTGTGTTAATTCTTATTCCTCAATTCCTAGAGATCAGCGTTTCATGTTTTAAGCACTCACTGGCTAATCCTCTAATGGAAATAGGTTTGCTCCGTATGTATTCTGAAGATGCAGATATCTGTATTCACTGATAACTGTATTCAAGGTAAACTGGATAATGGCAGCATCAAGAACCCACTGTACCAAAGTTTAAAAACAGAACTAGAGATTATACTTCTCTCTTTACATGAAGTAAGATATTATGTTGTTAAGCCTCTTTACTAATAAATGTTCTTACTTCTGCTTTGTAATCCAGGACCTTATTTTACATCTCCTCCTAAACGTTATCTGTTTTATTTGTTCTCACACCTTTTTTGTGTGCTTTCCTGCTTTTAGTTCACTTCAAATCTCTTCATTAGTCCACCAGTGACAATTACATTAAAGTTCAATCTTTCCGGCTGGCGCCGCGGCTCACTAGGCTAATCCTCCACCTTGCGGCGCCGGCACACCGGGTTCTAGTCCCGGTCGGGGCGCCGGATTCTGTCCCGGTAGCCCCTCTTCCAGACCAGCTCTCTGCTGTGGCCAGGAGTGCAGTGGAGGATGGCCCAAGTGCTTGGGCCCTTCACCCCATGGGAGACCAGGATAAGTACCTGGCTCCTGCCATCGGATCAGCGCGGTGCGCCGGCCGCAGCGCGCAAGCCGCGGCGGCCATTGGAGGGTGAACCAACGGCAAAGGAAGACCTTTCTCTCTGTCTCTCTCTCTCACTGTCCACTCTGCCTGTCCAAAAAAAAAAAAAAAAAAAGTTCAATCTTTCCTGCACTATTAGATCTTCCATACATTTCACAACTATGCAAGTGACATGAACTGACTCCTTCCTTAACTATTATGTAAATGTTACATAAAATGTCTTCTATTGATTTCTCTGTATTTCCTTGCCATAAGAAATAAATTATCGTTCATGTTTTTCTGTGTTTATTACTAGCCTCACAATCAAAAAGGATGCCTTGAACAGAAATAGTTCTGTGATCTTAGCACTAACAATGTTATGATTGCCAAGTTTCAGTTATTTTATAATTACTTTAAGAACATAAAACCAGCTGTTAAAATATACAACCCAAAGTTAAACATGTGAGACAATTCTCACAGGACATAATTTTCAAGAGAATCTTGAGGAAAAGCAGCCTTACAATCAAAGAATGTTGGAGGGGACTTTTAATAAAATGTAATAGATTCTGTAATGAATTAATGAAGGAATGGTTTTACTACTATGGTCATTAATTACCTATTACATCTATTATGGGTAACTGAATTTATCTCTTCATCCTGAATTTCCAAATTCCAAATTGCAATTCCAATTCCAAATTCCAAATAATAAGATGCAGAAATACATAGGCAAGTAGATAGGCAGATTTACTATTTCTATGTTGCTTCTTAGGTTTAAACATTAATCCAATTTAACTCATTTTCATTCATAAGAAAACAACTTTAGTTCTAAGGAAAGAAAACTTGTTGTTGCATAATATTTACCTCGTCCTCTCACTGCACTATTGCTTCTTGCTGGAACAGAAGGAGCAGATCTTTTAGGAGGAGGACCTCCACTTCTTGAAGATGGACCTCTTTTAACTGCAAAGGGTCCCCTAGAAGAACTCATGTTGACATTATAAGTGTAGCCTCCATCATCTGCATTTAAGCAAAAAAATCTTTTTTATTAAGCAATATCAACATTCTAATGGCCAAATTTGTTGCTTAAAAATGCCTACTAAATAGTATCATAGTCTTGAGAAGTATTCAACTGTCAAAATTTAGTATTTATAGGATAAATTCTGCTTATGGTGGATTAGCTTGAAAATTCTAGAAAAAAAAGTTCAAGTAGCATTTTATACTGGTGTGGAAAAGATTGGGAGAGAATAAGAGAGTGAAAGAAGAGGGCAAAGTCTTACAAACAAAATCCAGTTAAAGTGAAGGTTTTTTGGTATATTAGGAAGAAAATAATTGATCTTTTGCCTGGTATAAAGGAAGTGTTTTCAAAATAGATCAGCATATAAACCAAAACATCCAAACAGAAACCCAGGTCATTCACAAAATCAAAAGATGATGTGTCAGAAAAAAATGCGGCTTTTACACTAATATAACATTATACAATTCTTACAGTTAATTTATGAAACACTCCTACAATCAATCAATTTGGACTTTGCTAAGTTTTAAAGAAATGAACATTAAAATGTAAAAACTTTATCTAACTGGAATCACTCTTAAATATATTCTAATTCCCTGCTATTATCAAATAAATAAATGTATAGTCTCCTGTAAGGTGGTAAAGTTGATTTTCAAGATCAATTTACTTAGAGAAAAAAAAAATCCCAAACTATGGAACTGAAATTTCACATGAAACATCTTCAGTCTTTCATACATCTGATTATAAATATTGGTAGGGTTTTTTTTTTTGGTTTATAATGAATATATTCCTTTTGAGTGTAAAACAACATTTTTTAAATGTAAGGTATACAAACCATGCATTTCATACACACAAATATAGGAACATAATGACTGTTTGCAAACCTAACTGCTCTCACACCCATACTCCTGCTCTTCTTCCTCCTCCTTCTCCTAGTCCCATTCTTATTTTTTGCTAAGATCTATTTTCAATTAACTTTATTCACATAAGATTAACAAATAGTATGAAAAAAACTGTTCCTTAACAGTGAAGACAAGAGCTATTGAAAGTCATTGCAACTGAGAGTGTCAATTTCACCTCTATATATTACTTTCAGGTATTCTATTTGTTACCACAGATCAGGAAAAACATAAGGTACTTATCTTTTTGGGACTGGCTTATTTTACTAAGTATAATGGTTTCCAGTTCTATCCATTTTGTTGCAAACAACAGGATTTCATTTTTATTTTTCCACTGTGTAGTATCCTACAGTGTACATATAGCATTAATTCTTTTTCCAGTCTTCAGCTGACAGACATCTGGCTTGATGCCATATCTTAGCTACTGTGAACTGACCTGCATTGAACATTCTCCAAACTGTCTTCCACTGTGGCTGTACAGTTTTATATTCCCAGCAGTAGTGGATTAGGGCAACTTTTTTCCCCCCACATCCTTAATCAACATTTGTTATTTGTTGATTTTTGAATGAAAGCCTTTGTAACGGGTGAGTTGAAGCACCATTGTGGTTTTGATTTGCATTTTGCTAATGGCCACTGATCCTGAGCACTTTTTCTTCTGTGTGTTGGCTATTTGGATTTCTTCTTCTTTCAAGATTTATTTATTTGAAAGGCAGAGTTACAGAGAAGCACAGGCATAGAGACACAGAGATCTCCCAGCTGCTGGTTCACCCCCTAAATGGCCCCAATATCCAGAGCTTTGGCAATCCAAAGTCAGGATCCAGGTGATTCCACTGGGTCTCCTAAGGCGGCCCAAGGATTTGGACCAACCATCTTCTACTGCTATCCCAGGCCATAGCAGAGAGCTGGATCAGAAGTGGGTCTTGAACCGGCACCCATATAGGATTCCAGCACTGCAGGATGCTTCTTTACCTGTTAACACACAGTGCTGGCCCCTGGATTTTCCCTATTGAGAAGTGTACATTCAAGTTCTTTGCCCATTTCTTAACTAGACTGTTTTACTGTTGTACAGTTTATTGATTTCTCTATATATTCTGGATATTAATCCTTTATCAGCTGCATAGTTTGTAAATATCTTCTCCCATTCTGTCAGTTGCCTCTTCACTTTGCTGGATGTTTCTTTTGCAGTGCAGAAGCTTCTCAATTTGAGCAATTCCATTTATCAATTTGTCTTTGTATTTCTGTGCTTCTGGGGTCATTCCGAAGAAAACTTCACCCATCCCAGGGTCTTTCAGGGTTTCCCCAAGGTTATCTAATAATTTCACAGTACTATGTCATAGATTTAGGTCTTTGAACCATTTTGAGTGTATTTTTGTGTAAGGTGGAAGGTAGGGGTCTTACTTCATACTTCAGCATGTGGAGATCCAGTTTTTCCAACATCAATTGTGTGAGACATTGTTCTCACTCCAGGGATAGATTTTAGCTCCTCTGTCAAAGATAAGTTGGTTGTAGATGTGTGAATTGATTTCTGGAGTTTCTATTCTATTCAATTGTCTTATTCATCTGTTTTTATGCCTGTACTAGGCTGTTGTGATTATAAATGCTCTTTATTATGTTTTGAAATCTGGGAATGTGATGCCTCCAGCTTTGTTTTTTGAGATTTCTTGTGTTTCCAAATGAATTCAGCATCGTATTTTTTCTGTATCTGAAAAGAATGCCCTTGTTATCTTGACTGGGATTATGAGAGTCCTAAATCCACACAGGTCCAAGATATCTCCCATACTCTTTCCTGGCATCAAGAAAATAAAAACATTGGTGCCACACTCCTAGAGAGCTTCACCATTCTCATAATCTGTCCTAGCTACAAATCAGGCCTGAGAGACTTTCTGAGCTTCACCATTCCCGCAACTGCTCCCAGTTACAAGTCAGAGATCCTGTGCTTCCAGGTCCCTATTACTGCCACAGCTATAAATGAGGCAGCCCTGA
Source organism: Oryctolagus cuniculus (assembly GCF_051225735.1). Lineage (NCBI taxonomy): Eukaryota > Metazoa > Chordata > Mammalia > Lagomorpha > Leporidae > Oryctolagus > Oryctolagus cuniculus. The sequence goes on along the minus strand of NC_142889.1, from coordinate 6,379,155 downwards.
TGACTCCTTGTGTCAGGAACACCATCTCATGGTATCTAGTATCCTCTCCAGATGCTCCAGCCCGAATCCCACCTTGTTTTGTTTGGCCACTTCAACTCTCCTCCCACCTAACTCTGAACTCCCTTGACACAAGTTCCCTATAAAACTCCAGCTCTACACATGCACTCTGAGCTCCTCTCCCTCTGATGCTGCTCCTGGAAGTTCTTTGCCCTAATGGAACTTATTGAGGCTCAGCGTGGTCTTGGTTGTCGTTCTTGGTCATGGCTGAAAACACTAACAGGGACACACTGAATCTGTAAATGGCTTTTGGTAGTATGGATATTTTAATGATGTTCATTCTTCCAATCCATGAACATGGTAGTTTCCATTTTTTGTGTCTTTTTCTATTTATTTCTTTAATATTTTGTATTTTTCATTGTAGATATCTTTGATGTCCTTGTTTAAACTTATTCCAAGGTGTTTAATTTATTGTGAATCCATTGTGAATGGTTTTGATCTGAGAAGTTCTTTCTCAGCCATGGCATTATCTGTGTACACAAAGGCTATTTCATTGTATGTCCTGCTACTTTACCAAATAGTTTTTTGCCTTTCAATAGTCTCTTAGTGCAGTCTTTTGAATTCCTTATTTATTGAATCATGTCTGTAAATAAGGATAATTTGACTTCCTCATTCCCAATTTGTATCTCTTTCATGTATTTTTCCTTCCTAAAAGTTCTGGCTAAAACTTCTAGGCCTATATTGAACAGCAACAGAGAGAGTGGGTGCCCTTGTCTGGTTCCAGATCTCAGTGTTGCTTCCAACTTTTCCCCATTCAATAAAATCGCTGGCCCAGGGTTTGTCATAAATTGCCTTGCTTGTGTTGAGGAGTGTTCCCTCTATAAACAACTTGCTTAAGGTGCTTTCTCGACATCTACTGAGATTTTTTTTTTTGTTCTAAGTTTGTTAATGTGTTGTATCATGTTGATTGATTTGTGAATGTGGAACCATCCATGCATTCTGGGGATAAATCCCACTTGGCCTGTGTGAATGGTATTTATGATGTGTTGCTGGATTCAACTGGCTATTATTTTGTTGAGGATTTTTGCATATGTGTTCATCAGGGAAACTGGTATGTAGTTCTCTTTATCTTCTGCAGGTACTGGAATTAAAATGATGTAGGCTGAATGTTTGGGAAGATTCGCTCCCTTTCAATTGTTTTGTATAGCTTGAAAAGAATTCTAGTTAGTTCCACTTTAAATGTTTGGTGGAATTCAGCAGTGAAGCCAACCTATTCTGAGCTTTTCTTTGTTGGGAGGGTATTTATTATTGATTGGATTTTTGTCTTGGTTACTGGTCTGTTTAGGTTTTGTGTATCTTCATGAATCAATTTTGTTAGGTTGTGCATGTCCAGGAATCTATCCATTTCTTCTAGTGGCAAGGCCAAGGCACTTTCAGCTAGCTGACAAGGTCACAGCAGAAGGTCTGTCTCAGCAAGGCATGAGAACAACAGCTAAGGTCCTCTTGGTGGTTTTAGGTTTGTTGGGAATTGCACTCTGTATAAGAAGCTAGAACTTCCTGGTGGTCCTGCTAATGATAGCTGTATTTCTAATGTTAGGGAAGAGCGCTTGGTCTCGTAATCCCCAAAATGTCCATTGCTTTGTAAAATTTTAATCAAGAAGAATGTTGGTATAGGAGAAGGGGTTGATGCTTTATGCAAAGTTGAGTTGTTTGTGGAAAAGAATTAAAAGGCAATAGGCTCCTGGTGTATACTTCCCACTAAAATAAAGGTAAATGTTATTAAAGCTTTAATTCAATACGTGCTACAAATACCAGTATGGTTAGGATGTCAAAACTGAGGAATAGATCTAAGTGAACCTTTAGAAAAGCACAATAAATAAAGAGTTACGGAAAGAACTGCAAAAGAAGGGATACATTTTAAAAAGGGCCTGCTTTGAACACTAGTACTTCAGTAAAGATTAGATTAGGAAGGTAATATTCTAGCTGTGTAGCCAATTTCTGCATAACTTGACAGCACTCGAGGCCTTGGCTCATATGCGCAGCCCATTATCTTGCATCTGTCTGATAGTAACCCATGCTCTGAATATGCCCTTGAAAATCAAAGAAATTGTTACTACATGAGAATGGATAACAGACTTGTTACTGTAAGGAAAATCATTATGTGACTTATGATATAAAAATAAAGCCTGGTGCTCAAGCGCCAGAGCCATGCCATCAGCCTTGCTGTCCATTTGTCTCTCATTTCTTCCTGTGCTGACCCTATCACACCTTTGGGAACCCCTGGACTGGCTGGTGCAGGACTCCAACTTTCTAGGTTTCCCAATTTGTTGGCATGAAGCTCTTTGTAGTGATTCCTGATTAATGTTTTTTATTTCTGTGGTAATCTGTTATATTTCCTTTTTCTTTTCTAATGTTATTGATTTGGGTCTTCTCTTTTTCTGGTGGGTCAATGGTGTATCAATTTTTATGTTTTCAGTAAAACAGATCTTTATTTTGCTATCTTTTGTAGGTTTGGGTTTCTATTTTTAAAATTTCTTATTTCTTTTCTCATAATTTTGGATTTGCTTTGCTGTTGTTTTTCTAGTCCTTGAGATACACTGATAGCTCATTTATTGGTGCCTTTCCACTTTCATGATGTAGGCACCAATTGCTACAAACTTTCCTCCTCTTAACACTACTTTAGTTATACCCATAATTTCTGATATGTTGTACTGTTGTCTTTTGTTTCCAGAAATTTTTTTGATTTCTCTTTTGATTTCTTCAGTGTTCATTCAGGAACATGTTGTTCAGTCTCCATATTTTTGCATATGGTCTAGAAATTCTTAAGTTGCTGACTTCCAGCTTGATTCCGTTTTGGTCAGAGAAGATGCATGGTAAGACTTCGATTTTTTTTTAATTTGCTGAGACTTGCTTTATGGCCTAGAATATGATCTGTCCTAGAGAAACTTCCTTGTACTGGTGAGACTCTGTATTCTGCAATTGTAGGATGAGAAGTTCTGAAGATAGCCATTAGGTCCATTTGGTTTGTAGTGTCATTAAACTCTACTATTTCATTTCTGATTTTTCTGTCTGATTTCTCTGTCCTTTGCTGAAAATGGGGTACTATAAGTCCCCCATTACTACTGTATTACAGTCTATGCCTCTTTAAATCCATTAATATTTCCTTGTAAAATCCACTTTCCCTGCAGTTGGGTGCATATTACATTTATTATAGTCACATCTCCTGTTGAATTGATCCACCAGTCATTTCATAGTGCCCTTCTTTGTCTCTCTTTTATGTCAAAGCCTACTTTGTCTGATACTAGGATGGCTACACCAGCTCTTTTTTGATTTCTGTTAGCATGAAGTATCTTTTCCTTTCTTTCAGTCTGTTGTATCTTTGTTGGTGTGATGTCTTCTTTGGAGGCAGCAAACAGACGAATGTTATTTTTTAACCATTCAGCCGGTCTATACAAATATTTTATTTATTATTTGAAAGAGTTACAGAGAGGTACAGGCAGAGAGAGACAGACATACAGACAGACAGGTCTTCCATCTGCTGGTCCATCCCAAATGGCTGCAACAGGCAAAGCTGTGCCGATCCAAACCCAAGAGCCAGGAGCTTCTTCTGGGTCTCCCAAGTGGGTGCAGGGGCCGAAAGGCTTGGACAGTCTTCTACTGCTTTTCCAGGCTATAGCAGATAGTTGGCTTGGAAGTGGAGCCACCAGGACTTGAACTAGTGCCCATATAGAATGCTGGCACTGCAGGTAGCAGCTTTGCCTGTTATACCTCAGCAGCAGCTTATAACTGGAGACTTGACGCCTTTTAAATGCAGTGTTAACTATTGGTAAGTATCAATTTTGTCCTCCATTTTGCGTATTCCTACTGTTTAACTTGGATTTTCCTTGGGCTTTAACTGGGAAATATTTTGCCTTCACATTCTTTCACAGTGGTGACCATGTTTCTGTGTTTCTGAGTGTAGCAAATCTCCAAGCATTTTTTTTTTAAGGCTGGGCAGGTGGTGACAAATTTTTCCAATTTCTGTTATGGAAGTCTTTATTATTTCACCTTCATTCATAAGTAAGACCTTTTCAGGGTACAGTACTCTAGGTTGACTTTTTTTTTTCTCTTAAGACTTGATTATATCTTGCCATGCTCTCCTGGACTGAAGATTTTCTGATAAGTCAGCTGTGAGTTTTGTGAGTTTAACTGGAGATCATCAAACTAATATGGTATTTCTCGCTTGCAAATTTTAGAATCTTTTCTTTATGTTTTACTTGGAAAGTTCACTACAACACGTCATGCTGAAGATCTTTCTGATTATTTCTATTAGGAGTCTATGTGCTCCCTTTACCTGGACATTTCTTTCTCCTAATTTGGGAAGTTTTCTGTATTTATTTCACTAAAAATGCCTTCTAATTCATTCTCTTTTCATGCCTTCCAAAACTCCAAAGACTTGTATGTTGGGCTATTTCAGAGCATCCCATAAACCTCCAACTTTAATTTTTCTAATTTCTCCTTTTGGTCTTATGTAAAATTTTTAAGAACCTATTGTTAATGCCATTTTTAATGCCTTATTGAATTCTTCTTTGCCAGTACTTCACTTTTTCTTTAATATCTCTGTTTCATGAGAAAATTTTCATTCACATCATATATGGATTTATATAATTCCGGGATTTGCTTCTGATTACATCTGAGTAATCCTTTGACTTTTAAATTCCATTTCTGGCATTTAATCTCTTCATCTTCATTCTAGTACTGAAGTGCTAGTGTTTCCTTGGGGTATCATGTTGTCTTCCTAATTCCTGTTTCTTGAATTGCTGCATTTATGTTCAGGCATTTGTGGAAATACTTGTTGAGTTTTTTTCCTCCTTCTGATGGCTTTTATCTTTGGACTACGCCTCTGTGTGCTTTTTCAGTGCATGCCCAGGGGAGTATGCTGGGTGTGGCCAGGAAGCTCTGTTCAGTGCTCCAGGGTAAAGGGAGCATCCAAAATGACATCCATATTGGGCATGTCAAATCTTTTTCTTTAATCAGGGGGGAAGTTTAATCAGCTCTGTTGGCATAGTCTCATACTCAGCTCCTCTATTCCAAGACCCAGGCTCTAGGCCCAGTGGGTACAATAGTCATCCATGCTGCCACAAGATCCAAATGATCTGTGCAGTCCTCATATTGAGCACAGATCCCACAGGAATGACCCATCAAAGGCAATCAGGGAGCCCTAAGCATATGGAGCCACATACAGCTACTGCCCAGAAACTTAGCCACACCCTACACCCTCCCATACAAACACACTGTTTCCACTGTCCCAGCACAAAAGGCTCCCAGTCATTGGATCCACTCCGCTTTGTTAGTCTATCCCATCCATGGAGAGGTGAAGACACTCCCACAGCCAGCTGCCTATCAGCGTTCTGTCCAGGCTGCCAGAGCCCCAGAGCTTGTGACATGCTGGGAGGCTGGAGCAGCCCACAATCCTAAATGGGCACCCAGTCCGCATCAATCCTTCTAGCCAGCCTCAGATGTCTCCTCTGGGCTGGTCCGTGGACTTGTGAACACAAGCTGCTGTAACCGTTACCTACATCTCAAAATGGTGTCTCCCCTCTCTCAGTTAGTTGCAGGGTACTTCTGCTGGGTAGTCAGGTTGGCAGGTATACTGTCCCCCAAATGGCTCTAAGCCAGACTCACACAGGCTCTCCCCACAACTTTATTGCTAGTAGCTCGGACTGCCGCAGTCCAGTCACACCTCACCTCACTATCCAAAAAGATGGTGCTGAGGCTCTTGGCTGTTGGTGTCTTGTGTTGTGTCTATTTTCCTGCTTCAGGTCTATAACCCCCATAAAGATCCACTACATGCTATTTCCACCACAGTTTTCTCCATAGCTGTTCCCTGAGATTGCACTCTCTCCACTTTTATTTTTACAACCCTCCCCTATCCTAGAGCAACAAGCTCCCTCCCTGTTCTGCCATTTTGGAATCTCTATTCAATACTGGTTATTAAATCCTTTCTTTTTGAAGAGCAATAAATAAGTAAAACAATAAAACCTGATAATACAGATTTTTTTTAGCACATGGGTAATTTTTAAAATGTTCACGACCCTCCCTTGACTGTGAAAATAAGGCATCTCTGAAAATAGCTTAGGTACCATTTTCAATGATTCAGCCTCTAAAATTAATGAAAGTGTTTTCACTTTTCCAGAGTTAAAGTCACTCCGAGAACTACAGCCCTGGATGCAAACTTCCTCACAACAGACCAACACACAATTCCCTCTATAAAAATGACCATGTATTATTATATTTACATAGATGGTTACATACATATACCTAATAAAAAAAACCTGCTAAATTAATTTTTACATGGAGTTGTTGATCCCAATGTATAAAACTATATGTTTATTTGATCAACAGAAATAAGTTCTGCCAGAAAATTTGGAATCAATTAGCACTTACAATAAACTGAGCTTAGTATGAAATTTATAAAGCTTTTCTGAAAATAATCACAATATTAAAATAATATTTCAGTCACTATTTAATCTTTCTTAGATTTCTATACCATTTAGTAATTTATAAATAATTTTGGTCAAAAAGAAAACAGATTTTCTATAGATTCAAACTTACTGCTTTTCAGTCCCATGGTTGTATCCTTATATTTTAAAACTTTATCCAAGTGTCCTCTATATGATGGATGCCATCTTGTTCCTCCACTTGTTCCCTTTCCATTTTTCATATTTCTTACAGGACCTCTGTTTCTAGGAGGTTGTGGTCTTCGTGTCCCAACACTTTCAAAAGATGGTTTGTTGGCTTGTTCTACTTTAATAGTTTTTCCATCGAAAGACTAAAAAGATCATATATATTATGTATAATATCACACAAATTTTAACATAAATGCTAATTTTATGAATTCACTTCTACTCCAACTCCAGTAACATAACTAGTATCCATCCCATAAGTCATTTTTGCAAACCAAACATTTTCTTCTGAAATGATCATGTACCTCACAAAGCTTACTTGTAAGACATTTTATTAGGACACACATTCTACAAAGTCATCCAAAACATAAATTTGTTATTGAAAATTCTTGAATTTCTCTAGCATTTTAAGACATTTAACACTCTGAAAAGATTAACACCTCAGATATTCTGTAGGTGACAATCCTACATTCTACAGTGCTAAATCACTTTGTCCTTACATTCCCACCAAATAAAAATTTTCAGCGTCCCAGGATAAGCTGTCATTTTCAGTTAACAATTCAAAGTTATTACTTGGTTATGTAACTCACATGCAACATTAATTTTAATTATTTATTGTGTTGAAAAAGTTGAAGGATGATAAATCTCCCAACATTATCTGTAATTCTGTGTTTATAGTTCTTTAATTTTTTCTATAAATGGATCTTGTTTCATCTCATTTCCAATCTTTGCCTCATCCGTTTCACATTAGGTTTTAGAAGTTTCCCTGAAGAAATTCTCGGCAGAGCCAAGATGGCGGAATAGTGAGGGTGCGCAATGACAGTCCGGGAAAAGATAGTTTAATAAAAATGCAATTACTGTAGTTTCAGGGAAAGGCTCGGGAAAAAAAATTGCAGAGGAAACTCTTCTGGATCTAGTGGATGTGACACGGAGGACCTATGAGGAGAGCAAGGATGCCCATGGCTCGGGAGCTCAGCCACAGAGTCTGCGCACCAGCGCTGGAAGGGGAGGTGAGGCGAAACCTCAGTAGCCCAAGACATTGGCAGGGAAAATGGCAGAAAGAGCCTAGAGGGAATGAGGCTTGAAGCCCCGCTGGGGAAAGTTCACCAGGCTAACTGGAGGAGAGAAAAAAATAAATAAATAAAAGGGACCGGCATGGACACGAGCCTCTCTCTCCACTCAGCTTACAAAGCCAAGCAAGACAAAGAGCAGGCGCCATTTTGGACATACGTAAAGCAGCGCCAGCTATCAGCCAAGCAGAAAAACCTGACTCTGGTGGGGAGAAATAACAGGAGGTTAGGACCTAGTGAAGGTATGGAGCTAATGAACTGGGAGTGTGAAAATCTGAGGGTATGGGAGAGAACTCATGGAGTACACAAACTCGGTAACCTTGGCAGCCCAGTGGGAGACTGCCAAGAAATTTGAGAGCACACTGAGGACTGTATAGACCCTTTCTGTTGTCCTTGGGGCAGAGCAGACGAATATTATACCCACAGGGGCCAGATTTCATACATTGACTAGCCTCAGTTCCACTCAGCTGTGCGGAATTACTTCCCTTCTGAGTTAAAAAGAGGGAGGAAGGGAGGGAGAAAGAGAGAGAGAGAAAGCTGAGTGAGTCACCTTTGGCACACCAAACAGAGCTCTCAGGCCACACCCATCTCAAGCCCTAAGGCTCCATCAAAAACAGATAGTCCACTTAATCTAGAGTCATAGTATAACAAGAAAAAGCACCACAGTGAAGAAACCAAATATCTCCAATATGCCAAATAACAAACGCAAAAACCAAGGTAATAAAAACAAGGAAGTCACCATGATGCCCTCAAATGAAAAAGACACCCCAATTCAAGATTATGAAGATGATGAGATAGAACAAATGCAAGAAGCAGATCTCAAAAAATTGATAAGAACATTAAGAAGTTCTCAAAAACAAATTCTTGAACTACAGAAATCCTTAATGGACAAGATAGAAAATCTCTCTCGTGAAAATGAAATATTAAGGAGGAATCAAAATGAAACGAAACAACTAGTACAACAGGAAACTGTGATAGTGACTGAAGTGAAGAATTCAATAGATCAAATGAAAAACACAATAGAGAGCCGTACAAACAGAATGGGTGAAGCAGAAGAGAGAATATCGGACTTAGAAGACAGAGCACAGGAAAGGAGACAGTCAGACCAAAGAAAAGAAGAGGAAATTAGAAACCTAAAACATATTGTCGGGAATCTTCAGGATACTATTAAAAAACCCAACATTTGGGTTCTAGGAGTTCCTGAAGGCATGGAGAGGGAGAAAGGATTAGAAGGCCTTTTTAGTGAGATATTAACAGAAAATTTCCCAGGTTTGGAGAAGGACAGAGACATCCTAGTACAGGAAGCTCACAGAACCCCTAATAAACACGACCAAAAGAGATCCTCACCAGGACACGTTGTAATTAAACTCTCCACAGTGAAACATAAAGAAAAGATCCTAAAATGTGCAAGAGAGAAACGTCAGATTACTCTCAGAGGATCTCCAATCAGACTCACAGCTGACTTCTCATCAGAAACTCTACAAGCTAGGAGGGAATGGCGAGATATAGCCCAGGTACTAAGAGAGAACAACTGCCAGCCCAGAATATTATATCCTGCAAATCACTCATTTGTGAATGAAGGTGAAATAAAGACTTTTCATAGCAAACAGAAATTGAAAGAATTTGTTGCCACTCGTCCAGCCCTGCAAAAGATGCTTAAAGATGTGTTACACACAGAAACACAGAAACACGGTCATCAATATGAAAGAAGGTAAAGGAAGGAAACCAAGGAAGGAAACCTCACAGCAAAAGATCACAGGGAATTCAAAGCATATATTAGAACTTATCTTTGGCAAATGGCAGGGCAAAGTTACCACTTATCATTAGTCACATTGAACGTGAATGGCCTGAACTGTCCAGTTAAAAGACACCGATTGGCTGATTGGGTTAAGGAACAAAACCCTTCTATTTGCTGCTTACAAGAAACACATCTTTCCAACTAAGATCCATACAGACTGAAAGTGAAAGGCTGGAAAAAGATATACCATGCCAACAGAAATGAAAAAAGAGCGGGCGTAGCCACCTTAATATCGGACAACATAAACTTTACCACAAAAACTGTTAAGAGAGACAAAGAGGGGCACTATATAATGATTAAGGGATCAATACAACAAGAAGATATAACAATTATCAATGTATATGCACCTAACTACAGGGCACCAGTTTATCTAAAAGATTTATTAATGGACTTAAAGGGAGACTTAGACCCCAATACAATAGTACTGGGGGACTTCAATACTCCACTCTCAGAAATAGACAGATCAATAGGACAGAAGATCAACAAGGATACAATAGATTTAAACGACACTATAGCCCAAATGGATCTAACAGATATATACAGAACTTTCAATCCTACAGCTAAAGATTTTACATTCTTCTCAGCAGTACATGGAACCTTCTCTAGGATTGACCACATACTAGGCCATAAAGCAAGTCTCAGCAAATTCAAAAGAATTAGAATCATACCATGCAGTTTCTCAAACCATAAAGGAATGAAGTTGGAAATTAGCAACTCAGGAATCCCTAGAGCATACGCAAACACATGGAGATTGAACAACATGCTCCTGAATGAACAATGGGTCATAGAAGAAATCAAAAGAGAAATCAAAAACTTTCTGGAAGTAAATGAGGATAACAGCACAACATACCAAAACTTATGAGACGCAGCAAAAGCAGTGTTAAGAGGAAAGTTTGTATCAATAGGTGCCTACATCAAGAATTTGGAAAGGCACCAAATAGATGAGCTTTCAATTCACCTCAAGGATCTAGAAAACCTACAGCAAACCAGACCCAAATCTAGTAGGAGAAGAGAAATAATTAAAATCAGAGAAGAAATCAACAGGATTGAATCAAGAAAAACATTACAAAAAATCAGCCAAACGAGGCGCTGGTTTTTTGAAAAAATACACAAAATTGACACCCCACTGGCCCAACTAACTAAAAAAAAGAAGAGAAAAGACCCAAATCAATAAAATCAGAGATGAAAAAGGAAACGTAACAAAAGACACCACAGAAATAAAAAGAATCATCAGAAATTACTACAAGGACTTGTATGCCAGCAAACACGGAAACCTATCAGAAATGGATAGATTCCTGGACACATGCAACCTACCTACATTGAACCATGAGGACATCGAAAACCTAAACAGACCCATAACTGAGACAGAAATTGAAACAGTCATAAAGGCCCTCCCAACAAAGAAAAGCCCAGGACCAGACGGATTCACTGCTGAATTCTACCAGACATTTAAAGAACTACTAACTCCAATTCTTCTCAAGCTATTCAGAACACTCGAAAAAGAGGGAGTCCTCCCAAATTCTTTCTATGAAGCCAGCATCACCTTAATTCCTAAGCCGGAAAAAGATGCAGCACTGAAAGAGAATTACAGACCAATATCCCTGATGAACATAGACGCAAAACTCCTCAATAAAATTCTCGCCAATAGAATGCAACAACACATCAGAAAGATCATCCACCCAGACCAAGTGGGATTTATCCCTGGTATGCAGGGATGGTTTAATGTGCGCAAGACAATCAATGTGATACACCACATTAACAGACTGCAGAGGAAAAACCATATGATTATCTCAATAGATGCAGAGAAAACATTTGATAAAATGCAACACCCGTTCATGATGAAAACTCTAAGCAAACTGGGTTTGGAAGGAACATTCCTCAATACAATCAAAGCAATCTATGAAAAACCCACAGCCAACATCCTATTGAATGGGGAAAAGTTGGAAGCATTTCCACTGAGATCTGGTACCAGACAGGGATGTCCACTCTCACCACTGCTATTCAATATAGTACTGGAGGTTCTAGCCAGAGCTATTAGGCAAGAAAAAGAAATTAAAGGGATACAAATTGGGAAGGAAGAACTCAAACTATCCCTCTTCGCAGATGACATGATTCTTTATTTAGGGGACCCAAAGAACTCTACTAAGAGACTATTGGAACTCATAGAAGAGTTTGGCAAAGTAGCAGGGTATAAAATCAATGCACAAAAATCAACAGCCTTTGTATACACAGACAATGCCATGGCTGAGGAAGAACTTCTAAGATCAATCACATTCACAATAGCTACAAAAACAATCAAATACCTTGGAATAAACTTAACCAAGGACGTTAAAGATCTCTACAATGAAAATTACAAAACCTTAAAGAAAGAAATAGAAGAGGTTACCAAGAAATGGAAAAATCTTCCATGCTCATGGATTGGAAGAGTCAACATCATCAAAATGTCCCTTCTCCCAAAAGCAATTTATAGATTCAATGCGATACCAATCAAGATACCAAAGACCTTCTTCTCAGATCTGGAAAAAATGGTGCTGAAATTCATATGCAGACACTGGAGACCTCGAATAGCTAAAGCAATCTTGTACAACAAAAACAAAGCCAGAGGCATCACAATACCAGATTTCAGGACATACTACAGGGCAGTTGTAATCAAAACAGCATGGTACTGGTACAGAAACAGATGGATAGACCAATGGAACAGAATTGAAACACCAGAAATCAATCCAAACATCTACAGCCAACTTATAGTTGATCAAGGATCTAAAACTAATTCCTGGAGCAAGGACAGTCTATTCAATAAATGGTGCTGGGAAAACTGGATTTCCACGTGCAGAAGCATGAATCAAGACCCTTACCTTTCACCTTACACAAAAATCCACTCAGCATGGATTAAAGACCTAAATCTACGACCTGACACCATCAAGATACTAGAGAACATTGGAGAAACCCTTCAAGATATTGGCACAGGCAAAGAGTTTCTGGAAAAGACCCGGGAGGCACAGGCAGTCAAAGCCAAAATCAACTATTCGGATTACTTCAGATTGAGAAGTTTCTGTACTGCAAAAGAAACAGTCAGGAGAGTGAAGAGACAACCAACAGAATGGGAAAAAATATTTGCAAACTCTGCAGCAGACAAAAGATTAGTAACCAGAACCTACAAAGATATCAAGAAACTCCACAAAAACAAAACCAACAACCCACTTAAGAGATGGGCCAAGGACCTCAATAGACATTTTTCAAAAGAGGAAATCCAAATGGCCAACAGACACATGAAAAAATGTTCAAGGTCATTAGCAATCAGGGAAATGCAAATCAAAACCACAATGAGGTTTCACCTCACCCCAGCTAGAATGGCTCACATACTGAAATCTACCAACAACAGATGCTGGCAAGGATGTGGGGAAAAAGGGACACTAACCCACTGTTGGTGGGAATGCAAACTGGTTAAGCCACTATGGAAGTCAGTCTGGAGATTCCTCAGAAACCTGAAGATAATCCTACCATACAACGCAGCCATCCCACTCCTTGGAATTTACCCAAAGGAATTTAAATTGGCAAACAAACAAGCGGTCTGCACCCTAATGTTTATTGCAGCTCAATTCACAATAGCTAAGACCTGGAACCAACCTAAATGCCCATCAACGGCAGACTGGATAAAGAAATTATGGGATATGTACTCTTTAGAATACTATACTGCAGTAAGAAACAACGAAATCCAGTCATTTGCAACAAAATGGAGGAATCTGGAACACATCATGCTGAGTGAAATAAGCCAGTCCCAAAGGGACAAATACCATATGTTCTCCCTGATTGGTGACAACTGACTGAACACCAAAAAGGAAACCTGTTGAAGTGAAATGGACACTATGGGAAACGGTGACTTGATCAGCATAGCCCTGACTGTTAATGAACAACTTAATACATTATCCTTCTTAGTAGTTTTTTTGTCTGTTCTACTTAATATGACTGGTTTAATTCTGTAATTAATACACAGTTATTCTTAAGTGTTGAAAATTAACTGAAATGTGATCCCTGTTAAACATAAGAGTGGGAATACGAGAGGGAAGAGATGTATAATTTGGGACATGCTCAAGCTGACTTGCCCCAAATGGTAGAGTTAGAAACATACCAGGGCATTCCAATTCAATCCCATCAAGGTGGCATGTGCCAATGCCATCTCACTATTCCAAGTGATCAATTTCAGTTCACAATTGATCATAATGAAAGGACTAAGAGTCAAAGGGAGCACATAAACAAGTCTAGTACCTGCTAACACTAACCGATAGAATAAATAAAGGGGAGAGTGATCCAACATGGGAAGGGAGATACTCAGCAGACTCATAGAATGGCAGATGTCCTAAATAGCACTCTGGCCTCAGAATCAGCCCTAAAGGCATTCGGATCTGGCTGAAAAGCCCATGAGAGTATTTCAGGCATGGAAAGCCAAGACACTCCGGCAAAAGATCTCTGTGAGTGAGATCCCAGTGGAAAGAACAGGTCATCAAAGAAGGAGGTACCTTTCTCTGAAGGGAGGAGAGAACCTCCACTTTGACTATGACCTTGTCTAAACAAGATCAGAGTCGGAGAACTCAGAGGGCTTCCATAGCCTTGGAAACTCATGACTGGTGCATAGGGAGATTACTGATGCCATAAACAGGAGTGTCAATTGGTAAAGTCAACAACAGGAGTCACTGTGCACTTACTCCTCATGTAGGATCTCTGTCCTTAATGTGCTGTGCATTGAGATTTAATGCTATAACGAGTACTCAAACAATATATTTCACTTTGTGTTTCTATGGGCGTGCAAACTGCTGAAATTTTTACTTAATGCATACTAAACTGATCTTCTGTAAAAAAAAAAAAGAAAAGAAAAAAGAAATTATCAATTCCCAACTTGACTCTCACTGGGTTTAAACATGACAATAGGTCTGATCTGATTTCATCATCATTTAAAAAAAATCATCTATTATTTTTCACTTTATGTTTCTGTGTGGGAGCAAACTGTTGAAATCCTTACTTAATGTATGCTAAGCTGATCTTCTGTATATTAAGATAATCGAAAATGAATCTTGATGTGAATGGAAGGGGAGAGGTAGTGGGAAAGGGGAGGGTTGTGGGTGGGAGGGACGGTATGGGGGGGAAGCCATTGTAATCCATAAGTCGTACTTTGGAAATTTATATTTGTTAAATAAAAGTTAAAAAAAAAAAACAGAAAGAAAGAAAAATGAAACCCGCTGAAGTGAAATGGACACTATGAGAAACGGTGACTTGATCAGCCCTTGCCCTGACTGTTGATGAACAACTTAATACTTTATGCCTCTCAGTATTTTTTTGTTTGTGCTACTTAATACTATTGGTTTTACTCTGTAATTAATACACAATTATTCTTAAGTGATGGAACTTAACTGAAAAGTGATCCCTGTTAAATATAAGAGTGGGAATAAGAGAGGGAGGAGATGTACAATGTGGGACATGCTCAATCGGACTTGCCCGAAATGGTAGAGTTAGAAATGTGCCAGGGGATTCCAATTCAATACCATCAAGGCGGCATGTACCAATGCCATCTCACTAGTCCAAGTGATCAAGTTTTTTTTTTTTTTTTTTTGACAGGCAGACTAGACAGTGAGAGAGAGAGAGACAGAGAGAAAGGTCTTCCTTTGCCGTTGGTTCACCCTAAAATGGCCGCCGGGCCGGCGCACTGCAGCCGGCGCACCGTGCTGATCCGAAGGCAGGAGCCAGGTGCTTCTCCTGGTCTCCCATGGGGTGCAGGGACCAAGCACTTGGGCCATCCTCCACTGCACTCCCGGGCCATAGCAGAGAGCTGGCCTGGAAGAGGGGCAACCAGGACAGAATCCGGTGCCCCGACCAGGACTAGAACCTGGTGTGCCGGTGTCGCAGGCGGAGGATTAGCCTGTTGGGCCACGGCCCCGGCCCCCAAGTGATCAATTTCTGTTCACAATTGATCATAATGATAGGACTAAGAGTCAAAGGGAGCACATAAACAAGGCTAGTGTCTGAAAATACTAACTGCTAGAATAAAAAAGGGAGAAGACGATCCAACATGGGAAGCAGGATACACAGCAGACTCATAGAATGGCAGATGTCCTAAACAGCACTCTGGCCTCAAAATCAGCCCTTAAGGCATTCAGATCTGGCTCTAGAGCCCATGAGAGTATTTTAGGCATGGAAAGCCTAGACACTGTGGCAAAAAAAAAAAAAACAAAAAAACAAAAAAACAAAAAAACACCTAAATGAAAGATCTCTGCGAGTGAGATCCTAGTGGAATGAACAGGTCATCAAAGAAGGATGTACCTTTCTCTGAAGGGAGGAGAGAACTTCCACTTTGACTATGACCTTGTGTAAATATGATCAGAGTTGGCAAACTCAAAAGGCCTCCATAGCCTTGGCAACTCATGACAAGAGCCGAGGGAGATTACTGACGCCATAAACAAGAGTGTCAATTTGTTAAGTCAACAACAGGAGTCACTGTGCACTTACTCCTCATGTAGGATCTCTGTCCTTAATGTGCTGTACATTGTGATTTAATGTTACACCTAGTACTCAAACAGTATTTTTCACTTTGTGTTTCTGTGTGGGTGCAAACTGTTGAAAGTTTTACTTAATATATGCTAAATCGATCTTCTGTATATAAAGAGAATTGAAAATGAATCTTGATGTGAATGGAAGGGGAGAGTTAGCAGGAGAGGGGAGGGTTGAGGGTGGGAGGGAAGTTATGGGAGGGGAAAAAGCCATTGTTATCCGTAAGCTGTACTCTGGAAAATTATATTCATTAAATAAAAGTTAAAAAAAGAAGTTTCCCTAAAAGATAAATCTTTAATAGTACTTACTTTAATAGTTCTTATAACTCAGAAATGCTTAAATGTCATAATTAATATTGTTATCACTTTCTAGTAATATATTTTTAATGTTTTGGGAATATAATCCTGGTTTTAAATCTGATGGATGGGCCATTATACAGTATTTTTAAGTATTTTTTAAAAGATTTATTTCATTTATTTGAAAGACAGAGTTACAGAGAGAGGTAGAGACAGAGAGAGAGGTCCTGCACCCCCCCTAGTTCACTCCCCAGATGGCTGCAACAGCAGGAGCTACGCCGATCTGAAGCCAGGAGCCAGGAGCTTCTTCTGGGTCACTCACATGTGTGTGGCGCCCAAGGACTTGGGCCATATTCACTGCTATCCTAGGCCATAGCAGAGGGCTAGATCAGAAGAGGAGCAGCCGGGACTCAAACCAGCGCCCATATGGGATGCTGGCGCTTCAGACCGGGGCATCAACTCGCTGCACCACAGCACCACCTCCCCATAATACAGTATTAACAGTTACACAGGCAAGCTTTGGCTTCACTTGCTATATCTATGACCAAATTTCTCCCTAAATTTGTAAATGACTGCTTCCTTCCTAACATTGGGGCCAACTGAATATGGGCACCAGTTTGAGATCCGGCTGCTCTATTTCCAATCCAGCTCTCTACTATGGCCTGGCAAAGCAGTAGAAAAAAGCTGAAGTCTTTGGGCCCCTGCACCAGCTTAGGAGTCCCAGACGAAGCTCCTGGCTCCCGGCTTTGGATCGGCACAGTTCTGGCCATTGCAGCCAACTGGGGAGTGAACCAGTGGATGGAAGACCTCTCTCTCTGTCTCTCTCTCTCTCTCTCTCTCTCTGTCTCTCTGTCTCTCTCTCTCTCCTTCCCTCTCTGTGTAACTCTAACTTTCAAATAAATAAATAAATATTTTAAAAAATAATTCAGTTGAATTTTATCATTTTCTACATAAAAAGTCTTCTCTCCCTTCAAACTCTGAATAATCTATTTTATCATTAACTTTAAATTATACATAAAGTTTATTTTTACTTTAATATTTCTTTTTATTAGCTCTTGTTAGTATCTCTTACTTACTGAAAAATATTTCTCAGTTATTATAATGTTGCCTGACACACAGCGAACAATGTCTGCCTGTTCTTATGCTTGAACACTGAGGGAAAGCATTATCATCAATCATTCACAAATCAAATTTAATTCTATACGTAACAAAATGCCACAAGCCAAATTCAATTTCTGGAATCTACCAATTATCTTATTATGAAATAAAGAAGTTAAAAAGAATACATTGTGAAATAGCTGGAGCTGAACTGTGTATTGTAAGAATAAAACATGCAACATGGAGAAATTCTTACCTGTGATGCAAAAACAAGAGACAAAAATCCTTGTAAATGTAAAAAAGTGGGATTAGGACATAGTATTGTATACTGGGGAAATCTTAAAAGAATACCACAAAACAAGTTGGAGAAAATAATTAAGACAAAAAGGGTCCAGAAGAGAGTAATCTTGATTGCAATATTAATGAAATCATCATTTAATAAAATAACTGATTAGGTCACAAGCTATAGTAGACAACACAATTCCTAGAATTTAAGATTTACAATACAGACTACTGGATCAACCATTACTAAAAATGAATATTTGGGTAAGTCATTTTACAAATGTAATCTAGTTACAGGATTAAGTCTTTTAAGGAAAGAAAAGTCAGGGAGAAGAATTTGAGTGATTTAATCTGGTATCCATGTTAAGAATGACATTACATCCGAATGCCAAGGTCCCGCTCAAACATTGTGTTGGTATTTTTTGCCCACAATGATGGGAAGTAATTTTCCCTGTTAAGATTTTATGCAACAGTAATAGCTTATAAGTGACAACAGTTTTCTATTAACATTAGAGTTTGTTTAATTTTCAGTTTAGGGGCTTTTTGAAGTCTAAAAGGCCTACTCCCATTTATTAGAAATGTTAACATTAAATTAGATTATACGTTGTGTGATACAATATTTCAGATTCCTACTAGCCATACTCCTGAGTATTTAGCTCATACAGCATTATACTACCTTAAAATATTTTTTGTAAATCTAGAAATCCAACACACTAAAGAACAAAACTAAGATATTAGACTCTCACCTTTCCATTCATGTCTTTGGAAGCATCCTTAGCATCTGCAGGGTTTTCAAAAGTAATGAAAGCAAAGCCTCTGGACTTGCTAGTTTCTCGATCCTTGATCAAAAGAACTGCAATATTTATGTAAGTTGTAAGCCTTTTACATGTATATAATTACATACTTTTTGAAATTTTCGTATTTCCAAATTTGTCAATCTTCAGCTTCTCTCAGTTTTATTAATCTGATCTACCAGATACAACATGGTCTCAATTATCTGAAAGTTGTATTTAAAAAAGTGAATGCTTTTAACAGCATTATTTTCTCTTCTAAATATCAACAATTCCTCTGTAGTCCCTCCAATTCATTTCATGCCTTCTCTCAACAGCCTGTATCCTCTTTTTTAAACAGATCTTTTAGAGCAAAATTTCACCTAGTGCAATGGTTAATAGCTTTCCCCATAAAAACAAAAATTTTAAGAAAAAAGAGTCATGTAAGTTTTAAGAACAGTGGAACATAGTTAGTACATACTGACTTTTGGACAGATGGGTATATACGTTGGCTGGCACTGTGGCGTGGCGGGTAAAGCTGCCGCCTGCAGTGCTTGCATCCCCTTATTAGCACTGGTTCAAGTCCTGGCTGCTCCACTTCTGATCCAGCTCTTTGGTATGGCCTGGGAAAAGCAGTAGAAAATGGCCCAAGTGCTTGGGCCCCTAAACTCGTATGGGAGACCTGGAAGAATCTCTTGGCTCCTGGCTTGAAATCTGCATAGCTCTGACCATAGCAGCCATATGGAGAGTGAGCCAGCAGATAGAAGACCTCTCTCCCTGTCTGTCTGTCTGTCTCTCTGCCTCTCTTTCTCTGTGTAACTCTGACTTTCAAGTACATAAATAAATCTTTCAAAAATAGTTACCTTCTGCTATAGGGCCATATTTCCCAAACATCGCTTCAAGAATCTTTTCATTGATGGTTACATTGAGGCCTCCTACAAATAGCTTCCCTGGACGATCTGCTTCCACCATTTTTCTGTAAGTGGTTAAAAACATATATACAGCAAAAATTAAACCAAAAGATCAAATTTTATTCCACAAAGTGATTAAAAAGTGTGCACACTGACATCTTTACTGTTTCTTTTTTTTTTCATTTTCAATTATCTCCTCAGTTGAAAAGCATTCAGCCACAACTCAACTGCAGTAGAACACTAGGAGGCTCCATTTTCCATTTATGAGACCCAAATTAACCTGAGAGCTGTATATTCATACTTTTTATAAAAGCATTTATTTATTTATTTATTTATTTATTTATTTATTTGAAAGTCAGAGTTCCACAGAGAGTAGGAGAGGTAGAGACAGAGAGAGAGGTCTTCCATCCACTGGTTCACTCCACAGATGGAGTGAACAACAACTGGAGCTGTGCTGATCTGAAGTCAGGAGCCAGGAGTTTCTTCCGGATTTCCCACTTGGATGCAGGGGTCCAGAGACCTGGGCTATCTTCTAATCTTTTCTGGACCATAGCAGAGAGCTTGATCATAAGTGGAGCAGCCAGGGCTCAAACCGGCGCCCATATGGGATGGCAGCACGGTAGGTCAGGCGTTAACCCACTATGCCACAGTGTGTGCCCTAAAGTAATAAGCTTTTAAATATTTATATTATAAAGAAACATAAATAAGGATTCCTAAACATTTTATTACATCTGTTCTTTTAATGTTTTCCATTCTTCTTACCAATTATTATTGCACTGAAAGAAAGGAAAAGAAAGGAAAAAACAAAAACAGAAGTAGAGAAAACACTTTAGTGTTCAAATTTTCTTTACCGTTTTTTAAAAAAAATAGAGTTTGGCCCACCATTCTCGTAAGACTCTGCACTCTGCTTTGCCTGCCTTTGCCTGCGGTCTGTACAACGTCTTAGCTGGTCACATCTATTACGCTTCACGGGTCACATCCGGGTTACAAAGAGTCACATCCTGGTTACGCATCTTGCGTTTATGCTTTGCACAGTCGCATTAGACGGTTACTTTCGCTGTGGGTGCTGGTAGCTGAGGAGGAGTCGAAAGCGTTATCGTAGAAAATCAGGACGAGAAGGTAAAAGGTGTAGACAATTATATACAAATCGCAAACTTAAACTTCAGGAGAAAAGAATTCATATCTAAATCACTTGTGAGTAGCTGAAATGTGAAATACAGGCTTTAATTTTTGTCAGTTTTGTTGGAAAATTTTTAGTGTTTTACATTTGTGGATATATGTAGATATACACGTTTGGAAGAGTTTGGTATCAGTCATTTCTTGAAAAATTCTATTTGGAGGTTTTTGTCTAGGCAGTATGATAAATTTAGCGAAATTGCTGATTAGAAAAAGTCGATGTTGGAGTGGATGTGGGTATGGAACGTTTCTGTAGCACTTGGAAATTAATCTTTGTCAGAACTCTGCGATCTTCAAGGCTTTCATTTTTGTTTTTCCCATTATGGAGAAAAGTCGCGAGTGGTTCGCCAGTTTTAAAACGAAGCCGCCATTTTGTCTCATGTATAGTGGGCGGCTTTTCTTTGTGACTAAGAAAGCACGAGCTACATACTTAAAACCTGCGGTTAGCAATTAATAGCTATTTGCCTTGCACATTTCCCCTTCTCTGTAAGTTACATCAATTATTTTAGCCGATATGTGTTTAGGTCTGTGGCCAAAATTAATGTTTGCTTCTGTATGAGTGGTTAACAGTTAAGACGCCATGTATGAAACATGTGAACTAGATATACCATATAGGAATGCCTGTATTTTAACACTGGTCGTGCTTACTTCCCTATTTTAAAGTTTTACGAGGTAGTGCATGACGACTCAGCTAATGGTGACCCTACCTGGACACCCAGAAGCAGTTCTTAGATGCCACCTGACCAGCCCCACCTATTACATTATTTATAATATTAGTTACCATTTCGCTGTTCCCTAGATTTTTTTTTTTTTGACAGGCAGAGTGGACAGTGAGAGAGAGAGACAGAGAGAAAGGTCTTCCTTTGCCGTTGGTTCACCCTCCAATGGCCGCCGCGGCCGGCGCGCTGCGGCCGGCGCGCTGCGGCCGGCGCACCGCGCCGATCCGATGGCAGGAGCCAGGAGCCAGGTGCTTTTCCTGGTCTCCCATGGGGTGCAGGGCCCAAGCACCTGGGCCATCCTCCACTGCACTCCCTGGCCACAGCAGAGGGCTGGCCTGGAAGAGGGGCAACCGGGACAGAATCCAGCGCCCCGACTGGGACTAGAACCCGGTGTGCCGGCGCCGCTAGGCGGAGGATTAGCCTAGTGAGCCGCGGCGCCGGCCTTGTTCCCTAGATTTTTTACATTCCCTTTCTCTGCCTTGCACCTCACGGATTTTTGTAGGATTTTCTGTCTTCTTCCTCCTCCCGATCCTATGGGAGTTCTCTCCGCAACTCCATTACCTAGCCACAGTCCATCTGCCCGCAACCCACTACTCCATAGTTCCCTCTCCTGCTCATGCACATGCCTTCCTCGTGCCCGTCTTTGTCCTGCTCTCAGGCCCCTGCCCCTCATGTGGCTGTCTTGCTCTGAGTTTCCCTCTATCCTTGTTTGCGCATTCCTGCTGTATGTGGTGCTATTCTTTGTTAACTGGTCCCTTCTCATCCCCCACCATCCTCATTGAGCTCATTGAGTAACTCTTTTAGCCTTTGTAAGCTGTACCCATCCCCCACTCCTTTTTTTGCGCGGTAAACTTTCACGTGCTCTGCGGCCTGCGCAGACGTTCTGCCTCCCCGCCCCCTTGCCTTACTTGTTGGTGTACACTGCACCCACACTTCCGGGCACTCTAGCTCACTTGCATACCCACACGTGGTTACTGGGCTGTGCGTGTCTTTACCAGTCGTTACAGTCTTGGCACTATGTCCCCCTCCGTTACTTCTCTCTTACACCTCCCTTCCTGGCCTGAGAATTTGGGCTGTCGCTTTCCCTCTTTCTTGGCCTGCATTTTCAACATTTCTCCCTCCTTGCAGTCTCCCCTCACTCTCCACCCTCCACCGCGTTTTTAAATGGTCTTGCGTGCATTACATTGTCTTGCAGCCATGCACATACTCTTTGTCTCATTCTTTCCTTATGGACCTGTTTGTACACTTTCCCTCTTCCTCACCAGCTCCTTTCCCCTTTGTCTTCTCCCCTTTCATTGGTGTGCACACAATCACATTCTCCCTCCTTCCTAAGTTGTTCACTAACCTTGCTCTCTATTTTCACTCCCTGTTCCTCTCCCTTTCTGTCCTGAGGCACACTCTTCTCATCTCACCTTCCTTGCTCTCCTGCACCATGAGCCTGCTGTCTCATTACTCTTCCATTTTCTTAGCCTTTCCTCCCTAACGCCTTTCTTCCCCCCAATCCTTCTGTTTCCCTCTTCTCTTGTCGTTTGCCTGCATAGGTGTTCTCTTCATCACCCTTATCCCACAGTGCAATAGTGCTTTCTCCTTCTCTCTGTCTCTCTTCATGTGTTGATCTCTATTTCATTTCAGGCCTTTGCCTTCTCACCCTGCTCCATTGCTTGTTCACTGGCACATGCCACTTACCCCCAGACTTCACCTGCCCTTTTGGCTGCTGCTCACACCTTTGCATTTTCTCACAGCCTACCCTCTACCCTGGAGTCTTGCCCACATTCTTCTCCCAGCCCCAGGCCTGTTTTCTTACCCACCTGTTTGATGTCTTTCATTCCCCTTCTGTCCTTCCCTCTTCCTTCTGTACTCCTTGTTTTCCCTTTCCTACTCTCTTTAAGAGGCCTGCACATATGCCTGTTGTGACTCTTTGCCTCTCCTCCTTCTGTTGCTAGCTTATCTGCCTTTATAAAATAACATTTGCTTTAGTAAAAATTTCTCCATTTTGTAACTTAACGTTTAATGTATTGTAAATATTTGGTAAAGAAAATACAAATATAAACCAAATTATTGTGTAACCAAGAAAAATAAAAGTGGATGGGAAAAAATTTGTACAGGGCCTAAGATATTTTTGTGTACCTTTTGTGAAGTTTAGAATATTGTTACATATGTTTACTCTTTTAGAAATCTGTTTTTTTTTTAATTTATTTGATAGAGTTAGACAGTGAGAGAGAGAGAGAGAGAGAAAGGTCTTCCTTCCATTGGTTCACCCCCCAAAAAGCAACTATTGCCAGAGTTACGCTAGTCTGAAGCCAGGAGCTAGGTGCGTCCTCCTGGTCTCCCATGCAGGCGCAGGGGCCCAAGTACTTGGGCCATCCTCCACTGCACTCCCGGCCACAGCAGAGAGCTGGACTGGAAGAGGGGCAACCAGGACCAGAACCTGGTGCCCATATGGGATGCCGGTGCCGCAGGCAGAGGATTAAACAAGCGAACCATGGCCCCAGCCCTTAGAAACCTGGTTGTTTGAAAAATTCTAAATTTCAAAATATTTTTTGAAAAAATGAATATTGTGCCATTTTATACTTGCTTAAAATTAGTTTTCAAAGTATGAGATAATAAATTTATATTCAGATTATTTTATTTTAAATTTTATTTATTTACTTGAAAGAACTACAAGAGAGAGGAGAGACAAAGAGAAAGAGAGGTTTTCCATCTGATGGGTCACTCCCCAATTGGCCACAACAGCCAGAGCCAGGAGCCAGGACCTGCTTCTGGATCTCACACACAGGTGCAGGAGCCCAAGGACTTGGGCCATTTTCCACTGCTTTCCCAGGCCACAGCAAAGAGATGGATGGGAAGTGGAGCAGCTGGGTCTCTAACTAGCACCCATAGGGGATGACAGCCAATCAAGCCTGGGTGTTAACCTGCTGTGCCACAGCGCCAGCCCCTATTCAGATTATTTTAAAACATATATCGACATCATTTGCAGCCTGTGTACCTAGGCTAGTTAAAATTTTTAAACTGACATACCGTGTATTGTAGCTCAAAGCTTTTTTCCATATATTTTTTCACATATATTGTTATTGTTCACTTAAAAATAGCTCAGTCTTCCTTTCCCTGTTGAGCAAATTTCATATTTTAAAGTAAGAAACAGTAAAGATACTCAAACAGTACTTTGTGTTTCTGTGTGGGTGCAAACTGTTGAAATCTTTACTTAATATATACTAAATTGATCTTTATATAAAGATAATTGAAAATAAAAAAAAGAAACAGTAAAGATGTCAGTGTGCACACTTTTTAATCACTTTGTGGAATAAAATTTGATCTTTTGGTTTAATTTTTGCTGTATATATGTTTTTAACCACTTACAGAAAAATGGTGGAAGCAGATCGTCCAGGGAAGCTATTTGTAGGAGGCCTCAATGTAACCATCAATGAAAAGATTCTTGAAGCGATGTTTGGGAAATATGGCCCTATAGCAGAAGGTAACTATTTTTGAAAGATTTATTTATGTACTTGAAAGTCAGAGTTACACAGAGAAAGAGAGGCAGAGAGACAGACAGACAGACAGGGAGAGAGGTCTTCTATCTGCTGGCTCACTCTCCATATGGCTGCTATGGTCAGAGCTATGCAGATTTCAAGCCAGGAGCCAAGAGATTCTTCCAGGTCTCCCATACGAGTTTAGGGGCCCAAGCACTTGGGCCATTTTCTACTGCTTTTCCCAGGCCATACCAAAGAGCTGGATCAGAAGTGGAGCAGCCAGGACTTGAACCAGTGCTAATAAGGGGATGCAAGCACTGCAGGCGGCAGCTTTACCCGCCACGCCACAGTGCCAGCCAACGTATATACCCATCTGTCCAAAAGTCAGTATGTACTAACTATGTTCCACTGTTCTTAAAACTTACATGACTCTTTTTTCTTAAAATTTTTGTTTTTATGGGGAAAGCTATTAACCATTGCACTAGGTGAAATTTTGCTCTAAAAGATCTGTTTAAAAAAGAGGATACAGGCTGTTGAGAGAAGGCATGAAATGAATTGGAGGGACTACAGAGGAATTGTTGATATTTAGAAGAGAAAATAATGCTGTTAAAAGCATTCACTTTTTTAAATACAACTTTCAGATAATTGAGACCATGTTGTATCTGGTAGATCAGATTAATAAAACTGAGAGAAGCTGAAGATTGACAAATTTGGAAATACGAAAATTTCAAAAAGTATGTAATTATATACATGTAAAAGGCTTACAACTTACATAAATATTGCAGTTCTTTTGATCAAGGATCGAGAAACTAGCAAGTCCAGAGGCTTTGCTTTCATTACTTTTGAAAACCCTGCAGATGCTAAGGATGCTTCCAAAGACATGAATGGAAAGGTGAGAGTCTAATATCTTAGTTTTGTTCTTTAGTGTGTTGGATTTCTAGATTTACAAAAAATATTTTAAGGTAGTATAATGCTGTATGAGCTAAATACTCAGGAGTATGGCTAGTAGGAATCTGAAATATTGTATCACACAACGTATAATCTAATTTAATGTTAACATTTCTAATAAATGGGAGTAGGCCTTTTAGACTTCAAAAAGCCCCTAAACTGAAAATTAAACAAACTCTAATGTTAATAGAAAACTGTTGTCACTTATAAGCTATTACTGTTGCATAAAATCTTAACAGGGAAAATTACTTCCCATCATTGTGGGCAAAAAATACCAACACAATGTTTGAGCGGGACCTTGGCATTCGGATGTAATGTCATTCTTAACATGGATACCAGATTAAATCACTCAAATTCTTCTCCCTGACTTTTCTTTCCTTAAAAGACTTAATCCTGTAACTAGATTACATTTGTAAAATGACTTACCCAAATATTCATTTTTAGTAATGGTTGATCCAGTAGTCTGTATTGTAAATCTTAAATTCTAGGAATTGTGTTGTCTACTATAGCTTGTGACCTAATCAGTTATTTTATTAAATGATGATTTCATTAATATTGCAATCAAGATTACTCTCTTCTGGACCCTTTTTGTCTTAATTATTTTCTCCAACTTGTTTTGTGGTATTCTTTTAAGATTTCCCCAGTATACAATACTATGTCCTAATCCCACTTTTTTACATTTACAAGGATTTTTGTCTCTTGTTTTTGCATCACAGGTAAGAATTTCTCCATGTTGCATGTTTTATTCTTACAATACACAGTTCAGCTCCAGCTATTTCACAATGTATTCTTTTTAACTTCTTTATTTCATAATAAGATAATTGGTAGATTCCAGAAATTGAATTTGGCTTGTGGCATTTTGTTACGTATAGAATTAAATTTGATTTGTGAATGATTGATGATAATGCTTTCCCTCAGTGTTCAAGCATAAGAACAGGCAGACATTGTTCGCTGTGTGTCAGGCAACATTATAATAACTGAGAAATATTTTTCAGTAAGTAAGAGATACTAACAAGAGCTAATAAAAAGAAATATTAAAGTAAAAATAAACTTTATGTATAATTTAAAGTTAATGATAAAATAGATTATTCAGAGTTTGAAGGGAGAGAAGACTTTTTATGTAGAAAATGATAAAATTCAACTGAATTATTTTTTAAAATATTTATTTATTTATTTGAAAGTTAGAGTTACACAGAGAGGGAAGGAGAGAGAGAGAGACAGAGAGACAGAGAGAGAGAGAGAGAGAGAGAGAGACAGAGAGAGAGGTCTTCCATCCACTGGTTCACTCCCCAGTTGGCTGCAATGGCCAGAACTGTGCCGATCCAAAGCCGGGAGCCAGGAGCTTCGTCTGGGACTCCTAAGCTGGTGCAGGGGCCCAAAGACTTCAGCTTTTTTCTACTGCTTTGCCAGGCCATAGTAGAGAGCTGGATTGGAAATAGAGCAGCCGGATCTCAAACTGGTGCCCATATTCAGTTGGCCCCAATGTTAGGAAGGAAGCAGTCATTTACAAATTTAGGGAGAAATTTGGTCATAGATATAGCAAGTGAAGCCAAAGCTTGCCTGTGTAACTGTTAATACTGTATTATGGGGAGGTGGTGCTGTGGTGCAGCGAGTTGATGCCCCGGTCTGAAGCGCCAGCATCCCATATGGGCGCTGGTTTGAGTCCCGGCTGCTCCTCTTCTGATCTAGCCCTCTGCTATGGCCTAGGATAGCAGTGAATATGGCCCAAGTCCTTGGGCGCCACACACATGTGAGTGACCCAGAAGAAGCTCCTGGCTCCTGGCTTCAGATCGGCGTAGCTCCTGCTGTTGCAGCCATCTGGGGAGTGAACTAGGGGGGGTGCAGGACCTCTCTCTCTGTCTCTACCTCTCTCTGTAACTCTGTCTTTCAAATAAATGAAATAAATCTTTTAAAAAATACTTAAAAATACTGTATAATGGCCCATCCATCAGATTTAAAACCAGGATTATATTCCCAAAACATTAAAAATATATTACTAGAAAGTGATAACAATATTAATTATGACATTTAAGCATTTCTGAGTTATAAGAACTATTAAAGTAAGTACTATTAAAGATTTATCTTTTAGGGAAACTTCTTTTTTTAACTTTTATTTAATGAATATAATTTTCCAGAGTACAGCTTACGGATAACAATGGCTTTTTCCCCTCCCATAACTTCCCTCCCACCCTCAACCCTCCCCTCTCCTGCTAACTCTCCCCTTCCATTCACATCAAGATTCATTTTCAATTCTCTTTATATACAGAAGATCGATTTAGCATATATTAAGTAAAACTTTCAACAGTTTGCACCCACACAGAAACACAAAGTGAAAAATACTGTTTGAGTACTAGGTGTAACATTAAATCACAATGTACAGCACATTAAGGACAGAGATCCTACATGAGGAGTAAGTGCACAGTGACTCCTGTTGTTGACTTAACAAATTGACACTCTTGTTTATGGCGTCAGTAATCTCCCTCGGCTCTTGTCATGAGTTGCCAAGGCTATGGAGGCCTTTTGAGTTTGCCAACTCTGATCATATTTACACAAGGTCATAGTCAAAGTGGAAGTTCTCTCCTCCCTTCAGAGAAAGGTACATCCTTCTTTGATGACCTGTTCATTCCACTAGGATCTCACTCGCAGAGATCTTTCATTTAGGTGTTTTTTTGTTTTTTTGTTTTTTTGTTTTTTTTTTTTTTGCCACAGTGTCTAGGCTTTCCATGCCTAAAATACTCTCATGGGCTCTAGAGCCAGATCTGAATGCCTTAAGGGCTGATTTTGAGGCCAGAGTGCTGTTTAGGACATCTGCCATTCTATGAGTCTGCTGTGTATCCTGCTTCCCATGTTGGATCGTCTTCTCCCTTTTTTATTCTAGCAGTTAGTATTTTCAGACACTAGCCTTGTTTATGTGCTCCCTTTGACTCTTAGTCCTATCATTATGATCAATTGTGAACAGAAATTGATCACTTGGGGGCCGGGGCCGTGGCCCAACAGGCTAATCCTCCGCCTGCGACACCGGCACACCAGGTTCTAGTCCTGGTCGGGGCACCGGATTCTGTCCCGGTTGCCCCTCTTCCAGGCCAGCTCTCTGCTATGGCCCGGGAGTGCAGTGGAGGATGGCCCAAGTGCTTGGTCCCTGCACCCCATGGGAGACCAGGAGAAGCACCTGGCTCCTGCCTTCGGATCAGCACGGTGCGCCGGCTGCAGTGCGCCGGCCCGGCGGCCATTTTAGGGTGAACCAACGGCAAAGGAAGACCTTTCTCTCTGTCTCTCTCTCTCTCACTGTCTAGTCTGCCTGTCAAAAAAAAAAAAAAAAAAACTTGATCACTTGGACTAGTGAGATGGCATTGGTACATGCCGCCTTGATGGTATTGAATTGGAATCCCCTGGCACATTTCTAACTCTACCATTTCGGGCAAGTCCGATTGAGCATGTCCCACATTGTACATCTCCTCCCTCTCTTATTCCCACTCTTATATTTAACAGGGATCACTTTTCAGTTAAGTTCCATCACTTAAGAATAATTGTGTATTAATTACAGAGTAAAACCAATAGTATTAAGTAGCACAAACAAAAAAATACTGAGAGGCATAAAGTATTAAGTTGTTCATCAACAGTCAGGGCAAGGGCTGATCAAGTCACCGTTTCTCATAGTGTCCATTTCACTTCAGCGGGTTTCATTTTTCTTTCTTTCTGTTTTTTTTTTTTAACTTTTATTTAACAAATATAAATTTCCAAAGTACGACTTATGGATTACAATGGCTTCCCCCCCATACCGTCCCTCCCACCCACAACCCTCCCCTTTCCCACTACCTCTCCCCTTCCATTCACATCAAGATTCATTTTCGATTATCTTAATATACAGAAGATCAGCTTAGCATACATTAAGTAAGGATTTCAACAGTTTGCTCCCACACAGAAACATAAAGTGAAAAATAATAGATGATTTTTTTTAAATGATGATGAAATCAGATCAGACCTATTGTCATGTTTAAACCCAGTGAGAGTCAAGTTGGGAATTGATAATTTCTTTTTTCTTTTCTTTTTTTTTTTTACAGAAGATCAGTTTAGTATGCATTAAGTAAAAATTTCAGCAGTTTGCACGCCCATAGAAACACAAAGTGAAATATATTGTTTGAGTACTCGTTATAGCATTAAATCTCAATGCACAGCACATTAAGGACAGAGATCCTACATGAGGAGTAAGTGCACAGTGACTCCTGTTGTTGACTTTACCAATTGACACTCCTGTTTATGGCATCAGTAATCTCCCTATGCACCAGTCATGAGTTTCCAAGGCTATGGAAGCCCTCTGAGTTCTCCGACTCTGATCTTGTTTAGACAAGGTCATAGTCAAAGTGGAGGTTCTCTCCTCCCTTCAGAGAAAGGTACCTCCTTCTTTGATGACCTGTTCTTTCCACTGGGATCTCACTCACAGAGATCTTTTGCCGGAGTGTCTTGGCTTTCCATGCCTGAAATACTCTCATGGGCTTTTCAGCCAGATCCGAATGCCTTTAGGGCTGATTCTGAGGCCAGAGTGCTATTTAGGACATCTGCCATTCTATGAGTCTGCTGAGTATCTCCCTTCCCATGTTGGATCACTCTCCCCTTTATTTATTCTATCGGTTAGTGTTAGCAGGTACTAGACTTGTTTATGTGCTCCCTTTGACTCTTAGTCCTTTCATTATGATCAATTGTGAACTGAAATTGATCACTTGGAATAGTGAGATGGCATTGGCACATGCCACCTTGATGGGATTGAATTGGAATGCCCTGGTATGTTTCTAACTCTACCATTTGGGGCAAGTCAGCTTGAGCATGTCCCAAATTATACATCTCTTCCCTCTCGTATTCCCACTCTTATGTTTAACAGGGATCACATTTCAGTTAATTTTCAACACTTAAGAATAACTGTGTATTAATTACAGAATTAAACCAGTCATATTAAGTAGAACAGACAAAAAAACTACTAAGAAGGATAATGTATTAAGTTGTTCATTAACAGTCAGGGCTATGCTGATCAAGTCACCGTTTCCCATAGTGTCCATTTCACTTCAACAGGTTTCCTTTTTGGTGTTCAGTCAGTTGTCACCAATCAGGGAGAACATATGGTATTTGTCCCTTTGGGACTGGCTTATTTCACTCAGCATGATGTGTTCCAGATTCCTCCATTTTGTTGCAAATGACTGGATTTCGTTGTTTCTTACTGCAGTATAGTATTCTAAAGAGTACATATCCCATAATTTCTTTATCCAGTCTGCCGTTGATGGGCATTTAGGTTGGTTCCAGGTCTTAGCTATTGTGAATTGAGCTGCAATAAACATTAGGGTGCAGACCGCTTGTTTGTTTGCCAATTTAAATTCCTTTGGGTAAATTCCAAGGAGTGGGATGGCTGCGTTGTATGGTAGGATTATCTTCAGGTTTCTGAGGAATCTCCAGACTGACTTCCATAGTGGCTTAACCAGTTTGCATTCCCACCAACAGTGGGTTAGTGTCCCTTTTTCCCCACATCCTTGCCAGCATCTGTTGTTGGTAGATTTCAGTATGTGAGCCATTCTAGCTGGGGTGAGGTGAAACCTCATTGTGGTTTTGATTTGCATTTCCCTGATTGCTAATGACCTTGAACATTTTTTCATGTGTCTGTTGGCCATTTGGATTTCCTCTTTTGAAAAATGTCTATTGAGGTCCTTGGCCCATCTCTTAAGTGGGTTGTTGGTTTTGTTTTTGTGGAGTTTCTTGATATCTTTGTAGGTTCTGGTTACTAATCTTTTGTCTGCTGCAGAGTTTGCAAATATTTTTTCCCATTCTGTTGGTTGTCTCTTCACTCTCCTGACTGTTTCTTTTGCAGTACAGAAACTTCTCAATCTGAAGTAATCCGAATAGTTGATTTTGGCTTTGACTGCCTGTGCCTCCCGGGTCTTTTCCAGAAACTCTTTGCCTGTGCCAATATCTTGAAGGGTTTCTCCAATGTTCTCTAGTATCTTGATGGTGTCAGGTCGTAGATTTAGGTCTTTAATCCATGCTGAGTGGATTTTTGTGTAAGGTGAAAGGTAAGGGTCTTGATTCATGCTTCTGCACGTGGAAATCCAGTTTTCCCAGCACCATTTATTGAATAGACTGTCCTTGCTCCAGGAATTAGTTTTAGATCCTTGATCAACTATAAGTTGGCTGTAGATGTTTGGATTGATTTCTGGTGTTTCAATTCTGTTCCATTGGTCTATCCATCTGTTTCTGTACCAGTACCATGCTGTTTTGATTACAACTGCCCTGTAGTATGTCCTGAAATCTGGTATTGTGATGCCTCTGGCTTTGTTTTTGTTGTACAAGATTGCTTTAGCTATTCGAGGTCTCCAGTGTCTGCATATGAATTTCAGCACCATTTTTTCCAGATCTGAGAAGAAGGTCTTTGGTATCTTGATTGGTATCGCATTGAATCTATAAATTGCTTTTGGGAGAAGGGACATTTTGATGATGTTGACTCTTCCAATCCATGAGCATGGAAGATTTTTCCATTTCTTGGTAACCTCTTCTATTTCTTTCTTTAAGGTTTTGTAATTTTCATTGTAGAGATCTTTAACGTCCTTGGTTAAGTTTATTCCAAGGTATTTGATTGTTTTTGTAGCTATTGTGAATGTGATTGATCTTAGAAGTTCTTCCTCAGCCATGGCATTGTCTGTGTATACAAAGGCTGTTGATTTTTGTGCATTGATTTTATACCCTGCTACTTTGCCAAACTCTTCTATGAGTTCCAATAGTCTCTTAGTAGAGTTCTTTGGGTCCCCTAAATAAAGAATCATGTCATCTGCGAAGAGGGATAGTTTGAGTTCTTCCTTCCCAATTTGTATCCCTTTAATTTCTTTTTCTTGCCTAATAGCTCTGGCTAGAACCTCCAGTACTATATTGAATAGCAGTGGTGAGAGTGGACATCCCTGTCTGGTACCAGATCTCAGTGGAAATGCTTCCAACTTTTCCCCATTCAATAGGATGTTGGCTGTGGGTTTTTCATAGATTGCTTTGATTGTATTGAGGAATGTTCCTTCCAAACCCAGTTTGCTTAGAGTTTTCATCATGAACGGGTGTTGCATTTTATCAAATGTTTTCTCTGCATCTATTGAGATAATCATATGGTTTTTCCTCTGCAGTCTGTTAATGTGGTGTATCACATTGATTGTCTTGCGCACATTAAACCATCCCTGCATACCAGGGATAAATCCCACTTGGTCTGGGTGGATGATCTTTCTGATGTGTTGTTGCATTCTATTGGCGAGAATTTTATTGAGGAGTTTTGCGTCTATGTTCATCAGGGATATTGGTCTGTAATTCTCTTTCAGTGCTGCATCTTTTTCCGGCTTAGGAATTAAGGTGATGCTGGCTTCATAGAAAGAATTTGGGAGGACTCCCTCTTTTTCGAGTGTTCTGAATAGCTTGAGAAGAATTGGAGTTAGTAGTTCTTTAAATGTCTGGTAGAATTCAGCAGTGAATCCGTCTGGTCCTGGGCTTTTCTTTGTTGGGAGGGCCTTTATGACTGTTTCAATTTCTGTCTCAGTTATGGGTCTGTTTAGGTTTTCGATGTCCTCATGGTTCAATGTAGGTAGGTTGCATGTGTCCAGGAATCTATCCATTTCTGATAGGTTTCCGTGTTTGCTGGCATACAAGTCCTTGTAGTAATTTCTGATGATTCTTTTTATTTCTGTGGTGTCTT
This sequence comes from Oryctolagus cuniculus, assembly GCF_051225735.1. NCBI lineage: Eukaryota > Metazoa > Chordata > Mammalia > Lagomorpha > Leporidae > Oryctolagus > Oryctolagus cuniculus. The sequence goes on along the minus strand of NC_142889.1, from coordinate 6,345,713 downwards.
TTGTTACGTTTCCTTTTTCATCTCTGATTTTATTGATTTGGGTCTTTTCTCTTCTTTTTTTTAGTTAGTTGGGCCAGTGGGGTGTCAATTTTGTGTATTTTTTCAAAAAACCAGCGCCTCGTTTGGCTGATTTTTTGTAATGTTTTTCTTGATTCAATCCTGTTGATTTCTTCTCTGATTTTAATTATTTCTCTTCTCCTACTAGATTTGGGTCTGGTTTGCTGTAGGTTTTCTAGATCCTTGAGGTGAATTGAAAGCTCATCTATTTGGTGCCTTTCCAAATTCTTGATGTAGGCACCTATTGATACAAACTTTCCTCTTAACACTGCTTTTGCTGCGTCTCATAAGTTTTGGTATGTTGTGCTGTTATCCTCATTTACTTCCAGAAAGTTTTTGATTTCTCTTTTGATTTCTTCTATGACCCATTGTTCATTCAGGAGCATGTTGTTCAATCTCCATGTGTTTGCGTATGCTCTAGGGATTCCTGAGTTGCTAATTTCCAACTTCATTCCTTTATGGTTTGAGAAACTGCATGGTATGATTCTAATTCTTTTGAATTTGCTGAGACTTGCTTTATGGCCTAGTATGTGGTCAATCCTAGAGAAGGTTCCATGTACTGCTGAGAAGAATGTAAAATCTTTAGCTGTAGGATTGAAAGTTCTGTATATATCTGTTAGATCCATTTGGGCTATAGTGTCGTTTAAATCTATTGTATCCTTGTTGATCTTCTGTCCTATTGATCTGTCTATTTCTGAGAGTGGAGTATTGAAGTCCCCCAGTACTATTGTATTGGGGTCTAAGTCTCCCTTTAAGTCCATTAATAAATCTTTTAGATAAACTGGTGCCCTGTAGTTAGGTGCATATACATTGATAATTGTTATATCTTCTTGTTGTATTGATCCCTTAATCATTATATAGTGCCCCTCTTTGTCTCTCTTAACAGTTTTTGTGGTAAAGTTTATGTTGTCCGATATTAAGGTGGCTACGCCCGCTCTTTTTTCATTTCTGTTGGCATGGTATATCTTTTTCCAGCCTTTCACTTTCAGTCTGTATGGATCTTAGTTGGAAAGATGTGTTTCTTGTAAGCAGCAAATAGAAGGGTTTTGTTCCTTAACCCAATCAGCCAATCGGTGTCTTTTAACTGGACAGTTCAGGCCATTCACGTTCAATGTGACTAATGATAAGTGGTAACTTTGCCCTGCCATTTGCCAAAGATAAGTTCTAATATATGCTTTGAATTCCCTGTGATCTTTTGCTGTGAGGTTTCCTTCCTTGGTTTCCTTCCTTTACCTTCTTTCATATTGATGACCGTGTTTCTGTGTTTCTGTGTGTAACACATCTTTAAGCATCTTTTGCAGGGCTGGACGAGTGGCAACAAATTCTTTCAATTTCTGTTTGCTATGAAAAGTCTTTATTTCACCTTCATTCACAAATGAGTGATTTGCAGGATATAATATTCTGGGCTGGCAGTTGTTCTCTCTTAGTACCTGGGCTATATCTCGCCATTCCCTCCTAGCTTGTAGAGTTTCTGATGAGAAGTCAGCTGTGAGTCTGATTGGAGATCCTCTGAGAGTAATCTGACGTTTCTCTCTTGCACATTTTAGGATCTTTTCTTTATGTTTCACTGTGGAGAGTTTAATTACAACGTGTCCTGGTGAGGATCTCTTTTGGTCGTGTTTATTAGGGGTTCTGTGAGCTTCCTGTACTAGGATGTCTCTGTCCTTCTCCAAACCTGGGAAATTTTCTGTTAATATCTCACTAAAAAGGCCTTCTAATCCTTTCTCCCTCTCCATGCCTTCAGGAACTCCTAGAACCCAAATGTTGGGTTTTTTAATAGTATCCTGAAGATTCCCGACAATATGTTTTAGGTTTCTAATTTCCTCTTCTTTTCTTTGGTCTGACTGTCTCCTTTCCTGTGCTCTGTCTTCTAAGTCCGATATTCTCTCTTCTGCTTCACCCATTCTGTTTGTACGGCTCTCTATTGTGTTTTTCATTTGATCTATTGAATTCTTCACTTCAGTCACTATCACAGTTTCCTGTTGTACTAGTTGTTTCGTTTCATTTTGATTCCTCCTTAATATTTCATTTTCACGAGAGAGATTTTCTATCTTGTCCATTAAGGATTTCTGTAGTTCAAGAATTTGTTTTTGAGAACTTCTTAATGTTCTTATCAATTTTTTGAGATCTGCTTCTTGCATTTGTTCTATCTCATCATCTTCATAATCTTGAATTGGGGTGTCTTTTTCATTTGAGGGCATCATGGTGACTTCCTTGTTTTTATTACCTTGGTTTTTGCGTTTGTTATTTGGCATATTGGAGATATTTGGTTTCTTCACTGTGGTGCTTTTTCTTGTTATACTATGACTCTAGATTAAGTGGACTATCTGTTTTTGATGGAGCCTTAGGGCTTGAGATGGGTGTGGCCTGAGAGCTCTGTTTGGTGTGCCAAAGGTGACTCACTCAGCTTTCTCTCTCTCTCTTTCTCCCTCCCTTCCTCCCTCTTTTTAACTCAGAAGGGAAGTAATTCCGCACAGCTGAGTGGAACTGAGGCTAGTCAATGTATGAAATCTGGCCCCTGTGGGTATAATATTCGTCTGCTCTGCCCCAAGGACAACAGAAAGGGTCTATACAGTCCTCAGTGTGCTCTCAAATTTCTTGGCAGTCTCCCACTGGGCTGCCAAGGTTACCGAGTTTGTGTACTCCATGAGTTCTCTCCCATACCCTCAGATTTTCACACTCCCAGTTCATTAGCTCCATACCTTCACTAGGTCCTAACCTCCTGTTATTTCTCCCCACCAGAGTCAGGTTTTTCTGCTTGGCTGATAGCTGGCGCTGCTTTACGTATGTCCAAAATGGCGCCTGCTCTTTGTCTTGCTTGGCTTTGTAAGCTGAGTGGAGAGAGAGGCTCGTGTCCATGCCGGTCCCTTTTATTTATTTATTTTTTTCTCTCCTCCAGTTAGCCTGGTGAACTTTCCCCAGCGGGGCTTCAAGCCTCATTCCCTCTAGGCTCTTTCTGCCATTTTCCCTGCCAATGTCTTGGGCTACTGAGGTTTCGCCTCACCTCCCCTTCCAGCGCTGGTGCGCAGACTCTGTGGCTGAGCTCCCGAGCCATGGGCATCCTTGCTCTCCTCATAGGTCCTCCGTGTCACATCCACTAGATCCAGAAGAGTTTCCTCTGCAATTTTTTTTCCCGAGCCTTTCCCTGAAACTACAGTAATTGCATTTTTATTAAACTATCTTTTCCCGGACTGTCATTGCGCACCCTCACTATTCCGCCATCTTGGCTCTGCCGAGAATTTCTTCAGGGAAACTTCTAAAACCTAATGTGAAACGGATGAGGCAAAGATTGGAAATGAGATGAAACAAGATCCATTTATAGAAAAAATTAAAGAACTATAAACACAGAATTACAGATAATGTTGGGAGATTTATCATCCTTCAACTTTTTCAACACAATAAATAATTAAAATTAATGTTGCATGTGAGTTACATAACCAAGTAATAACTTTGAATTGTTAACTGAAAATGACAGCTTATCCTGGGACGCTGAAAATTTTTATTTGGTGGGAATGTAAGGACAAAGTGATTTAGCACTGTAGAATGTAGGATTGTCACCTACAGAATATCTGAGGTGTTAATCTTTTCAGAGTGTTAAATGTCTTAAAATGCTAGAGAAATTCAAGAATTTTCAATAACAAATTTATGTTTTGGATGACTTTGTAGAATGTGTGTCCTAATAAAATGTCTTACAAGTAAGCTTTGTGAGGTACATGATCATTTCAGAAGAAAATGTTTGGTTTGCAAAAATGACTTATGGGATGGATACTAGTTATGTTACTGGAGTTGGAGTAGAAGTGAATTCATAAAATTAGCATTTATGTTAAAATTTGTGTGATATTATACATAATATATATGATCTTTTTAGTCTTTCGATGGAAAAACTATTAAAGTAGAACAAGCCAACAAACCATCTTTTGAAAGTGTTGGGACACGAAGACCACAACCTCCTAGAAACAGAGGTCCTGTAAGAAATATGAAAAATGGAAAGGGAACAAGTGGAGGAACAAGATGGCATCCATCATATAGAGGACACTTGGATAAAGTTTTAAAATATAAGGATACAACCATGGGACTGAAAAGCAGTAAGTTTGAATCTATAGAAAATCTGTTTTCTTTTTGACCAAAATTATTTATAAATTACTAAATGGTATAGAAATCTAAGAAAGATTAAATAGTGACTGAAATATTATTTTAATATTGTGATTATTTTCAGAAAAGCTTTATAAATTTCATACTAAGCTCAGTTTATTGTAAGTGCTAATTGATTCCAAATTTTCTGGCAGAACTTATTTCTGTTGATCAAATAAACATATAGTTTTATACATTGGGATCAACAACTCCATGTAAAAATTAATTTAGCAGGTTTTTTTTATTAGGTATATGTATGTAACCATCTATGTAAATATAATAATACATGGTCATTTTTATAGAGGGAATTGTGTGTTGGTCTGTTGTGAGGAAGTTTGCATCCAGGGCTGTAGTTCTCGGAGTGACTTTAACTCTGGAAAAGTGAAAACACTTTCATTAATTTTAGAGGCTGAATCATTGAAAATGGTACCTAAGCTATTTTCAGAGATGCCTTATTTTCACAGTCAAGGGAGGGTCGTGAACATTTTAAAAATTACCCATGTGCTAAAAAAAATCTGTATTATCAGGTTTTATTGTTTTACTTATTTATTGCTCTTCAAAAAGAAAGGATTTAATAACCAGTATTGAATAGAGATTCCAAAATGGCAGAACAGGGAGGGAGCTTGTTGCTCTAGGATAGGGGAGGGTTGTAAAAATAAAAGTGGAGAGAGTGCAATCTCAGGGAACAGCTATGGAGAAAACTGTGGTGGAAATAGCATGTAGTGGATCTTTATGGGGGTTATAGACCTGAAGCAGGAAAATAGACACAACACAAGACACCAACAGCCAAGAGCCTCAGCACCATCTTTTTGGATAGTGAGGTGAGGTGTGACTGGACTGCGGCAGTCCGAGCTACTAGCAATAAAGTTGTGGGGAGAGCCTGTGTGAGTCTGGCTTAGAGCCATTTGGGGGACAGTATACCTGCCAACCTGACTACCCAGCAGAAGTACCCTGCAACTAACTGAGAGAGGGGAGACACCATTTTGAGATGTAGGTAACGGTTACAGCAGCTTGTGTTCACAAGTCCACGGACCAGCCCAGAGGAGACATCTGAGGCTGGCTAGAAGGATTGATGCGGACTGGGTGCCCATTTAGGATTGTGGGCTGCTCCAGCCTCCCAGCATGTCACAAGCTCTGGGGCTCTGGCAGCCTGGACAGAACGCTGATAGGCAGCTGGCTGTGGGAGTGTCTTCACCTCTCCATGGATGGGATAGACTAACAAAGCGGAGTGGATCCAATGACTGGGAGCCTTTTGTGCTGGGACAGTGGAAACAGTGTGTTTGTATGGGAGGGTGTAGGGTGTGGCTAAGTTTCTGGGCAGTAGCTGTATGTGGCTCCATATGCTTAGGGCTCCCTGATTGCCTTTGATGGGTCATTCCTGTGGGATCTGTGCTCAATATGAGGACTGCACAGATCATTTGGATCTTGTGGCAGCATGGATGACTATTGTACCCACTGGGCCTAGAGCCTGGGTCTTGGAATAGAGGAGCTGAGTATGAGACTATGCCAACAGAGCTGATTAAACTTCCCCCCTGATTAAAGAAAAAGATTTGACATGCCCAATATGGATGTCATTTTGGATGCTCCCTTTACCCTGGAGCACTGAACAGAGCTTCCTGGCCACACCCAGCATACTCCCCTGGGCATGCACTGAAAAAGCACACAGAGGCGTAGTCCAAAGATAAAAGCCATCAGAAGGAGGAAAAAAACTCAACAAGTATTTCCACAAATGCCTGAACATAAATGCAGCAATTCAAGAAACAGGAATTAGGAAGACAACATGATACCCCAAGGAAACACTAGCACTTCAGTACTAGAATGAAGATGAAGAGATTAAATGCCAGAAATGGAATTTAAAAGTCAAAGGATTACTCAGATGTAATCAGAAGCAAATCCCGGAATTATATAAATCCATATATGATGTGAATGAAAATTTTCTCATGAAACAGAGATATTAAAGAAAAAGTGAAGTACTGGCAAAGAAGAATTCAATAAGGCATTAAAAATGGCATTAACAATAGGTTCTTAAAAATTTTACATAAGACCAAAAGGAGAAATTAGAAAAATTAAAGTTGGAGGTTTATGGGATGCTCTGAAATAGCCCAACATACAAGTCTTTGGAGTTTTGGAAGGCATGAAAAGAGAATGAATTAGAAGGCATTTTTAGTGAAATAAATACAGAAAACTTCCCAAATTAGGAGAAAGAAATGTCCAGGTAAAGGGAGCACATAGACTCCTAATAGAAATAATCAGAAAGATCTTCAGCATGACGTGTTGTAGTGAACTTTCCAAGTAAAACATAAAGAAAAGATTCTAAAATTTGCAAGCGAGAAATACCATATTAGTTTGATGATCTCCAGTTAAACTCACAAAACTCACAGCTGACTTATCAGAAAATCTTCAGTCCAGGAGAGCATGGCAAGATATAATCAAGTCTTAAGAGAAAAAAAAAAGTCAACCTAGAGTACTGTACCCTGAAAAGGTCTTACTTATGAATGAAGGTGAAATAATAAAGACTTCCATAACAGAAATTGGAAAAATTTGTCACCACCTGCCCAGCCTTAAAAAAAAAATGCTTGGAGATTTGCTACACTCAGAAACACAGAAACATGGTCACCACTGTGAAAGAATGTGAAGGCAAAATATTTCCCAGTTAAAGCCCAAGGAAAATCCAAGTTAAACAGTAGGAATACGCAAAATGGAGGACAAAATTGATACTTACCAATAGTTAACACTGCATTTAAAAGGCGTCAAGTCTCCAGTTATAAGCTGCTGCTGAGGTATAACAGGCAAAGCTGCTACCTGCAGTGCCAGCATTCTATATGGGCACTAGTTCAAGTCCTGGTGGCTCCACTTCCAAGCCAACTATCTGCTATAGCCTGGAAAAGCAGTAGAAGACTGTCCAAGCCTTTCGGCCCCTGCACCCACTTGGGAGACCCAGAAGAAGCTCCTGGCTCTTGGGTTTGGATCGGCACAGCTTTGCCTGTTGCAGCCATTTGGGATGGACCAGCAGATGGAAGACCTGTCTGTCTGTATGTCTGTCTCTCTCTGCCTGTACCTCTCTGTAACTCTTTCAAATAATAAATAAAATATTTGTATAGACCGGCTGAATGGTTAAAAAATAACATTCGTCTGTTTGCTGCCTCCAAAGAAGACATCACACCAACAAAGATACAACAGACTGAAAGAAAGGAAAAGATACTTCATGCTAACAGAAATCAAAAAAGAGCTGGTGTAGCCATCCTAGTATCAGACAAAGTAGGCTTTGACATAAAAGAGAGACAAAGAAGGGCACTATGAAATGACTGGTGGATCAATTCAACAGGAGATGTGACTATAATAAATGTAATATGCACCCAACTGCAGGGAAAGTGGATTTTACAAGGAAATATTAATGGATTTAAAGAGGCATAGACTGTAATACAGTAGTAATGGGGGACTTATAGTACCCCATTTTCAGCAAAGGACAGAGAAATCAGACAGAAAAATCAGAAATGAAATAGTAGAGTTTAATGACACTACAAACCAAATGGACCTAATGGCTATCTTCAGAACTTCTCATCCTACAATTGCAGAATACAGAGTCTCACCAGTACAAGGAAGTTTCTCTAGGACAGATCATATTCTAGGCCATAAAGCAAGTCTCAGCAAATTAAAAAAAAATCGAAGTCTTACCATGCATCTTCTCTGACCAAAACGGAATCAAGCTGGAAGTCAGCAACTTAAGAATTTCTAGACCATATGCAAAAATATGGAGACTGAACAACATGTTCCTGAATGAACACTGAAGAAATCAAAAGAGAAATCAAAAAAATTTCTGGAAACAAAAGACAACAGTACAACATATCAGAAATTATGGGTATAACTAAAGTAGTGTTAAGAGGAGGAAAGTTTGTAGCAATTGGTGCCTACATCATGAAAGTGGAAAGGCACCAATAAATGAGCTATCAGTGTATCTCAAGGACTAGAAAAACAACAGCAAAGCAAATCCAAAATTATGAGAAAAGAAATAAGAAATTTTAAAAATAGAAACCCAAACCTACAAAAGATAGCAAAATAAAGATCTGTTTTACTGAAAACATAAAAATTGATACACCATTGACCCACCAGAAAAAGAGAAGACCCAAATCAATAACATTAGAAAAGAAAAAGGAAATATAACAGATTACCACAGAAATAAAAAACATTAATCAGGAATCACTACAAAGAGCTTCATGCCAACAAATTGGGAAACCTAGAAAGTTGGAGTCCTGCACCAGCCAGTCCAGGGGTTCCCAAAGGTGTGATAGGGTCAGCACAGGAAGAAATGAGAGACAAATGGACAGCAAGGCTGATGGCATGGCTCTGGCGCTTGAGCACCAGGCTTTATTTTTATATCATAAGTCACATAATGATTTTCCTTACAGTAACAAGTCTGTTATCCATTCTCATGTAGTAACAATTTCTTTGATTTTCAAGGGCATATTCAGAGCATGGGTTACTATCAGACAGATGCAAGATAATGGGCTGCGCATATGAGCCAAGGCCTCGAGTGCTGTCAAGTTATGCAGAAATTGGCTACACAGCTAGAATATTACCTTCCTAATCTAATCTTTACTGAAGTACTAGTGTTCAAAGCAGGCCCTTTTTAAAATGTATCCCTTCTTTTGCAGTTCTTTCCGTAACTCTTTATTTATTGTGCTTTTCTAAAGGTTCACTTAGATCTATTCCTCAGTTTTGACATCCTAACCATACTGGTATTTGTAGCACGTATTGAATTAAAGCTTTAATAACATTTACCTTTATTTTAGTGGGAAGTATACACCAGGAGCCTATTGCCTTTTAATTCTTTTCCACAAACAACTCAACTTTGCATAAAGCATCAACCCCTTCTCCTATACCAACATTCTTCTTGATTAAAATTTTACAAAGCAATGGACATTTTGGGGATTACGAGACCAAGCGCTCTTCCCTAACATTAGAAATACAGCTATCATTAGCAGGACCACCAGGAAGTTCTAGCTTCTTATACAGAGTGCAATTCCCAACAAACCTAAAACCACCAAGAGGACCTTAGCTGTTGTTCTCATGCCTTGCTGAGACAGACCTTCTGCTGTGACCTTGTCAGCTAGCTGAAAGTGCCTTGGCCTTGCCACTAGAAGAAATGGATAGATTCCTGGACATGCACAACCTAACAAAATTGATTCATGAAGATACACAAAACCTAAACAGACCAGTAACCAAGACAAAAATCCAATCAATAATAAATACCCTCCCAACAAAGAAAAGCTCAGAATAGGTTGGCTTCACTGCTGAATTCCACCAAACATTTAAAGTGGAACTAACTAGAATTCTTTTCAAGCTATACAAAACAATTGAAAGGGAGCGAATCTTCCCAAACATTCAGCCTACATCATTTTAATTCCAGTACCTGCAGAAGATAAAGAGAACTACATACCAGTTTCCCTGATGAACACATATGCAAAAATCCTCAACAAAATAATAGCCAGTTGAATCCAGCAACACATCATAAATACCATTCACACAGGCCAAGTGGGATTTATCCCCAGAATGCATGGATGGTTCCACATTCACAAATCAATCAACATGATACAACACATTAACAAACTTAGAACAAAAAAAAAAATCTCAGTAGATGTCGAGAAAGCACCTTAAGCAAGTTGTTTATAGAGGGAACACTCCTCAACACAAGCAAGGCAATTTATGACAAACCCTGGGCCAGCGATTTTATTGAATGGGGAAAAGTTGGAAGCAACACTGAGATCTGGAACCAGACAAGGGCACCCACTCTCTCTGTTGCTGTTCAATATAGGCCTAGAAGTTTTAGCCAGAACTTTTAGGAAGGAAAAATACATGAAAGAGATACAAATTGGGAATGAGGAAGTCAAATTATCCTTATTTACAGACATGATTCAATAAATAAGGAATTCAAAAGACTGCACTAAGAGACTATTGAAAGGCAAAAAACTATTTGGTAAAGTAGCAGGACATACAATGAAATAGCCTTTGTGTACACAGATAATGCCATGGCTGAGAAAGAACTTCTCAGATCAAAACCATTCACAATGGATTCACAATAAATTAAACACCTTGGAATAAGTTTAAACAAGGACATCAAAGATATCTACAATGAAAAATACAAAATATTAAAGAAATAAATAGAAAAAGACACAAAAAATGGAAACTACCATGTTCATGGATTGGAAGAATGAACATCATTAAAATATCCATACTACCAAAAGCCATTTACAGATTCAGTGTGTCCCTGTTAGTGTTTTCAGCCATGACCAAGAACGACAACCAAGACCACGCTGAGCCTCAATAAGTTCCATTAGGGCAAAGAACTTCCAGGAGCAGCATCAGAGGGAGAGGAGCTCAGAGTGCATGTGTAGAGCTGGAGTTTTATAGGGAACTTGTGTCAAGGGAGTTCAGAGTTAGGTGGGAGGAGAGTTGAAGTGGCCAAACAAAACAAGGTGGGATTCGGGCTGGAGCATCTGGAGAGGATACTAGATACCATGAGATGGTGTTCCTGACACAAGGAGTCATCAGGGCTGCCTCATTTATAGCTGTGGCAGTAATAGGGACCTGGAAGCACAGGATCTCTGACTTGTAACTGGGAGCAGTTGCGGGAATGGTGAAGCTCAGAAAGTCTCTCAGGCCTGATTTGTAGCTAGGACAGATTATGAGAATGGTGAAGCTCTCTAGGAGTGTGGCACCAATGTTTTTATTTTCTTGATGCCAGGAAAGAGTATGGGAGATATCTTGGACCTGTGTGGATTTAGGACTCTCATAATCCCAGTCAAGATAACAAGGGCATTCTTTTCAGATACAGAAAAAATACGATGCTGAATTCATTTGGAAACACAAGAAATCTCAAAAAACAAAGCTGGAGGCATCACATTCCCAGATTTCAAAACATAATAAAGAGCATTTATAATCACAACAGCCTAGTACAGGCATAAAAACAGATGAATAAGACAATTGAATAGAATAGAAACTCCAGAAATCAATTCACACATCTACAACCAACTTATCTTTGACAGAGGAGCTAAAATCTATCCCTGGAGTGAGAACAATGTCTCACACAATTGATGTTGGAAAAACTGGATCTCCACATGCTGAAGTATGAAGTAAGACCCCTACCTTCCACCTTACACAAAAATACACTCAAAATGGTTCAAAGACCTAAATCTATGACATAGTACTGTGAAATTATTAGATAACCTTGGGGAAACCCTGAAAGACCCTGGGATGGGTGAAGTTTTCTTGGGAATGACCCCAGAAGCACAGAAATACAAAGACAAATTGATAAATGGAATTGCTCAAATTGAGAAGCTTCTGCACTGCAAAAGAAACATCCAGCAAAGTGAAGAGGCAACTGACAGAATGGGAGAAGATATTTACAAACTATGCAGCTGATAAAGGATTAATATCCAGAATATATAGAGAAATCAATAAACTGTACAACAGTAAAACAGTCTAGTTAAGAAATGGGCAAAGAACTTGAATGTACACTTCTCAATAGGGAAAATCCAGGGGCCAGCACTGTGTGTTAACAGGTAAAGAAGCATCCTGCAGTGCTGGAATCCTATATGGGTGCCGGTTCAAGACCCACTTCTGATCCAGCTCTCTGCTATGGCCTGGGATAGCAGTAGAAGATGGTTGGTCCAAATCCTTGGGCCGCCTTAGGAGACCCAGTGGAATCACCTGGATCCTGACTTTGGATTGCCAAAGCTCTGGATATTGGGGCCATTTAGGGGGTGAACCAGCAGCTGGGAGATCTCTGTGTCTCTATGCCTGTGCTTCTCTGTAACTCTGCCTTTCAAATAAATAAATCTTGAAAGAAGAAGAAATCCAAATAGCCAACACACAGAAGAAAAAGTGCTCAGGATCAGTGGCCATTAGCAAAATGCAAATCAAAACCACAATGGTGCTTCAACTCACCCGTTACAAAGGCTTTCATTCAAAAATCAACAAATAACAAATGTTGATTAAGGATGTGGGGGGAAAAAAGTTGCCCTAATCCACTACTGCTGGGAATATAAAACTGTACAGCCACAGTGGAAGACAGTTTGGAGAATGTTCAATGCAGGTCAGTTCACAGTAGCTAAGATATGGCATCAAGCCAGATGTCTGTCAGCTGAAGACTGGAAAAAGAATTAATGCTATATGTACACTGTAGGATACTACACAGTGGAAAAATAAAAATGAAATCCTGTTGTTTGCAACAAAATGGATAGAACTGGAAACCATTATACTTAGTAAAATAAGCCAGTCCCAAAAAGATAAGTACCTTATGTTTTTCCTGATCTGTGGTAACAAATAGAATACCTGAAAGTAATATATAGAGGTGAAATTGACACTCTCAGTTGCAATGACTTTCAATAGCTCTTGTCTTCACTGTTAAGGAACAGTTTTTTTCATACTATTTGTTAATCTTATGTGAATAAAGTTAATTGAAAATAGATCTTAGCAAAAAATAAGAATGGGACTAGGAGAAGGAGGAGGAAGAAGAGCAGGAGTATGGGTGTGAGAGCAGTTAGGTTTGCAAACAGTCATTATGTTCCTATATTTGTGTGTATGAAATGCATGGTTTGTATACCTTACATTTAAAAAATGTTGTTTTACACTCAAAAGGAATATATTCATTATAAACCAAAAAAAAAAACCCTACCAATATTTATAATCAGATGTATGAAAGACTGAAGATGTTTCATGTGAAATTTCAGTTCCATAGTTTGGGATTTTTTTTTTCTCTAAGTAAATTGATCTTGAAAATCAACTTTACCACCTTACAGGAGACTATACATTTATTTATTTGATAATAGCAGGGAATTAGAATATATTTAAGAGTGATTCCAGTTAGATAAAGTTTTTACATTTTAATGTTCATTTCTTTAAAACTTAGCAAAGTCCAAATTGATTGATTGTAGGAGTGTTTCATAAATTAACTGTAAGAATTGTATAATGTTATATTAGTGTAAAAGCCGCATTTTTTTCTGACACATCATCTTTTGATTTTGTGAATGACCTGGGTTTCTGTTTGGATGTTTTGGTTTATATGCTGATCTATTTTGAAAACACTTCCTTTATACCAGGCAAAAGATCAATTATTTTCTTCCTAATATACCAAAAAACCTTCACTTTAACTGGATTTTGTTTGTAAGACTTTGCCCTCTTCTTTCACTCTCTTATTCTCTCCCAATCTTTTCCACACCAGTATAAAATGCTACTTGAACTTTTTTTTCTAGAATTTTCAAGCTAATCCACCATAAGCAGAATTTATCCTATAAATACTAAATTTTGACAGTTGAATACTTCTCAAGACTATGATACTATTTAGTAGGCATTTTTAAGCAACAAATTTGGCCATTAGAATGTTGATATTGCTTAATAAAAAAGATTTTTTTGCTTAAATGCAGATGATGGAGGCTACACTTATAATGTCAACATGAGTTCTTCTAGGGGACCCTTTGCAGTTAAAAGAGGTCCATCTTCAAGAAGTGGAGGTCCTCCTCCTAAAAGATCTGCTCCTTCTGTTCCAGCAAGAAGCAATAGTGCAGTGAGAGGACGAGGTAAATATTATGCAACAACAAGTTTTCTTTCCTTAGAACTAAAGTTGTTTTCTTATGAATGAAAATGAGTTAAATTGGATTAATGTTTAAACCTAAGAAGCAACATAGAAATAGTAAATCTGCCTATCTACTTGCCTATGTATTTCTGCATCTTATTATTTGGAATTTGGAATTGGAATTGCAATTTGGAATTTGGAAATTCAGGATGAAGAGATAAATTCAGTTACCCATAATAGATGTAATAGGTAATTAATGACCATAGTAGTAAAACCATTCCTTCATTAATTCATTACAGAATCTATTACATTTTATTAAAAGTCCCCTCCAACATTCTTTGATTGTAAGGCTGCTTTTCCTCAAGATTCTCTTGAAAATTATGTCCTGTGAGAATTGTCTCACATGTTTAACTTTGGGTTGTATATTTTAACAGCTGGTTTTATGTTCTTAAAGTAATTATAAAATAACTGAAACTTGGCAATCATAACATTGTTAGTGCTAAGATCACAGAACTATTTCTGTTCAAGGCATCCTTTTTGATTGTGAGGCTAGTAATAAACACAGAAAAACATGAACGATAATTTATTTCTTATGGCAAGGAAATACAGAGAAATCAATAGAAGACATTTTATGTAACATTTACATAATAGTTAAGGAAGGAGTCAGTTCATGTCACTTGCATAGTTGTGAAATGTATGGAAGATCTAATAGTGCAGGAAAGATTGAACTTTTTTTTTTTTTTTTTTTTGGACAGGCAGAGTGGACAGTGAGAGAGAGAGACAGAGAGAAAGGTCTTCCTTTGCCGTTGGTTCACCCTCCAATGGCCGCCGCGGCTTGCGCGCTGCGGCCGGCGCACCGCGCTGATCCGATGGCAGGAGCCAGGTACTTATCCTGGTCTCCCATGGGGTGAAGGGCCCAAGCACTTGGGCCATCCTCCACTGCACTCCTGGCCACAGCAGAGAGCTGGTCTGGAAGAGGGGCTACCGGGACAGAATCCGGCGCCCCGACCGGGACTAGAACCCGGTGTGCCGGCGCCGCAAGGTGGAGGATTAGCCTAGTGAGCCGCGGCGCCAGCCGGAAAGATTGAACTTTAATGTAATTGTCACTGGTGGACTAATGAAGAGATTTGAAGTGAACTAAAAGCAGGAAAGCACACAAAAAAGGTGTGAGAACAAATAAAACAGATAACGTTTAGGAGGAGATTTAAAATAAGGTCCTGGATTACAAAGCAGAAGTAAGAACATTTATTAGTAAAGAGGCTTAACAACATAATATCTTACTTCATGTAAAGAGAGAAGTATAATCTCTAGTTCTGTTTTTAAACTTTGGTACAGTGGGTTCTTGATGCTGCCATTATCCAGTTTACCTTGAATACAGTTATCAGTGAATACAGATATCTGCATCTTCAGAATACATACGGAGCAAACCTATTTCCATTAGAGGATTAGCCAGTGAGTGCTTAAAACATGAAACGCTGATCTCTAGGAATTGAGGAATAAGAATTAACACAAGACAAGATTTGAGAAAATTGCTTGCTTTAAAAGGTACAGTTTTCCCCAAATGAATATTCCATTACATTACTAATATGCAAGGGTAAGCTAGTTCATTAGCAGTAAAATAAAACTAGCCACTTGGTAATAATTTAGGAAATAAAAAAATTTAGCTTGTAATAATTTTTCAGTTAAAAGGTAGCAGAGTTTGTGTATGTAAGATGGATTGAATAGCAAGATGGCTTTCTTAGCTAAGAAATAAAAAATAAAAAATGAACTCTATGAAGTAAATAGTTTGAATGTTTACATTTTTGTCATTAATATTCATTAGTAGGGAGCTCTTATTTACCCTAACAGTTAAGATGCAAATGAAGATAGTGTCCCACATTGTACTACTTAAGTTCATTTTTCAGTTCAGGTCCCACCCTCCTGTTAATGCAGACTGCAGAAGGTAGTGCTGACTGATAAGTAATGGAGTTCCTGCCAAACAGTAGGGAACCTGGATTCAGATCTCTCTTTCAACTTCCTCTGTGGCTTTTGTGGGGCATTTGGAGAGGGGGATGAGAGTTTGTTCTTTTGCTTCAAAATTGTTTATTTTTAATTTAAAAACAAGCATTTAAAATATATTTCATATGTAAAGGAATAAATGAAGATGCAAAAATGTTTTTTAAAGATTTTATTTACTTATTGGAGAGGTAGAGTTACAGGCAGTGAGAGGGAAAGACAGAGAGAAAGGTCTTCCTTCCGTTGGTTCGCTCCCCAAATGGCTGAAATGGCCGGAGCTGCACTGATCCGAAGCCAGGAGCAGGAGCTTCTTCCAGGTCTTCTCCCATGCAGGTGCAGGGCCCAAAGGAATTGGGCCATCTTCTCCTGCTTTCCCAGGCCATAGCAGAGAACTAGATTGGGAGAGAAGCAGCCGGGACTAGAACTGGTGTCCATATGGCTTGCCAGCACTGCAGGCGGAGGATTAACATACTGATCTATAGCACCGGCCCTGGATTTTAATATAATTTATTGGAAAGGCAGAGTAGCAAATTACCATCTGGTGGTTCATTTCCCAAAGGGCTGCAACAGTAAGGGCTGGGCCAGAAAGAATTCAGGAACAGGAAACTCCATCCTGATCTCTCACAATAGGTGACAAGGTGCTAAATACGGGCCATCCTCTGCTTTCTCTCTAGATACGTTAGCAAGAAACTGATTAAAAAACAGAGTAGCCAGGAATTGAGCTGGTTTTCTGACATGGGAACCAGACTTTGCAGGTGGTAGATAAATGTGCTGTGAGACAACGTTGGCCCCCAGAAAGTCTTTTCTAAAGAAGTTTTTAAGCACTAAAATTGGTGTTTCATTTGCTGCTTGTTTATGAGAATCATTGGTCCTGAAGGCATATTAAGATACATACAACTATGAGAAATTTTCCTGAGTTACATACTTTTAGCCATTCAGGGTAGGGCAGGGCAGGGGGAGACATTAGAAATATGCAAAGGCAGGGGCTGGCACTGTAGCGTAGCGGGTAAAGCCGCTGCCGGCAGTGCTGGCATCTCATGTGGTGCTGGTTCGAGACCCGGCCTGCTCCACTTCCAATCCAGCTCTCTGCTATGGCCTGGGAAAGCAGTAGAGGATGGCCCAAGTCCTTGGGCCCCTGCACCCACATGGGAGACCTGGAAGAAGCTCCCGGCTCCTGGCTTCGCATCAGCGCGGCTTTGGCCATTGCAGCCAGTTGGGAAATGAACCAGCAGATGGAAGACCTTTCTCTCTCTCTCTCTCTCTCTCTCTCTCTCTCTCTCTCTGACTCTCCTTTTCTCTCTGTGTAACTCTTTCAAATGACAAATAAATCTTTTAAAAATATGCAAAGGCAAAGAGAATATATAGTATAAAACATAAAATATAACAAAGTCTTGTTAGGAGAATGAATGGGAAAGAGGATTAATTGATAACAGAACTTTATTTTGAAAGACTCTAAAGGAAAAAGAAAGAAGTATGTTAAGGATAACTTAGGTCCTTTAAAAACTGAGGTGGCTACAGAAAAAAGTGAAATTTTTGAAAATGAGGCAGTTATGTAAAACAAAATAAGAAATAGTTCCAAAGTTTACAGTAGCCTGAATTCAGATTTTTCCACTCTACCATAATGTGAAAGAACTATGTACTTCAAATTTTGAATTTTGCTATTTTCCTGGCTGGTGATAGGTGATCTTTTACTCTCCTCTGATACGGGGTAGTGAAAGTAAGCTGCAGTTCCCAGTAACCCCTGTGATCTTATATTTCTGTAGAAGTATGTTGTGTTAGTAACTGGCTGCGATGTTCAGGAGATATAATATATTAAATTCATATTTAACTTAAGGAGGATTTTGACTTAGAACTAAATTATGAGAAGCATCTGTATTTACAAAAAGGTTTTGTTGCACTAAGTTGCCAATGCTGGTATGTAAAAACAAATGAGTTAAACAGCAAGAAGACTGGAGTATACTGAGGCTTTTTAAAAAAAGAAAACAGGTTGAAAGGATAGTGACAGATTTGTTTCAACTAGTCTTTACACTAAATTGTAATTACTTGGTTTAATTTTGTGTTTGAAATTTGAATAGTAAAAAGAACAGGAATAATGGACCAGTATGATGAACAATTATAAGCAGTAAGAGTGAAGACAAGTTTTTAAGAATAATTTGATGTGATGAGAAGGGATAGATAACTGAAATGATGACACATGCAAGGGAAGGATAGTCAAGTGCAAAAGGAACAGAAGGAGACATTCAATGAAGGAAAATGTGTAAGTAATCTTATTTTTGAGGTTTTGTCTACATAAGGTAACATTATTTTAAACTTTCTGTGTAGAGAGGGAACATAACAAGAAAAAAATGTGAATAACGTTTAAGCGGTAAACAGAAAAGCATTGATGGAGTCTTGGAATAATTTTTGACTTCTGTAAAGAGGAAAAAATGTTCTTTGAGGTACTTAATGTTATGATGTTGAAACTAAAGGTCCTGAATCACGCGGGAGAGAGAATTATGGAGATCTACCGCGTAGAAAGCCAGTGTCTTCCCGGAGAGATTACTATGTGTCACCAAGAGGTGGTGGTTATGCTGCAAAAGATAGGTAAAGGAAATCAGTTTTTAATTTTAAAATTAACAGTTTGGTATTATGTAAGAGCCACTTCCATTTAGACCTCAAAATATTGCCTTACACCAGAGAAAATCTTTACCAATTAAACATTACATTCCAAAGTTCCCCCTCCTCTCAACCCCTGACAAATAGCATGTTTATTTTATCTGTATGATCTATAGAGGATAGTTCATGTGATCTTTTGTGTCTCCTTTTCCTTAGCATGTTTTTAAGATTCGCTGACATTATAGCATGTATTTGGTACTTATGTTATTTTATTTCTTTTATTTATTTGAAAGAGTTACAGACAAGTAGAAACAGAGATCTCTCATTCACTGTTTCAATCCCCAAATGTCTGGAACAGCCGGAGCTGAGCTGGTCCACAGCCAGGAACAAAAGCTTATTCTGAGTCTCCCTCTTGGATGCAGGGGCCCAAGAAAGTGGATCATCTTCTACTGCTTTGCCAGGCTATAGCAGAGAGCTGGATCAGAAGTGGAGCAGCCAGGACTCAAAGCAGTGCTAACATATGGGATGCCAGCACTGCAGGCGGTGGTCTTACCTTCTGTGCCACAGCCTCACCCTATTTAAGTTCTTTTCTAACATAATATTCCTAGGATCATTCAAATCATATTTGAGTATCTGTTTCCAGTTACTTTGGATATATACATAAATAACTGCAATTATTGAGGGAAGTAATAATTAGGTTTAATTTTTTGATGAGTCATTAAATTACAACATAGCAGTTGCACCAGTTTATTTTATATTACCAATACTCTAGGATCCCAGTGTGTTTATATCCTCTCTTTTTTCCATTTTTAAAAAGATTTTATTTATTTATTTGAAAGATAGCATTACAGACAGTGAGAGGGAGAGATAGAAAGAGAAAGGTCTTCCTTCTGTTGGTTCACTCCCCAGATGGCTGCAGTGGCCAGAGCTGGGCTGATCCGAAGCCAGGAGCCAGGTGTTTCCTGCCGGTCTCCTGTGCAGGTGCAGGGGCCCAAGGACTTGGACCATCCTCTACTGCTATCCCAGGCCATGTCAGAGAGCTGGATTGGAAGAGGGGCAGCAGGGACTAGAACTGGCACCTATATGGGATGCCGGTGCCACTGGCAGAGGAACAACTCACTGTGCCGCAGAGCTGGCCCCTTTTTCAATTTTTTTTTTTTTTTAGTATAGACTTTGTAGTAGATAGGAAACATGTCTTTATTTGGTCATCATTTTCATTTTCCTAATGAATTACGGAGTTGTGTCATGTACTTTTAGCCCATTTGTATGTAGTATTTGAAGGAATACTGTTCAATAACTTCGCTGATTTTTTGTGTGTGTTTAAGAGATAGTGTTTTTGTGTTTTGTACTTTAGAAATTAATATTTTAAAACCCACTGCTTTTAAGTTACAGAGATTATCCAGGTTCCCAAGAAGGCAAGGATTATGGTCCTCCAACTAGAGACGTTGTGTACCATGATTATGGCCATTCTAGTCCTCGGGATGAACATTTCTCTAGAGGATATAGGTACCTTGAAAATTCTGTGCTTATCAATTATGTTACTGAAATTGGTAATTTTTAAATTAATTAAATCTTTCCTAAATCTAGTGACCGTGGTGGCTATGGTCGCAATAGAGATTATTCTGAGCATCCAAGTAGAGGCTTTTATAGAGATGCATTTGACAATTATGGTAAGTGTCCAATTTTGATTTGTGTAGTATAGATTCAGCTAAACCAGCCACATGGTGAATATAATTTTACTCACAAAATGTAAATTGTCTATTATGGTCTCTTGACTAGATTGAGAATATTGAGCCAAACAGTTTGCTATTAATGAAAGTTAATCTTTCCTCCCATTGGGAAGTTTAATCTTTACATTTTAAAATAATGAGTGTGACAATGTTATGTATAGGATCTGCATGAAACATTAAAATTCACTCTGTTTTCAGAGGAAGTAAATATTTGTTACTTTCAACTTAAGACCCCTGCCTACTTCAGCTTAATTGATGTTATTAGAGGCAGATAAAAGCAATGTTTTCTCAACTGTTTAATAACCAGTATCATGGTGTAATGATACCCAAAAAGTGTTGAAGTTTTGCTTTCTGATCATTGAACTGCAGGGAATTCCCGTGGCGTACTATCTGCACGAGGGCCTCCACTGACTTACAGTGGAAACAATCGTTACGAAGATTGTAACAGTACACGAGATGGATATGGTGGAAATCGGGACAGTTACTCAAGCAGTCGAAGTGACATGTATCCAACTGGTCGTGCACGTGGTAGCAGACGGGAACGAGGGTTCCCACCTTCTCTGGACAGGGTGTACTATGTTCCTCATGGATCATATGGTAGTTCAAGTTGTGGGGCTTCTAGAGGCAGTCAGGGGAGAGGCCAGTCTGAAAGAGGAGGACGAAGAAGGTACTAAAACAAAAATTACACTTGTTTGCCAAACTTCCTTTGCAGACAGAAAATTTAAATGCTACTTTTCTTGTGTTGTAAGTACTAGCTATTAAAAGAAATACCTTGGTTTTGGAGGAGGGGGCATATATTAACTTCTCTTCTGTGACTTTTCCCTTTTACAATATATAGATAGATTTGTTTAAAGTAATGTCAGTGTCGCTGTTGAGAAATAAACGTTTCTTCTTGAGAGTGTTTGTACTGTTAAAAGTTCTTAGAATAAAAGTTTGCACAAAACCCTGTGTCCCGTTGCATTGTTCTTTGTTGCATGTATGTCACTACACCAGCCCTTAAACTATCTTTATATTATAAAGAAATAATTACTTGAAAGAGGGTGAGCCGGCACCGTGGCTCAATAGGCTAATCCTCCACGTGCGGCGCCAGCACCCCAGGTTCTAGACCCGGTTGGGGTGCTGGATTCTGTCCCGGTTGCTCCTTTCTTCCAGTCCAGCTCTCTGCTGTGGCCTGGGAGTGCAATGGAGGATGGCCCAAGTCCTTGGGAGACCAGGAGAGGCGAGTGGCTCCTGGCTTCGGATCAGCGCGGTGTGCCGGCCGCAGCGCTCTGGCCGCAGTGGCTACTGGGGGGCGAACCAACCAAAAAGGAAGACCTTTCTCTCTGTCTCTCTCTGTCTGTCTCTCTGTCTGTCTCTCTCTCTCTCTTTCTCTCTCACTGTCCACACTCTGCCTGTCAGAAAGAAAGAAAGAAAGAAAGAAAGAAAGAAAGAAAGAAAGAAAGAAAGAAAGAAAGAAAGAAAGAAAGAAAGAAAAGAAAGAGGGTGAGACTGTTTTACATCCACTGATTTACTCTCCAAGTGGCCATAATAACCCGGGCTGGACTGAACCGGAGCTTC
Source organism: Oryctolagus cuniculus (assembly GCF_051225735.1). Lineage (NCBI taxonomy): Eukaryota > Metazoa > Chordata > Mammalia > Lagomorpha > Leporidae > Oryctolagus > Oryctolagus cuniculus. Next base: position 6,324,077 of record NC_142889.1, on the reverse strand, counting down.
ACCTTGGTATCCCACATGGGTGGCAAGAGGCCTAAGCACTTGGACCATCTTCTGCCGATTTCCCAGATGTGTGAGCAGGGAGCTGGACTGGAAGTGGAGCAGCCAGGACTCAAACCAGCACCCATATTAGGTGCCTGCCATCGCAGGAGGCGGCTCTACCTCCTGTACTACAATGCCAACTCTAAACTAATGAGTTTTTTAAAAGTACCCTTGTATTTGAAATTTCATTTGTGTCATTAAATTTCTTCATGGCAAGATGGCCTTAATTAAGCAGGATAAGCAAATCATTAAGTTGCTCTTTTTAAAAAGTGAAACATGTAAAAAGGTTTGAGAAGTCTCCAGAATGGCTTTAAAACTCATTGTCCATGGACCAGCACTGTGGTGTAGCAAGTAAAGCTGCTGCCTGCAGTGCCAGCATCTCATACAGGAGCTGGATTGAGACCGGCTGCTCCACTTCCCAGCCAGCTCTCTGCTGTGGCCTGGGAAAGCTGTGGAAGATGGCCCAAGTCCTTGGGCCCCTGCACCCATGTGGGAGACCTGGGAGAAGCACCTGGTGGAGCTTCAGATCAGTGCAGCTCTGGCCATTGCAGCCAATTGGGGAGTGAACCAGAAGATGGGGGACCTCTCTCTGCTTCTCCTCTCCCTGTGTAACTCTAACTTTCAAGTAAAGTAAATAAATCTTAAAAAATAATCACTGTCCTAATACTAAGTTTTTGTGTGTGTGTGTGTGTCCTGATACATGGCAGGAAAATGGAATTGAAAGATACAGTAATGTTTCCCAGACAATTGGGTGATGGTTATAGGCAATTAACTGCTATGCTAGGAAAGGAAAGACTCATACTGAAATTGAACAAACTGGAAAAAAATATTTTTTGTATCCAAATTAGAGAACTAAATGACTGAAATGAGAGTTACTGGAACCCTTAATTTCCATTTAAATCAAATCTGAACTAACTCAGTTTAATACATTTCTTAATAAAATAAGTATTGCCAGGTTTAGAAATATTGGAGTACAAGGCTATTTAGGAGTTCAAATTAATTCTTGAAATAGTTGAAAATGATTTTAAATAAAAATTTATGTTCTTAAAATTGGTAATAATGTGGCACAGTTAGGGTTTTTAGCAAATTCAGCTGAAGATCATGAATAGGAAATAAAGAGGCTTCAACATTTGAAATTCATGTAAAAACTTCCTTTAAGGTTTATTGATTTAAAAGCCAGAATTAGAGGAGGAGAAAATGAGAGAGAGGGATCTTCCATCTGTTAGTTAACTTCCCAACTGTCCACAATGGCTGGGGCTGGGCCAGGTTGAAGCCAGGAAGCTTATAGGGGTCTCTCACTTGACTAAATGTGCTCAACTACTTGGACCATCTTCTGCTGTTGTTCCAGGTTAATTAGCAGGGGACTGGATTGGAAATGGTGCAGCTGATAGAATAATCAGTGCCCATTATAGGATGCTGGCTTTGCAGGCAGCAATTCTATCTTCTACCCCATAATACCAGTTCTTTGTGTAAAAACTCAAAAAGCATATAGCATATAAGAAATTTAAGGCCAGCGCCGCGGCTCACTAGGCTAATCCTCCGCCTTGTGGCACTGGCACACCGGGTTCTAGTCCCGGTCGGGGTGCCAGATTCTGTCCCAGTTGCCCCTCTTCCAGGCCAGCTCTCTGCTGTGGCCAGGGAGTGCAGTGGAGGATGGCCCAAGTCCTTGGGCCCTGCACCCCATGGGAGACCAGGAGAAGCACCTGGCTCCTGGCTTCAGATCAGCGCGGTGCGCCGGCCGTGGTGGCCACTGGAGGGTGAACCAACGGCAAAGGAAGACCTTTCTCTCTCTCTCTCTCACTGTCCACTCTGCCTGTCAAAAAAATTAAAAAAAAGAAATTTAATACACTACTTAGGTTTAAAAATTGTTAAATGACAGATTAGAGCATCAAGTGGTGTTAGTAAAATGGTGCAGTCTTATGCGTGGCACCATCTAAGCCCCAGGCACCATCTTAGGCTATGACCCCATTGCCATCTTGTATAGTAAACTTTGGTCCTAAGCCCAGCCTGGCTTGCTAAATGTCAGGTGACCAAATGGCCCAACCACAAGCATCAGCTCCACCTCCACCCTAATGAGATTCATTGCTTCCATTTGCCTACCTTCTCTAAGGCTATAACAAAACCTGCTGCCCATACACGTGCTCCTGATCGTTCTCCCTTTTCTGCCTCTTCCTCCAGCCTGTTTCCCACCCAGCAACATACCTTTCCTTTAACTTTAATGTTTGGTGTTTTGTGGTGGCCCTCCATTGCTTCTGTGACTTGGATCCAAGTTCTCTGTGGACCTCGTTCTCCCCTTGGTGATTTGGGAGGCTTTGGGATCCTGGCCTGTTGCCAACCACAAAACTCACTCCTTGGGCTACCTTCATTACCAAATGTTCTGTGATTTCCATCCGCACACTTGCCATTCAGAATCCTCAAGAAAGATGGGGAATGGGGAATTCTCCCACTGTGACTTTTACCACGGATTGTGGTTTTGCTCTGTGTTGTCTTGAAGTCCTGGTACCAGGCACCACAACTCCCAAGGCTTTATGCCTCTCCACGGGCTTTATGCCTTTCCACGGACTTTAAGCCATCCATGGACTGTAGGCCTTCCATGGGCTTTAGGCCATAGGCGCCAATGGCTACATGGGTGATGATCCCAACTCTCTGTTCCTGTACCCTCCCTTTCAGACAGCCATGATCTTGTGGATACCTGATAACCACCAGTCTGACTCACAGGTCGCCATGGGAGCTTCCTCATCCCACATTCCATCTGATTCTCCTCTCAGTTGTCTCCTAAACAATTTAGCCCCTCTTAAATTGCCTCCAAATCTCAAATGTCATTGCCTCTTTTTGGTATCAGGCGAGGCCCATGTATGACCTCAACAGCCAGTTAAAATGGCCACTTAATGGCACATTTGACTCTGACACTCGGGAATCTGTGGGTGTTTGGGAAAGTGAAAGTAGATTCCGTATATCTAAGCTTTCTCCTATCTCTTCTCTAAACCTTTTTTTATAATTTTTTATTTTAGAAAACTTTTATTTAATAAATATAAATTTCAAAAGTAAAACTTAGGCCGGCGCCGCGGCTCACTAGGCTAATCCTCCGCCTAGCGGCGCCGGCACACCGGGTTCTAGTCCCGGTCGGGGCGCCGGATTCTGTCCCGGTTGCCCCTCTTCCAGGCCAGCCCTCTGCTGTGGCCCGGGAGTGCAGTGGAGGATGGCCCAGGTGCTTGGGCCCTGCACCCCATGGGAGACCAGGAAAAGCACCTGGCTCCTGGCTCCTGCCATCGGATCAGCGCGGTGCACCGGCCGCATCGCGCTGGCCGCGGCGGCCATTGGAGGGTGAACCAACGGCAAAGGAAGACCTTTCTCTCTGTCTCTCTCTCTCTCACTGTCCACTCTGCCTGTCAAAAAAAAAAAAAAAAAAGAAAAGTAAAACTTTTGGATTATAGTGGTTTTCCCCCCCATAACCACTGTCCCATCCGCAACCATCCCATCTCCCACTCCCTCTCCCATCCCATTCTTCATCAGATTCATTTCAATTATCTTTATATAGAGAACATCAATTTAGTATATACTAGGTAAAGATTTCAACAGACTGCACCCACACAGACACACAAAGTGTAGGGTACTGTTTGAAGACTAATTTTACCGTTAATTCTCAGTACGACACATTAAGGACAGAGATCCTATGTGGGGAATAAGTGCACAGTGACTCCTGTTCTTGATTTAACAATTGACACTCTTATTTGTGATGTCAGTAATCACCCGAGGCTCTTGTCACGAGCTGCCAAGGCTGTGGAAGCCTCTTGAGTCCACAATTGTGACCTTATTTAGACAAGGCCATAGTCAAAGTGGAAGTTCTCTCCTCCCTTCAGAGGAAGGTACCTCCTTCTTTGATGGCCCGTTTTTTCCACTGGGATCTCACTCACAGAGATCTTTCAATTAGGTCATTTTTGCAGTGTCTTGTCTTTCCATGCCTGGGAAACTCTCATGGGCTTTTTAGCCAGGTCCGAATGCCGTAAGGGCTGATTCTGAGGCAAGCGTGCTGTCTAAACCTTCTCTTCATACCTCACGTTCTTCAGCTCAAGTTCTATTTACTTCCAAAGCCCTTACTAGCCAAGCCCCTTTCTAGCTCTTCACTGTCTCATTCACCATACCTCCTTTCTCCCACCTAAGAATCCCAACCTTATCTCAGAACCAGCCCTTTAGGTCTACTGCCCACCTTGTCTACTCCCTTTGCCTTATCTATGATCCTCTCTAACACCCTCCTGGATAAGCAAAGGCAAGTTCAGGAACAGGTTGTCTCCATGCCATCACCCTCTAGCCCAGGTCCTCCAAATAACCTTCACTCCTCCCTCTGTTCCAATTTTACCATAAGAATAGCAAGGGAGTGGTGAGTCCATCCTCTTGAGCTAACAATCTACTGTAATCAAATCACCTATCTTCACCCTTCTAATAGCTCGTTGCTTTGTCATGAGCAAGCCAGGTGTGATTATCAGATCTTTTGATAGGTTTTATCCCTAATTGAATGTCAAGTTGGCCTTGCCAGGTCTCCTCAATTCCTACAAACTCAATTTCCTGGTCCTAGTAGTGAGCATTTCCTAGACATTTCATTTATTAGCACTGGGTTAACAGCGAAAACTACCTCTCTCTTCCTAAACCCCCCTCCTCCGTTCTGACACTCTCTCCTGCGTAAAAGCCTAAACTGCTAAAAAATACACAGTAAACCTCACCAAAGAGCCTTCCTTGCATCTTCTGCCTTCCTTATCAGAGTCCTTGCAGTGCTCTACAAGTGCCCCAACAAGCAGCTCTGCTCTTTAAACTTAATTTCAAACACGCCCTGCTCTCTGTATGGGCAGACTCAGCTCTAAGGTCCCCCTTCAAAGACAACATTACTCTTAAGGTATCTTCCAATCTCTGTGAAATAATAATGACTACTAGCCCTTCAAACCAGCATGCCTACCTGGTTAATTACTATTTTCAGACATGTCTCCTTTTCCCTAGTTGCCCCTTACTCTGTCACCTATCAGATTCTTCCCTTTAAAAATCTCTCCAACCAGAGGGGTATCCTTCTACTCTGATGAATGCTCTCCCCTATTAAACCTAACATGATGAACAATCTCCAGTGGAACACTAAACTCAAATTCAATTAAACTCTAAAAACATGTGTTAGGTAAATAACAATCTTGTACATGAAAATTTCGTTCAGCTGTAGCTGGACATTGGTTTTAAAAGAATTTCTTGAATCTAGGAAAATCACTGCCTTTAAAAATATTGTTTTGTAACTTGCCAAACATGGTTTGCAATTTGGTTTTAACAGCTTTCCCATTATATAGCAATGGATAATAAGTATACAGCCCCTAAGGTGGACTTTCCAATGTCTGTTTTCATGTTGCTGATTTAAAGCTAGAGTTTCATAAAAAGAAGTAGAATTCAATATTGAATAGATGCAATTTTGACCTTAATTTAGATAGAGGTATGATAAAATACCAGCACCTTCAGTCATCCAGGTATAATTTCTAAATGCAAATTTTATAAAGCAATTGAGATAAATGTGCTTAAATGTAAAGTGATCTGCACCCCCATGTTTATTGCAGCTAGACACCCTGTCTTATAAAGTTTAAAGGGGAGTGGTTAACTAGCACCTCTACCAGGTCCCAGGTGAAAGGAGGTACATCCTGGGAAGGGAGTGATTTGACTTAGGCACGAAGGTAGTGTTACACAGGGTGTGGTGGGGAGTGTGTTTTCCAGTTTATGGCCCTAATCTAACTACCTGTCTTATCCCATATTATAACTATATTTTTATTTTTATTTCTTTTTTTTTTTGTAGTACTTTTTTTTTTTTTTGACAGGCAGAGTGGACAGTGAGAGAGAGAGAGAGAGACAGAGAGAAGAGAAAGGTCTTCCTTTTTGGTTGGTTCACCCCCCAGTGGCCGCTGCGGCTGGCGTGCTGTGGCCGGCACACCGTGCTGATCCAAAGCCAGGAGCCAGGTGCTTCTCCTGGTCTCCCATGTGGGTGCAGGGCCCAAGGACCTGGGCCATCCTCCACTGCACTCCCAGGCCACAGCAGAGGGCTGGACTGAAAGAGGAGCAACCGGGACAGAATCCCGCGCCCTGACCGGGACTAGAACCCAGGGTGCCGGCGCTGCAGGTGGAGGATTAGCCTAGTGAGCCACAGCGCCGGCCTATTTTTATTTCAAATGCTTTATAGAAACAGGCCTTCAGAAACTGCAGTGATAAAGAAAATGTGGTATATATACACTATGGAATACTACACAGCCATAAAATTGAAATCCTGTCTTTTGTAACAAAATGGATGCAACTGGAAAGCATTATACTTAGTGAAATAAGCCAGTACCCAAAAGATAGATACCATATGTTTTCTCCATATTCATTTACGTTTGTTCAGTAATATTAAATGTGTTCTTACTGTACAACCAGCAGTTCATGACCTAGGTATTCTACTTATGATCTAATATTCTTAGGAAAGCAGTAGAGGATGACCCAAGTCATTGGGCCCCTGCACCCACATGGGAGACCTAGAAGAAGCTCCCAGCTCCTGGCTTCAGCTTGGCCCAGCCCTAGCCATTGTGGCCATTTGGTGAGTGAGCCAGTGGATGGAAGATCTCTTTATCTCTCTGTCTCTCTTTCTGTGGCTCTGCCTTTCAAATAAACAAGTAAGTATTTTTTTTTAAAAAGTTAAAAAATGACATACAGGTTTTTTTTTTACAAAGAAAGTGATGAAAAATATATGAAAAATGGTCATTTTCATTAGTTATTAGGAAACTATAAATAAGTACCATTTTATTACCTCACACATATTGGATAGTGTTAGGAAACTGGCGCAGTTGTAGCCAGGTGGCCGCATGGCCCAGCTACCTGAGCCAGGCTCCACCCCCATCCTAATGGGATTCGCTGCTCCTGCTTCCCTGCCCGCCCTCAGGCAAAGTTTTAAAAGGGCCTGTTCCTGCACACATGTTCTCTTGGCTCTGCTCTCCTGCACTCCTGGCTCTTCTCTCCTGCGCTCTCTCCTCTCTCTTGGCTCATCTCTCTATCTTCTCTCCTCTGTCTCTCTCTTATACTCTCTTTCTCTCTTTTTCCTTTGCTGCCCCTTCACTCCGGTCTGTAGGGTGTTCCCCAGTAAACCCTTTCCCTTACTCAGGTGTTTGGTGTGTTTTGCGACGGCTGACATTAATATATAACAGATAGATATACATTTTTAATCAGAAATGACAATTACTGACAAAGGTATGAAAAACAGTGGGAATTGCCAGTAGGGTTCCTTCTGTGGAAAATAGTTTTGCTGTTCCTCCAATGTAAAAAATAGAAATTATCATGTGTCCCAGAAGCTCCACTTCTATCAATAGAAAAATTGGAAACAGCTATCTAAAGAGATCCATGTGCAAGTGTATTTTTAAGCAGCAATATTCCCCATAGGTAAGTGATGAAAAGGATCCAGATGTTCAGCAATCATTTCATGGGTAAATGAACAACATACTAATCAGTGCTGCAACATAGGTGAACTTTACAACAATATACTCAATGGCACATTAGCAGGAAGGTAGGTGTGAAGTAGCAAAGAGACACACTGGTGTTACAGGGATGCCAATGTTACAAGCAACAGGTTAACCCACTGCACTACAACACTGGTCTTGCATCAGTGTGCCCATTCTTTGTGACTTAAAAGCCTGAAGTTGCAGATTTGCATGATGTCTAATTCAAAATTATATTAGCACATAACTTATCTAATAATGTAACATTTATATCAACTATTATTTTAAATTTGACATTTGGAGTTTGCAACACAGAATGCATGTGCTTTTTATTTTCTTATTTCCATAAATGACATTCAACATTTAAATCTCAAACTCCATAATTCATCCTGTTATCAGCTTTACAGAAGAGGAAATGAGGCATTGGTTTCTCCTCAAGTATAATTTTAGGAGTCTGAAAGAAATCGTGAATCCCTGGCCAGAGATTATTAATTAAAATTTAGAAATAACTGCTTTTCAGTTCTGGAAAATGTCGATCTCTTCCGCTTTACTTGCCATTTGCCTTTGTTGTCTTTTTTTAAAAATTGAATTTCTGAGTTCCCTACTACCCACTGTGATGTACGATTTGTGACCAAAAACCTATTTATGTCTTACCATCTTATCGTTAGTCACTGAACATACATTTATATCTAAGTCTTAACAATTTTAGTAACTCCAGCCATGAGGCAGAACCGCTATCCTCGTTCTCACTTTTATGTTAGTTAGGCGTTGATGACGTCATGCATAATTCATAAGGAGGCGTGGTCCTCCTACATCCTGGTCACCGAATCCAACAAACATATTGCTCAGCTTCCGGTTTGGCGGTCGCCATCTTTCTTCAGCGCCTAGTGAAGGAGGACAACAATTTCAACGGCTTTGGGAGTGGAAGGCGACAGCCCCAAGTCTAGCTGGTCAAGCCAGCAGGGAGCAGTAGGGAGACGGCGGCAGCGTGTGACTGACCTTGGCTCGTTGAGGTGTCCACCACAGCGGAAGAATCAGAAAACGGCATCTGGTAACTTACAGCCTTTCTTGCTTTATCACTGCTAGTAGATGTGTTGGGGCATTGAAAGGGCCTGCGTAGTCGCTGAGCCGGGCTGTTGTGGCGCAAACGCTTTTTTGAGGGCAGGTTGGAAAGCGAGAATCGGGAGGGAGTGGAGGACAGCGTGGAGAGGGGGCTTACAAGCAGAAACAGTGGGAGTAGAGGAATTAGAAGATGCAGAGGGAAGCGAGGAGGGAAATGACGAGTAGAACAGGCGGCAGGGAATGGGGGAGGAGAGGCAGGGAGGCGTGCCCACAGAGGTGGGGGAGAGGAAGTTCAGTTTGGAAAGGAGGAACAGAGCCTGGAAATGCAGACTGGGGGAGGGGAAAAGGAAAGCAGGTTTTGGAGAGGGGGCGCCCAAACACAACTGATTCTGGGATTTAGCTGACACGCATTTAATCAACCCACATACCAGGGCTCATGTTTTAGTGTATCAGGCTTTACTGCTCTGAGCCTGGAACCATATTCTGCCGGTCCTAGCGTCTGATATCTGAATGTTTCCTGTAGCGTTTCACTTTTGAATCTTCGTGGTCTTTACTTCCTCTGTAGGGTCTTTAAAATCCTTAGGCGCCCTGACCCTCCCGTATTTGTCCCACAGCTTCTAACAGAGACCAAATTCTAAGGAAGATTAGTTTGCTTTTTAGCTTCCCCCCAATGTAGAACTTTATATGACATTTTCCTTCAGATATATCTCTTCCCTTGCTGTTTGACCCCCAGATTAACTTAGGAGCTAAAGCAGGACCAGGCTCTGTGGCAGACCGTATTTACTTTGCCTCTGAGATCTCATTTTTGGTTGTACTTTCTGTGTAGCCCAGAAATTCTATTTGGATCGTTTAAATTAGTTTTTAGAAAGTTGTCAAATCCAAAATCTGCCTTTGGAGACTTCCATGAACTGACCGTTAGGAAGACCCCTACACCCAATATTGGCCCCACCTCCACAATGCAAATTACATCACCTTCCAATGGAAACTCTTCTTCACTAGCCATTTAGAGGCACACTTCCAGGATATACTTTTATGGAATACTATTCTCCGCAGGGTGTCAGAATTCTTTTCAGAAAACTCTCAGTGTCTCCCCTAAGATGTACCCCAAAGACCGTACATCAAAGAAATACATGTTTGGACTCATAGTTATCAGAAGTCTATACCATTCCCACTAGTATTTTTCCCTCACAGATCCTATCAAATTTGTTATTAATTGTGAGACCCCCCCCCCTTCAGCTCCCCTGCTGGATGTCCACCTGTGTTCTCTTTTTTTTTTTTTTTTTTTTAATTTTTTTGACAGGCAGAGTGGACAGTGAGAAAGAGAGACAGAGAGAAAGGTCTTCCTTTGCCGTTGGTTCACCCTCCAAGGGCCGCCGCGGCCGCTGCGCTGCAACCGGCGCACCGCGCTGATCCGATGGCAGGAGCCAGGAGCCAGGTGCTTTTCCTGGTCTCCCATGGGGTGCAGGGCCCAAGCACCTGGGCCATCCTCCACTGCACTCCCTGGCCACACGCAGAGAGCTGGCCTGGAAGAGGGGCAACCGGGACAGAATCCGGCACCCCGACCGGGACTAGAACCCGGTGTGCCGGCGCCGCTAGGCGGAGGATTAGCCTAGTGAGCCGCGGCGCCGGCCTCACCTGTGTTCTCTTAAAAGGGTGTAGAAGCTGGTACCTGCAAAGCTGGCATCCCCTGTGCATGCTTGTCCATGTGCAGGTTGCTGCACTTCAAATCCAGCTCCCTGTTAATGGCCTTGGAGAAGCAGGAGATGGTAGCGCAAGTGTTTGGGCCCCAGCTACAATATGGGAGAAATGGATAAAGCTCCTGGCTTTGTGCTAGCCCCGTTCCCATTGGGGCATGAGGGGAGTGAGCCAGCAGATGGAGAATGTGTCTGTCTCTCTCCCTGTCTCCCCTGCTTATAAGTATGATTTTCAAGTGAATAAATAAAATAAATAAATAAATCGCTTTAAAAATCAGAGTTTAAAATTATGTTTCTGGGGCCGGCGCCGCAGCTCACTAGGCTAATCCTCCGCCTAGCGGCGCCGGCACACCGGGTTCTAGTCCCGGTTGGGGCGCCGGATTCTGTCCCGGTTGCCCCTCTTCCAGGCCAGCTCTCTGCGTGTGGCCAGGGAGTGCAGTGGAGGATGGCCCAGGTGCTTGGGCCCTGCACCCCATGGGAGACCAGGAAAAGCACCTGGCTCCTGGCTCCTGCCATCGGATCAGCGCGGTGCGCCGGCCGCAGCGCGCTGGCCGCGGCGGCCATTGGAGGGTGAACCAACGGCAAAGGAAGACCTTTCTCTCTGTCTCTCTCTCTCACTGTCCACTCTGCCTGTCAAAAAAATAAAAAAAAAATTAAAAAAAAATTATGTTTCTGGTCAACATGTGAGACAATTATTAGTTGCTACTTGGGATACCCAAATTCCTTAGTAGAGTGCCTGTTTGAAATCCTGGTCATTGTGATTGCAATTCAGCCTCCTGGCTTTGGCATGGCACATCTCTGGCTGTTTTGGGGATTTGGGAAGGGAACCACTGGAAGGGAGATATCTCACATTCATGAGACTCATTTTCTATGTTTCTCTTTCACTGACATTCAAATAAAATTTGTAAAAACAATTTAAAAAAGTCAAAATGGGGTTCAGTATTACTGAGTGGTGAAACTGAGCCTCACTTTTTTTTTTAAGATTTTTATTTATTTATTTGGCAGGTAGAGTTACTAAAGACAGTGAGAGAGACAGAGAGAGACAGAGAGAAAGGTCTTCCTTCCGTTGGTTCACTCCCCAAACGGCCGCAACAGCCGACGCTGCGCAGATCCGAAGCCAGGAGCCAGGTGCTTCTCCTGGTCTCCCATGTGGGCGCAGGGGCCCAAGCACTTGGGCCATCCTCCACTGCCCTCCGGGGCCACAGCAGAGAGCTGAACTGGAGGAAGAGCAAGTGGGACCAGAACCTGGCGCCCGCATGAGATGCTGGTGCTGCAGGTGGAGGATTAACCTAGTGCGCCACCATGCAGGCCCCTGAGCCTCACTTTCCATCTAGCAAGTTTGAATCTAATAATTTGGGCCCTACACTGTTTAAACTCAGCCTCAGTTTTCCTTCAGGATAACCTCAGTAGCGTGTCCTGTGTTTCTTTAAAGATGGTATATTAATACTAAAGCTCTGTTCTTTCCCAGAATTGCTTCTGACAAAAAATCCCATCCTTAAGTACCTTATGTTTTATGCTGGCTTTCTGGTAGATGTCTAGCTCACTCTCATCTAAGAAACGCCGTGTTTCTGGGCCTGATTCAACACTAGAGTCTCACTGTTTCCCTACCTACCCTGTGACGTTGGAAGTGCCCTCAGAACCAACCAACGTAAGTGTTTTCTCCATGGAAATCTGAGAAGTGGGTATGTAGCATGATCTGAAGAAAGTGCCTTTATCCATCTCTCCATGTTCCATTAATGCCTGTTTTCCCAACTCTGTTTTTCTCTCCTCCATCCATAGGGAATGCAGAAAAGTATTGAAACAGACATAGATGAAGGTCTTTACTCCCGCCAGCTGTAAGTGGGTCCAGAGCTAATGATGAGTGTTGAAAATAGGTGCAGCAAGATTATGGTTTGACCCAGAGGCCTCTCTGAATCTGGCAGGTATGTGCTGGGTCATGAAGCAATGAAGCGTCTTCAGACATCCAGTGTGCTAGTGTCAGGCCTGCAGGGCCTGGGTGTTGAGATCGCCAAGAACATCATCCTTGGTGGGGTGAAAGCTGTTACCCTGCATGACCAGGGCACTGCCCAGTGGGCTGATCTCTCTTCTCAGGTACCTCATTTCTGCTTTCTTAACCATTGGAAAGACAAACTCCTTAGACTCCTCATGTAGTTCAGTTCTCTTTTTTAATACTGTAGTACTACCTACGGGAAGAAGATATTGGTAAAAACCGAGCTGAAGTATCCCAACCCCGCCTTGCTGAACTCAACAGCTACGTGCCTGTCAGCACCTATACAGGACCGCTGTTTGTTGAGGACTTCCTTAGAGATTTCCAGGTAATATGCAGGCCTTTATCTTTTTTCCAGATGTTAGTTCTGATTCCTTTAGTAAATATTTACCTAGCAGGGTGACCTGGTATCTTAGGTTTATTGCTTAGGTTTATTGCAAAGAGAAGCCGAGCTGTCCTTTTTCATCTATTTAAAGGAAGATATGGCCATACATTGTGGTACGTGGATTATTGTAGTAGAACTTTGTAGTTCAACTGCTACTGTTTAAGTCTTGAACTCTTCTAGTGTATGGTCTATTTTTTTTTATTTTTATTTATTTATTTATTTATTTTGACAGGCAGAGTGGACAGTGAGAGAGAGAGACAAAGACAAAAGTCTTCCTTTTGCAGTTGGTTCACCCTCCAATGGCCGCCGCGGCTGGTGCTCTGTGGCCGGCACACCGTGCTGATCCGATGGCAGGAGCCAGGTACTTCTCCTGGTCTCCCATGGGGTGCAGGGCCCAAGCACTTGGGCCATCCTCCACTGCACTCCCAGGCCATAGCAGAGAGCTGGCCTGGAAGAGGGGCAACCGGGACAGAATCCGGTGCCCCGACCGGAACTAGAACCCGGTGTGCCGGCGCTGCAAGGCAGAGGATTAGCCTAGTGAGCCGCAGCGCCAGCCTAGAGTATGGTCTAGAGAAAGTCATTTGACTTCTTCTGCCTTATTATTTCCTGTGAATACACAGAAATGTGGGCCTTACAGAGTATTTATGAGACTTAGGCTTAATAGTGCGCCTAATTTTTAGTAAAATTAAATAGCTGATTTTCTATACTAGAGGACTAGGGCACAAGGATCCCTGATGTAGGAGTTGGAATTTATCCTGGTGAATAAATGATGGCAATAAAAAACAAATCCTATAGATTGTGGCTGAATAAGTATTTTAAGAATTCATTTATTTGTTTGAAAGGCAGAGTTACAGAGAGAGAGGGACACACAGAGAGGTTATCCATCCACTAATTCACTCCCCCGATGGCTTAAGCTGCCAAAGCTGGGCTGATCCAAAACCAGAAGCCAGGAGTTTCATCCAGGTCTCCCGTGTGGGTATGGGGCCCATGCACTCGAGCTATATTCCACCTCTTTTCCAGGCCGTAGCCTGGGAGCTGGATTAGAAGTGTAGCAGCTAGGATTCGTACTGTGCCCATATGGGATTCCAGCACCACAGGCATAGGCTTAACCTACAACACCACAGGCAGTGGCCCCTACAACTATTTTCTTAAGTATTGGAGCAATAGGGTTTGGTGGAGATAAACGCAAGATGTTTTCACTGGAATAGTGTTGTTGCTTTTTTTTTTTTTTTTTGACCCCTCAAGCACAAAAAAATACAGGCAGTAGTGAGTATTAGTTAAAGAAATGAAATAGTTGTTCATCAGATTCTTTACAGGTCATCTTTGATTTTTTGTCATAGTCTCTGAGAGTTCATATTGTTTCACCAGTTCTTACCCTCCCGAATCTGACACACACAGGAAGTATACAACAGTTTGAGGAAGAGAGTTTAACCAGAGGAAAACTTAGTGCTTATTCTCTCTGTTACTTACAGTGTCAGGTTTTTAGCCCAGTCCTATGATTTTTTACAGGTAGTGGTCCTTACTAACACTCCCTTGGAGGATCAGCTGCAGGTGGGTGAGTTCTGCCACAACCATGGCATCAAGCTTGTGGTAGCAGACACACGTGGCCTGTTTGGGTGAGTTTTTATCTTTCCTTCCTTCCTCCAACACTTGCCAGACTCACACTGGGAGGCGTGTATTGCCTTCAGATTCCATTTAGACATCTGAATTTTCAGTTTCACATATTCATTCTCCCAGTATGGCATGATTCGGTGCCACCTAATTGTCACCAGTGTACCGAGTTTGCTTGGCCAGTACTTACTGTATATTGAAGAACCTGCAGTGTCTGTTTTCGTGGGTGTCATGCACCAGTCCTTTTGGTTCCCTCTACAGGCAGCTGTTCTGTGACTTTGGAAAGGAAATGATTGTTATGGATTCTAATGGGGAGCAGCCACTCAGTGCTATGGTTTCTATGGTCACGAAGGTAAGGAGACCAATCCTAGGGGTTCCAGAATAAGCAGGACGGTACCAAATCATTCTTTGTGCTGGCAGTTGAGCCTGCTTCTGAAGTTTAACTCTTTCTCCATATAGGACAACCCTGGGATTGTTACATGCCTGGATGAGACCCGACATGGATTTGAGAGTGGAGACTTTGTCTCCTTCACGGAAGTTCAGGGCATGAGTGAACTGAATGGCATTCATCCTGTTGAGATCAAAGTTCTGGGTATGTCATAGCCATCACAGGGGTGGGCCACAAGTGAGAAGTGGTTGCTTGGAACAAAGGGAAAGTAGGTGAGCCAATGCAAAAGCTATGTAGTAACATGTCTGCACTTCAAACTAAAATAAAAGCCAAGAATGAGTCTGGAATCTTAGCTGGGACTTAGAGAGGTGTCTGTGAGATCATAGAAAAAGGAAGTTATAAAGTTACCGAGAGACTTTGGAGTGCATGCCACTAGTGTTTGATTCCATTTGCTTTTAAATTGTTGACTTTAAATTTGTAGTATATCCTTAATATGTGCTTAGTGTAGCTTACGATATTTTGTTGATTCACAGAACCTTAAAATACTTTCATTTTTATCATCTTTGTATCAAATATTTTTGTTTATATGTACCATAAACTTTGCAATACATTATTTACAAAGAAATATAATGAATAAAATCACCCAAATTCTCAGAATTTTTAGTTTTCATCCTGCCTGTCTTTGGGCCCATATTTTCATCAGGTAATATTTTCTTTATGCCTAAAGAATGCCTTTTAACATTTATGTGTACGTGATCATTATTTTTCGTGTCAGAAATTGCCATTATCTTAGTTATTTTTTAAAGAATTTTCTTATGAGTTTAAAGTGTACGTTGACAGTCGTTTTGCTTCAACCCAGAACAACTGTTCTGGGTTACTTGACTGCATTGTTTTCCTCAGTAATTCTTGTTCATACTTTTCTTCCCTTTGTAGTATGCCTGTATTTTCTACCACTGATTATAAGCATTATGATGGTAATTTACCTTTATGTGTTTCTTCATGAGTCATTTCCCTGGGACTTGCTGAATTGATCTCTGAGTTTTTTGCTGTGTGCCATGTTTGGAAAAATGCTAGCCTTTTCTGTTTTTCAAAATAATGCTTTCTCACTGCCCTTCATCCATCATCCCATTTTAAAAAAATATGTATGAGCCAGCACCACGGCTCAATAGGCTAATCCTCCGCCTTGTGGCACCGGCACACGGGGTTCTAGTCCCGGTCGGGGCACCGGATTCTGTCCCGGTTGCCCCTCTTCCAGGCCAGCTCTCTGCTATGGCCCGGGAGTGCAGTGGAGGATGGCCCAAGTGCTTGGGCCCTGCACCCCATGGGAGAGCAGGATAAGCAGCTGGCTCCTGCCTTCGGATCAGCGCAGTGTGCCGGCCGCAGCAAGCTGGCCACGGCGGCCATTGGAGGGTGAACCAACGGCAAAAGGAAGACTTTTGTCTTTGTCTCTCTCTCTCACTGTCCACTTTGCCTGTAAAAAAAATATATGTATGTACTTATTTGAAAGGAAGAGTTACAGAAGGCCATGGGTGGGTGGGTGGGGGCGTCTTCTGTCTGCTGGTTAATGCCCCATATAGCCACAGTGGCCAGAGCTGAGCTGATCCGAAGCCAGGAGCCAGGAGCTTCTTCCAAGTCTCCCACACAGGTGCCAGGGCTGAAGCACTTGTGCCATCTTCCCCTGCTTTGGTCAGGTCATAGAAGAGAGCTGAGTTTGCCACAACACCAGCTCCCCATCATCCCTTCTTAAAGACTTGGATAAAATGTGTATAAGAGCATGTCAGAATCTCATGGTAATTGAAACTAAAATGTTTTTATCTTCAAAGAGCTCTGTAATGCAGTAGGTAATTCTGGTTTTCCAGAAACTTTTAGAAATGCCTTTTTAAACTATCTCATGCTGCACAGTTCACTTATTCTTGGTTTATTCCTTTTCTTTTATTTTACTGTGTCATTTACCAGTCTGTTAGTGGTCTAAATATGATTAATTTTCTCAATAAATTTATTAAAAAAGATTAATGTTAGTGTTATAAATCCTATATATTCACGAAGCTCTAGAAAACAAATGAATATGTTGAGACTTGGAAGATACCAAAGAGACATAAATTTCATTTCTACATATGAAAAATACTTGTGGCTCAGTACAGTGGAATATGACCAAAAAAAGGTTTCTGAAAGAATTTATGGCCAAAATTTTAAAATTTAATGAATGGTAAGGTCACAGGTCATAAGACTCAGTGAAATTAGGTAACAATGGCATTTGATAAACAGTTGTGAAGATTACATACTTTTGGTAGAATTTTGTATATGTTTATTTCTACAGTAATTTTGTAATTTTTATAGAGATAATCTCATTTCCACTGAATCACCTAAGGTGAGCTTTTACATTTAGTGAAAACTTGATGTGATCCTATCATTGAGAAAGAAAAAAAAAAAGTTATCCTATCATTGAGGGAAAAAAAAAACAATCAGTTTTCCTGACTGCTTTTAATTATTTCATTTTAGTTGAAAGCTAAAGACAGGCAGACAGCAATCTTTTTTAAGGTTTTATTTAAAGAATGAATTTTTTCACAGAACTTCAGGAATATAATGGTTCTTCTCCCCTATACCCCTGCTTCCCACCCCAACTCCCATCCCGCCACCTCTCTGTCTCCCATCTACTTCTTCATTATGGTTCATTTTTAGTTTGATTTTATATACAGTGGACCAACTCCACGTTAAGCATAGATTTCAACAGGTTGCATCCACACACATACACACAGCATAGAGAGTACAGTTTGAGAAAAGATTTGCAGCCGATTCTCATAGTACAACTCAAAAAGGACAGAGGTCCTACATGGGGATTAAGTGCATAGTGACTTCTGTCGTTCCTTTAACAATTAACACTCTTATTTATGACATCAGTGATCACCTGAAGTTCTTGCCATGGGCTGCCAAGACTATGGAAGCCTTTTGTGACCATAGACTACATCGTTATCTGGACATGGCCATAAGCAAAGTGGATGTTCTCTCATCCCTACATCCTTCTTTGATGGTCCTTTCTTTCCTCTGAGATTTCACAGAGATCCTCCATATAGGATGTTTTTTGCCAAAGTCTTGGCTTTCCATGCCTGAAATTCTCTCACAGGCCTTTCAGCCAGACAAGGGAGCCTTAAGGGTTGATTCTGAGGTCAATGTTATTTACTGTGAATGTCATTCTAGGAGTCTGCTGTGTGAACTGCTTCCCATATTTGCCTTTCTTTCCTTTTTAATTCTATGATTATTACCAGGCACTTGATGTTACAAATATGATCACTTTTACACTTAAACCTATCCATATGTTGACTTTAACATTTAATATGACCACTTTAACAGTAAAGATGGCATTTGTACCACCAATTTTTATGTGTTTGGAGTCCCATGTCCATTTTTTAGGCTGTACCCTTGGAGTTAAGTCTGCATGACTGTATGCAGAACTGTACTGCTTTACAATTATAGACTACCTCCTCCCTCTCTTATTCCCTCTCTTGTTTTTAACATGTATCTTTTTCCAATTGAATTAAAATACATATGATTAACTCTTATGTTACATAAAGAGTTCAGTAGATAGTATGAAGAAGAGAAAAGGAAAAGAAAGAAAACAGAGGAAAAATACACAAAATAAAAAGTGAAAATAATAAACTCTCCCTCGACAGTCAGGTCAAGGACTATTCAAGTCACTGATTCTAAAAGTGTCATTTTTGCTTCTTTAGCTTTTATTTTAGAAGTTCTGTTCTCCCAAGTAAAGGAGACCATATGGTATTTGTCCCTTTCTTTGGGACTGGGTTATTTCACTAAGTATGAGGTTTCCCAACTTGCTCCATTTTGTTGCAAAGGAACGGATTTCATCCTTTTTTTTTTTTTTTAACTGCCATGCATTCCATAGTGTACATATCCCACAATTTCTTTATCCACACTTTGGTTGATGGACATTTAGGTTGCTTCCATGACATAGCTATGGTGAATTGAGCTGCAATAAACATGGAGGTGCAGATAGCTCTTTGTTTACTGATTTCATGTCCTTGGGTAAACTCCCAGGAGTAGGATGGCTGGGTCATATGGTAGGTCTGTGTTCAGATTTTTGAGGTATCTCCGTACTGTTTTCCACGGTGGCTTTACCAGTTTACATTCCTATTGTTGCTTGTTGATTTCTGTACATGAGCCAATCTAACAGGGTGAGGTGAAACCTCATTATGGTTTTGATTTGCATTTCCTTGACAGCTAGAGATCCTGAACATTTTTTCTTGTGTCTGTTGGCCATTTGATTTTCATATTTTGAAAAATGCCTGTTAAAGTCCTTGGCCCTTCTCTTTTTTTTTTTTTTTTTTGACAGGCAGAGTGCACAGTGAGAGAGAGAGACAGAGAGAGAAAGGTCTTCCTTTGCCGCTGGTTCACCCTCCAATGGCCGCCGCTGCAGCCGGCGCACCGCGCTGATCCTGGCAGGAGCCAGGAGCCAGGTGCTTTTTCCTGGTCTCCCATGGGGTGCAGGGCCCAAGCACCTGGGCCATCCTCCACTGCACTCCTTGGCCATAGCAGAGAGCTGGCCTGGAAGAGGGGCAACCGGGACAGAATCCGGCGCCCCAACCGGGACTAGAACCTGGTGTGCCGGCGCCGCAAGGTGGAGGATTAGCCTATTGAGCCACGGCGCTGGCTCATTGGCCCTTCTCTTAACTGTGGTGTTTGTTTTGTTCTTGTGGAGTTTCTTGATCTCTTTGTAGATACTGTTTATTAATTGTTTTTTGGTTGCATAGTCTGCAAATAGTTTCTCCTGTTCTGCACTTTCCTGACTGTTTCTTTTGCTGTTCAGAAGCTTCTCAATTTGAGGTAATCTCATTTGTTCATTTTTGCTTTCACTACCTGTGCCTCTGAGGTCTTTTTCAGGAATTCTTTGCCTGTTGCAATGTCTTGAAGGGTTTCCCCAGTGTTCTTGATTAATTTTACAGTGTCGTGGCATAGATTTAGATCTTTAATCCATGTCGAGTGGGTTTTTGTGTAGGGTGTAAGGTAGGGGTCTTCATACTTCTGTATGTGGGCATCCAGTTTTCTCAGCACCATTTGTTGAAGACAGTGTCCCTGCACTAGGGGTTAGTTTTAGCTCCTTTGTCAAATATCAGTTGGTTGTAGAAGTTTGGATTGATTTCTGGGGTTTCTATTCTGTTGCAATTTTGTCTAGTACCAGGCTGTTTTGATTATAACTACCCTGTAGCATATCTTGATGTCAGGTAGTGTGATGCCTCCAGCTTTGTTTTTGTTGTATAAGATTGCTTTAGCTATTTGAGGTCTCCTGTTCCCCCATTTGATTTCAGCATTATTTTTTCTAGATCTGAGAAGAATGTCTTTGGTATTTTGATTGGTTATCGCATTGAATATATAAATTGCTTTTTGGCAGAATGGACATTTTGATGATATTGACTCTTCCAATACGCGAGAATGGCAGATTTTTCCTTTTTTTATATCTTCTTCTATTTTGTTCTTTAATGTTTTGTAATTCTCATTGTAGAGATCTTTGAAATACTTGGTTAAATTTATTCCAAGGTACTTGATTGCTTTTGTAGGGTTGTCCTTGGAAATTCTTTCTGAGCCATGGCATTGTCTGTGTATACAAAAGCTGTTGATTTCTGGGTGTTGTTTTTGTATCCTGCTACTTTACAAAACTCTATTATGAGTTCCAAAGGTCTCTTATCCCCTAAATACAGAATCATGTTATCTGCAAATAGAGATAGTTTGACTTCCTCCTTCCCAACTTCTGTTCGATTTCTTTTTGTTTGTTTGTTTGACAGGCAGAGTGGACAGTGAGAGAGAGAGAAAGATCTTCCTTTTTGGTTGGTTCACCCCCCAGTGGCCGCTGTGGCTGGCGCGCTGCGGCTGGCACACCGCGCTGATCCGAAGGCAGGAGCCAGCTGCTTATCCTGGTCTCCCGTGCGGTGCAGGGCCCAAGGACTTGGGCCATCCTCCACTGCACTCCCGGGCCACAGCAGAGAGCTGGCCTGGAAGAGGGGCAACCGGGACAGAATCCGGCGCCCCAACTGGGACTAGAACCCGGGGTGCTGGCGCCACAGGCGGAGGATTAGCCTATTGAGTCATGGCGCCGGCTTGATTAATTTTTCTTGCCTAATAGCTCTGGCTAAAATTTCCAGAGTTATATTGAATAGCAGTGGTGAGAGTGGGCATCTCTCTCTCATCCTAGAATTCTGTGGGAATGCTTACAAATATTCCCCCCTCAATGTGATGCTGGCCATGGGTTTGTCATAAATTACCTTGCTTGTGTTGAGGAATGTTCCTTATAAACCCAATTTGCTTACAGCTTTCATCGTGAAAGGGTGTTGTATTTTGTCAGATGCTTTCTCTGCATCTGTTGAGATAATCAAATGGCTTTTGTTCCTCAGTTTGTTAATGTGATTTATCATATTGGTTGATTTTCAAATGTGCAACCATCCCTGCATACCAGGGATAAATCCCATTTGGTCTGGGTGAGTGATCTTTCTGATGTGTAGTTGGATTCATTTGACCAGTATTTTTTTTTTTTTTGGACAGGCAGAGTGGACAGTGAGAGAGAGAGACAGAGAGAAAGGTCTTCCTTTACCGTTGGTTCACCCTCCAATGGCCGCCACGGCCGGCGTGCTGTGGCCGGCGCGCCGCGCTGATCTGAAGCCAGGAGCCAGGTGCTTCTCCTGGTCTCCCATGGGGTGCAGGGCCCAAGCACTTGGGCCATCCTCCACTGCACTCCCTGGCCACAGCAGAGAGCTGGCCTGGAAGAGCGGCAACTGGGACAGAACCGGCGCCCCGACTGGGACTAGAACCCGGTGTGCTGGCGCCGCAAGGCGGAGGACTAGCCTAGTGAGCCGCGGCACCAGCCTTGACCAGGATTTTATTGAGTATTTTTTCTTCTGTATTCATCAGGGAGCTTGGTCTATAGTTTTCTTTCTCTGTTGCATCTTTTCTAGGTTTAGGAATTAAGGTGATATTGGCTTATTGGGTGGATTCCTTCCCCTTAAATTGTTTTGAATAATTTGAGAAGAACTGGGTTTAGTTCTTCTTTAAATTTATGGTAGAATTCAGCAATGAAGCTATCTGGCCCTGGGCTCTTCTTTGTTGGGAGGGCGTTTATTACTGATTCAATTTCTGTCTGGTTATGGGTCTGTTTAGGTTTTATTTATGGTGTGTCTGTTGTTAAATTTCCATTACCATCTCTAATTTTATCGATTTGAGTCTTATCACCTTTTTCAGTTAGTTGGGCCTATGTTGTGTCAATTTTGTTTATTTTTCCAAAAAACCAAATCTTCATTTTGCTTATTTTTTGTTTCAATTTTGTTGATTTCTTCTTTAATTTTATAGTTTCTTTTCACCTACTAGCTTTGCATTTGGTTTGCTGTAGTTTTTCTAGATCCTTGAGGTACTTAGAGAGTTCATTTATTTTGTGACTTTCCAGTTTCTTAAAGTAGACACCTATTGCTATAAACGTTTCTCTTACCGTTTGCTGTATCCCACAAATATAGATAGGTTGTATTGTCTTCTTGCTTCCTGAAATTTTTTGATTTCTCTTTTGATTTCTTCTACGACCCACTGTTTGTTCAGGAGCATCTTGTTCAGTCTCCACGTGTTTGTATATGCTTTAGAGATTCCCAAGTTGTTGATTTCCAGCTTCATTGCATTGTGGTCTGAGAAGATACATGGTGCGATTTAAACTTTTTTGAATTAGCTGAGACTCGCTTTATGACCTAGCATATGGTCAATCCTAGAGAAAGTTGCATGCACAGGGGAGAAATATGTGTACTCTGTAGCTGTGGGGTGGAAGGCTCTGTAAATATCTGCTAGGTCTGTTTGATCTGTAGTATCAAATAGCTCTGTTTGTTGCCCTGTTGATTTCCTTCCCTCCCCTCCCCTCCCCTCCCCTCTCCTTTCCTTTTTTGACAGGCAGAGTTAGACAGTGAGAGAGAGACAGAAAGAAAGGTCTTCCTTCCATTGGTTCACCCCCCAAAATGGCCTCTACGGCCGGCACGCTGCGCCGATCCGAAGCCAGAAGGCAGGTGCTTCCTCCTGGTCCCCCATGCGGGTGCAGGGCCCAAAAACTTGGGACACCTTCTGCTGCCTTCCCAGGCCACAGCAGAGAGCTGGACTGGAAGAGGAGCAGCTGGGACAGAATCCGGTGCCCCAACCGGGACTAGAACCCGGGATGTTGGCGCCTCAGGCATAGGATTAGCCTTAGTGAGCCGCAGCGCCGGCCATCCTGTTGATTTTCTGTCTGTTTGATCTGTCCCTTGCTGAAGGTGGGGTATTGAAGTCCCCTATTTCTATGATATTTGAGTCTGTATCTTCTTTTAGATCCCATAATAATTCTTTCAAATAGCCAGGCGCCCAGTAATTAGATGCATATAGATTTATAATAGTAATGTCTTTGTGTTGGATTGATCCTTTAATCATTATGTAGTGTCATTCTTTGTCTCTTTTTAATAGTTGGTGTGCTAAAGTCTATTTTGTCTGATATTAGGATGGCCACTTTTTTCGTTTCTGTTAGCTTGGAATACCTTTTTTCCCTTTTTTCCCTTTCAGTCTACAAGCATCTTTGCTGGTGAGGTGTGATTCCTGAAGAAAACAGATAGATGGGTTGCCTTTCATTTCCTTTTTATCTTTATTTAGTCAATATAAATTTCCAGAGTACAGCTTATGGATTACAATGGCTTCCCCCGCCCCATAACTTCCCTCCCACTCACAACCCTCCCATCTCCCGCTCCCTCTCCCATTTCGTTCATATCAAGATTCATTTTCAATTCTCTTTATATACAGAAGATTGATTTAGTATATGTTAAGTAAAGAGTTCATCAGTTTGCGCCCACACAAAAACAGAAAGTGTAAAATACTGTTTGAGTACTAGTTATAGCATTACTTCACATTGGACACACATTAAGGAAAGAGATCCCACATGAGGAGTAAGTACACAGTGACACCTGTTGTTGACTTAACAATTTGACACTCTTGTTTATGGCGTCAGTAATCACCCTAGGCTCTAGTCATGAGTTGCCAAGGCTATGGAAGCCTTTTGAGTTCGCCGACTTCGATCTTATTCAGATAGGGTCATAGTCAAAGTGGAAGTTTTCTCCTCCCTTCGAGAAAGGTACCTCCTTCTTTGAAGACCTGTTCTTTCCACTGGGATCTCATTCGCAGAGATCTTTCATTTAGGTCTCTCTTTCTTGTTTTTTTTTTTTTTTTTTTTTTTTTGCCAGAGTGTTTGGCTTTCCATACCTAAAATATTCTCATGGGCTCTTCAGCAAGATCCGACTACCTTAAGGATTGATTCTGAGGCCAGAGTGCTATTTAGGACATCTGCCATTCTATGAGTCAGCTGGGTATCCCACTTCCCATGTTGGATCGTTCTCTCCCTTTTTTATTCTATCAGTTAGTATTAGCAGACACTAGCCTTGTTTGTGTGATCCCTTTGACTCTTAGACTTATCAGTGTGATCAATTGTGAACTGAAATTGATTACTTGGACTAGTGAGATGGCATTGGTACGTGCAACCTTCATGGGATTGAATTGGAATCCCCTGGCACATTTCTAACTCCACCATTTGGGGCAAGTCAGCTTAAGCATGTCCCGCATTGTACATCTCCTCCCTCTCTTATTCCCACTGTTATATTTAACAGGGATCACTTTTCAGTTAAATTTAAACACCTAAGAATAATTGTGTGTTAATTACAGAGTTCAACCAATAGTACTAGAACAAAAAAAAATACTAAAAGGGATAAAGTATTACATTGTACATCAACAGTCAGGGCAAGGGCTGTTCAAGTCACCGTTTCTCACAGTGTCCATTTCACTTCAGCAGGTTTCCCTTTTGGTGCTCAGTTGTCGCCGATCAGGGAGAACATATGATATTTGTCCCTTTGGGACTGGCTTATTTCACTCAGCATGATGTTTTCCAGATTCCTCCATTTTGTTGCAAATGACTGGGTTTCATTGGTTTTGACTGCTGTATAGTATTCTATAGAGTACATGTCCCATAATTTCTTTATCCAGTCTACTGTTGATGGGCATTTGGGTTGATTCTAGATCTTAGCTGTTGTGAATTGAGCTGCAATAAACATTAAGTTGCAGACAGCTTTTTAGTTTGCCAATTTCATTTCCTTTGGGTAAATTCCAAGGAGTGTGATAGCTGGGTTGTATGGTAGGGTTATATTCAGGTTTCTGAGGAATCTCCAGACTGACTTCCATAGAGGCTTAACCAGTTTGCATTCCCACCAACAGTGGGTAGGTGTCCCTTTTCCCCACATCCTCTCCAGCATCTATTGCTGGTAGATTTCTGAATGTGAGCCATTCTAACCGGGGTGAGGTGAAGCCTCATTGTGGTTCTGATTTGCATTTCCCTGAGTGCTAGTGATCCTGAACATTTCTTCATGTGCCTGTTGGCCACTTGGATTTCCTCTTTTGAAAAATGTGTGTTTAGGTCCTTGGCCCATCTCTTAAGTGGGTTGTTTGTTTTGATGTTGTGGAGTTTCTGGATTTCTTTGTAGATTCTGGTTACTAATCCTTTATCTGTTGCATAGCTTGCAAGTATTTTTTCCCATTCTTTGGTTTTGACTGCACGTGCATCCGGGGTCTTTTCTAAGAAGCCTTTGCCGGTACCTATATCTTGCAGGGTTTCTCCGATGTTCTCTAATAATTTGATGGTGTCGGGTCGTGGATTTAGGTCTTTAATCCATGCTGAGTGGATTTTTCTGTAAGGTGAAAGGTAGGGGTCTTGCTTCATGCTTCTGCACGTGGAAATCCAGTTGTCCCAGCATCATTTATTGAATAGACTGTCCTTACTACAGGGATTGGTTTTAGATCCTTGATCAACTATAAGTTGGCTGTAGTTGTTTGGGTTGATTTCTGGTGTTTCTATTCTGTTCCATTGGTCTACCCATCTGTTTCTGAACCAGTACCATGCTGTTGTAACCAGTACCATGCTGTTTTGATTACAACTGCCCTGTAGTATGTCCTGAAGTCTGGTATTGTGATGCCTCTGGCTTTGTTTTTGTTGTACAAGATTGCTTTAGCTAATCGAGGTCTCCACTGTCTCCATATGAATTTCAGCTTCATTTTTTCCAGATCCGAGAAGAAGGTCTTTGGTATCTTGATTGGTACTGCATTGAATCTATAAATTGCTTTTGGGAGAAGGGACATTTTGATGATGTTGACTCTTCCAATCCATGAGCATGGAAGATTTTTCCATTTCTTGGTATCCTCTTCTATTTCTTTCTTTAAGGTTTTGTAATTCTCATCGTAGAGATCTTTAACGTCCTTGGTTAAGCTTATTCCAAGGTATTTGATTGTTTTTGTGGCTATTGTGAATGGGATTGATCTTAGCAGTTCTTTCTCAGCCGTGGCATTGCCTGTGTATACAAAGGCTGTTGATTTTTGTGCATTGACTTTATATCCTGCTATTCTGCCAAACTCTTCTATGAGTTCCAATAGTCTCTTAGTAGAGATCCCCTAAATAAAGAATCATATCATCTGCAAAGAGGGATAGTTTGACTTCTTCCATCCCGATTTGTATCCCTTTAATTTCTTTTTCTTACCTAATGGCTCTGGCTAAAACTTTCAGAACTATATTGAATAGCAGTGGTGAGAGTGGGCATCGCTGTGTGGTACCAGATCTCAGTGGAAATGCTTCCAACTTTTCCCCATTCAATAGGATGCTGGCCGTGGGTTTTTCATAAATTGCTATGATTGTATTGATGTATGTTCCTTTTATTCCCAATTTGCTTAGAGTTTTCATCATGAATGGACGTTGTATTTTATCAGATGCTTTCTCTGCGTCATTAGAGATAATCATATGGTTTTTCTTCTGCAGTCTGTTAATGTGGTATATCGCATTGATTGTTTTTGCGAACATTGAACCATCCCTGCATACCAGGGATAAATCCCACTTGGTCTGGGTGGATGATCTATCTGATGTGTTGTTGCATTCTATTGGCCAGAATTTTATTGAGGATTTTTGCGTCTATGTTCATCAGGGATATTGGTCTGTAATTCTCTTTCAATGCTGCATCTTTGTCCGGCTTACGGATTAAGGAGATGCTGGCTTCATAGAAAGAATTTGGGAGGATTCCCTCTTTTTCGAGTGTTCTGAATAGTTCGAGAAGAATTGGAGTTAGTTCTTCTTTAAATGTCTGGTAGAATTCAGCAGTGAATCCATCTGGTCCTGGGCTTTGCTTTGTTGGGAGGGCCTTTATTACTGTTTCAATTTCTTTCTCTGTTACAGGTCTGTTTAGGTTTTCGATGTCCTCATGGTTCAATGTAGGTAGGTTGCATGTGTCCAGGAATCTATCTATTTCTGATAGGTTTCCGTGTTTGCTGGCATACAAGTCCTTGTAGTAATTTCTGATGATTCTTTTTTTTCTCTCTTGCACATTTTAGAATATTTCTTTATGTTTCACTGTGGTGAGTTTAATTACAATGTGTCATGGTGAGGATCTCTTTTGGTCATGTTTATTGGGGGTTCTGTGAGCTTCCTGTACTCAGATGTCTCTGACCTTCTCCAAACCTGGGAAGTTCTCTGCAAGTATCTCACTAAAAAGGCCTTCTAATCCTTTCTCTCTCTCCATGCCTTCAGGAACTCCTAGAACCCAAATGTTGGTTTTTTTAATAGTATCCTGTAGATTCCCAACAATATTTTTTCTTTTCTTTGGTTTGACTGTATGCTTTCCTGTGCTCTGTCTTCTAAATCCGATATTCTCTCTTCTGCTTCACTGACTCTGTTTTTAAGGCTCTCTAATGTGTTTGTCGTTTGATCTATTGAGTTCTTCATTTCATTATGATTTCTCTTCACTATCAGCATTTCATGTTCTACTAGTTGCTTCGTTTCATTTTGATTCCTCCTTAAGATTTCATTTTCTCGAAGGAGATTTTCTATCCTGTCCAGTAAGGATTTCTGTAGGTCGAGAAGTTGTTTTTGAAAACTTCTTATTGTTCTTATCATAAATGTTTTGAAATCCGTATCTTGCATTTCTTCTATCTCATCATCTTCATAATCTTGAATTGGGGTGTCTTGTTCATTTTGGGGGTGCCATAATGTCTTCCTTGTTCTTGTTTCCTCAGTTTCTGCATTTGTTGCTTGGCATTGTGGATGCTCTTTGGATTCTTCTTCCCTTGCTGTGGTGTTTTTTTCTTGTTATACTATGACTGTATTAAGTGGACTGTCTGCTTTTGATGGAGCCTTAGAGGCTTGAGCTGGGTGTGGCCTGAGAGCTCTGTTTGTTCCTCAGGGTTAAGGGTGTGCCAAAGGTGACACTCCCAGGTTAGGCATGGTAAATCTCTCTTTCTTTTCTTTCTTTTTTTTTTTTTTGGATTCAGAAGGGAAGTAATTCTGCACAGCTGAGTGGAATTGAAGGTAGTTAGCAGGCGAATGATGTACCCACAGGAGCCATAGATCGGAAGCTGTTTCCCAAGGACCACACAGGGAATCTGTTCTGCACTCAGTGTGGGCTCAAATTCTCTTGCAGTCTCCCACTGGGTTGCCAAGGTTACCAAATTGTTGTGTCTCTGGAGAGTACTCACGTGAATTCCATGAGTTCTCTCACCCACCATCTCTTGTTTCACAGTCTCAGTTCATCAGCACCACACATTCACTAGGTCCCAATTTCCTGTTATTTCACCCCCCCACCCCACTCCCAGAGTTAGGTTTTTCTGCTTAGTTTAGTTTGCCTAGTGAACTTTCTCCCACGGGGTTTCAAGCCTCGTTCCCTCTAGTCTCCTCCTTCTGCTCTCCCACAGGTGTCTCGGGCTATTGAGATTCAGCTCACCTCGTGTTCCAGCGCTGGTGTGTTGATTCTGCCGCTGGTGTCCCGAGCCGTGGGCTCCCACACCCTCCACGCAGGTCCACGTGAATCACTAGTTCCGGAAGAGTTTCCTCTGCTGTTTCTTCCCCTACTCTTCCTTGAACCTGCAGTATCTCCACTTTTATTAAACTGTCTCTTCCCAGACTGTCAGTGTGCTCCCTTCCTATTCCGCCATCTTGCCGCTCTCTGTAGATGGGTTTTCTTTTTAATCCATTCAGCTAGTCTGTGTCTTTTGACTGTAGAGTTGATACCATTTACATTCAGTGTGACTATTGTTAAATACTGTCTTTTTTCCTGTCACCTTTCCTTAAGTAGAGCTGTTTATGTATTTTGGTTTTTCTTTGTATTCTAGCTAGGTCGTTTTCCACATTCATCTTCTTTGTAGTGAAGTTCCTTTTTTTGTGTTTCTGTGCAGCACATACTTGAGCCAGTGTTGTAAGGGCTGCACATGAACATAAAAATTCTTTCAGTTTCTGTTTGTTGTGAAAATCTTTACTTCCCCTTCATCTGTAAATGGTGGCTTTGCAAGGTACGGTATTCTCAGGTGGAAGTATTTTTCTTTTAAAACTTGGAATATATCATGCCACTTCTCCTTGCCTGTAAGGTTTGTGATGAGAAGTCGGGGGTGAGTCTGATTGGATTCCTCAGAGTGTCATCTATCAGTTTCTCTATGGCACATTTTAAGATCTGTTCTTGGCTGGCACCGCGGCTCCCTAGGCTAATCCTCCGCCTTGCGGCACCGGCACCCCGGGTTCTAGTCCCGGTCGGGGTGCCGGATTCTGTCCTGGTTGCCCCTCTTCCAGGCCAGCTCTCTGCTGTGGCCCGGGAGTGCAGTGGAGGATGGCCCAAGTCCTTGGGCCCTGCACCCGCATGGGAGACCAGGAGAAGCACCTGGCTCCTGGCTTCGGATCAGCGTGATGCACCGGCCGCAGCGGCCATTGGAGGGTGAACCAACGGCAAAAGGAAGACCTTTCTCTCTGTCTCTCTCTCACTGTCCACTCTGCCTGTCAAAAAAAAAGAAAAGATCTGTTCTTTCACTGAGCTGAGTGTTGCTACAGTGTGTCGTGGTGAATACTTTTTCTGGTCATGTCTGTTGGGGGTTCTATGTATTTCTTGTACTTGGATGTTGTGGGAGTTTGCTAATAGTATTTCTTTATTTTTTGACAGGCAGATTTAGACAGTGAGAGAGAGAGACAGAGAGAAAGGTCTTCCTTTTCCATTGGTTCACCCCCCAAATGGCCGCTATGGCTGGCGTGCTGCGCCGATCTGAAGCCAGGAGCCAGGTGCTTCCTCCTGGTCTCCCATGCGGGTGCAGGGCCCAAGGACCTGGGCCATCCTTGCACTGCCTTCCTGGGCCACAACAGAGAGCTGGACTGGAAGAGGAGGAACCGGGACAGAATCCGGCGTCCCGACTGGGACTAGAACCCAGGGTGCCAGCACTGCAGGTGGAGGATTAGTCAAGTGAGCCATGGTGCCAGCCAGATAGGATTTCATTAAGAAGGCCTTTAATCCATTCTCTCTTTCCACACATTCCAGGGCTCTCATTATCTGTACATTACATTGCTTGATATAGTCTTGTAAATCTAAAACTGTGATTTTTAATTTTCTAATTGTTCTTCTTATGTTTAGTATTACTGTGTTAATTTAGTATTACTGCATTAATTGCAGAAGTTTGTCTTCCAGTTCTCATATTCACTCTTCTATTTCATATGTTTGATTTCTGAGAGATTCCACGACATTTTTTATTTGGTCAATTTGAAGCTTTCATTTCCAGTATTTCATTTTGGCTTCTCTTTAGAATCTCAGTTCCTTGGGAGTGCTTCTCATTCAGATCTTGAATTTGTTTTTGATTGCTCTTAAGTAATCTTATCAATTTTCTGAACTCTTTTCCTAGCATGACTTCAATTTCTTTTTCTTCTGTCTATTTGTGAAGACTTAGATTGCTCCATTGGCAAGTTCATTGGTTCTTTCTTACTCTTATTCAGAATTTTTCCTTTGTTCTTTGGCATTTGTTTGTGTTCTGATTGATTTAATTTTTAGATTGTTTTTCCTCTGCTGTGAGCTGCTATGTGTCTGTGCTGGTTGCCAGTGTAAGCAAGCAGCTCCACCTCCTGGAGCTCTGTTTTATTTCTGGCAGCTTAAAGAGGAGAGTAGCCAGGCTTTGATGTACTAAGCCCCACCTACTAGGGCTGGTCTCCCTGCTCCTTTGTTCACTAAAAAGAGCTTGTGTTTGTTTTTCAGATTTATTTTTTGCTGTGTAACTTGCGTGATGGGAGAGAAGTCACTCTGAATTGTTGTGATTGTTGTTCTCTGGTGGGGTGTGTTATGAGGTGGCCCCCACAATTTTTGGGTTCATGGCACAGGAGGCAAAAGTGCAGCCCGCTGCCTACACTGGAAAATGTAAGCAACCAATGTGGCCTATCCCTGCCAGCTGCAGTTCCAGTTAGGGGGCGGGGTAAGACACCGAGGAATCGTGGCATGTTCACCCTTTCTGCCCGTCCCCCAGAATTTCTCCTTCTTCCCACTTAGAGCACCGATTACTGTTCACCAAATTTCCACACTCATCTGTGTATGCATCTCTGTGGGCTCACAACCTCTCACCTGAGTCACTGAGGGAGTGGTGGCTGTCTCCTCACTGTTCCCTTTCTGCACTTTGGGCACCTGTCTGTCTTTGCAACGTGGGCCTGTGCACACTCTGGTGAACTCCTGAGCCACTCTGCGTAAACTTTTTATTATTGCTGTGCTTGCTTGTATTCCTCCTTCTTGTTAATTATCCATTTTTCCCTGTGCAACTTGGAACATCCCACTGCTATACCACCGTCTTGCCTCCACCTCCACAGACACAAACTTCATCTGCTGTTTCACTCCATAAACAGCTGCAGCCGCTGTCCTGGGCCAGGCTAATGCTAGGATCCTAGAACTCAGTCTGGAACTCCCTCATATGTATCAAGAACCTGAGGACTTGAGCCACTTCTGCTGCCTCCTGCGGTGCGCAATAACAGGAAGCTGGAGTAGAACTGTAATAGCTGGAATTCATAGTAGGCATGCCAACTTGAGGTGCTGGCTAATGAAGCACAGTCTTAACCACCATTTCATTTTTATTTATTTTTATTTTTATTTTTTTGACAGGCGGAGTGGACAGTGAGAGAGAGAGAGAGAGAGAGAGAAAGGTCTTCCTTTGCCATTGGTTCACCCTCCAATAGCCACCGCGGACGGCGCACTGCGGCCGGCACACCGTGCTGATCCGATGGCAGGAGCCAGGTGCTTTTCCTGGTCTCCCATGGGGTGCAGGGCCCGAGCACTTGGGCCATCCTCCACTGCACTCCCTGGCCACAGCAGAGAGCTGGCCTGGAAGAGGGGCAACCGGGACAGAATCCGGCGCCCCGACCGGGACTAGAACCCGGTGTGCCGGCGCCGCAAGGCCTCCAGAGGATTAGCCTAGGGAGCCGCGGTGCTGGCCAACCACCATTTCAAATGCTTGCCCCCTGTTTTAAGGTCCTGTCCCTCTGCATCCATGATTGAACAATTAGAGATCAAAAATATGTGAATGATAAAAATTGCATGTATATTGAGCATATACAGGAACACATGTAACTATCTACTTGTGTTGCATTAGATATTGCAGTCCTAATGTCCTAATGTGAGTTAGAGTTTGTGTGCAAGTATGATCAGCATTTTGTATGAAGAACTTGAACATCTGTGGGAGTTTTGTATCCATCGAGTTCCTAGAACCATTCTTCAGTTACAAAGAGATCTTAGTGTTTTTATAGTTGTTTTCCTGGCCTTTGATAGTTTTTTTGTTTGTTAATTTTTTATGCTTTATACTCAGGTCTGCAGTATATTTCTAAGGCTGGTGTTCTTTAATTTGCTTCCCTGTCCTCAAGAACTGTGTCCTGTGAAGTCAATATGTTCTTGTCTCTGAATTCTGAACTCATTGTCAAATGAGGGTGTTTGCTGGTTTCTGTGATCCTTCCTACTTCTTGTGCTTTGGCAACAAGCTGGAATAATCAGGCAGCTAATTGCATTTGTTATTTTAACAGGAATCATTTTTTTGTACTGCCTTTTCTCATGGTTAAAAACTGATTTCCGTGGTTTCTTCGTTAATTATTATAGAAAGTTAAATTAATCAGAACTGAAACCTTTTAGTTGTCTGAGGACTGGACTAGAGGCAAAATTCTGAGTTGAGCCCCAAAGTCAGAGACATGTGTGAGACATGGTCGAGACACGTCCTCAAGATTTGAGTTGTGTGAAGGAGAGGTCTCTCCTAATTGTTGTGACTCTCCCAAGGATCTGGGTTAAAGGTATACAGATTACCTAGTTTCAGGTGGAGAGTTGATGACACTTTCTTAGAGTTTGGAGAAGGAGAGAGAGACATCTCTTTCATACGTTCTGAGTCTCAGGAGCCTGAGCAGACCCCTGGAGATCAAAGACAGATTTCATTCTTTGTATCTGAGTGCTTGCAGTCTCCTACACTCAAGTAGACAAAAAGGATAGAAGGTATTCACAATTTTTAATTGAAAAGGAAGAGCTATAAACATGGCTTTTTTTAGAATCGTATTTAGAAGTAGAGTCATTGAGGGGGTTGAGCTAAACCTGGGGCAGGAGAGGAACAGTTTTAGATACCTGAATGTAAGAATAGAGGCTTACAGTGTCTGCGCTACAAGTATTTTGGTTTTTAATTTTAAATTGAATGGTGCTACAATTCACAATAGCCAGGACCTGGAACCAACCTAAATGCCCATCAACGGTAGACTGGATAAAGAAATTATGGGATATGTACTCTTTAGAATACTATACTGCAGTAAGAAACAACGAAATCCAGTCATTTGCAACAAAATGGAGGAATCTGGAACACATCATGCTGAGTGAAGTAAGCCAGTCCCAAAGGGACAAATACCATATGTTCTCCCTGATCGGTGACAACTGACTGAACACCAAAAAGGAAACCTCCTGAAGTGAAATGGACACTATGAGAAACGGTGACTTGATCAGCATAGCCCTGACTGTTAATGAACAACTTAATACATTATCCTCTTAGTATTTTTTTGGTCTGTTCTACTTAATATGACTGGTTTAATTCTGTAATTATCACACAGTTATTCTTAAGTGTTGAAAATTAACTGAAATGTGATCCCTGTTAAACATGAGAGTGGGAATACGAGAGGGAAGAGATGTATAATTTGGGACATGCTCAAGCTGACTTGCCCCAAATGGTAGAGTTAGAAACATACCAGGGGATTGCAATTCAATCCCATGAAGGTGGCATGTACCAATGCCATCTCACTGGTCCAAGTGATCAATTTGAGTTCACAATTGATCATAATGAAAGGACTAAGAGTCAAAGGGAGCACATAAACAAGTCTAGTACCTGCTAATACTAACCGATAGAATAAATAAAGGGGAGAGTGATCCAACATGGGAAGGGAGATACTCAGCAGACTCATAGAATGGCAGATGTCCTAAATAGCACTCTGGCCTCAGAATCAGCCCTAAAGGCTTTCGGATCTGGCTGAAAAGCCCATGAGAATATTTTAGGCATGGAAAGCCAAGACACTCTGGCAAAAGATCTCTGTGAGTGAGATCCCAGTGGAAAGAACAGGTCATCAAAGAAGGAGGTACCTTTCTCTGAAGGGAGGAGAGAACCTCCACTTTGACTATGACCTTGTCTAAACAAGATCAGAGTCGGAGAACTCAGAGGGCTTCCATAGCCTTGGAAACTCATGACTGGTGCATAGGGAGATTACTGATGCCATAGACAGGAGTGTCAGTTGGTAAAGTCAACAACAGGAGTCACTGTGCACTTACTCCTCATGTAGGATCTCTGTCCTTAATGTGCTGTACATTGAGATTTAATGCTATAATGAGTACTCAAACAATATATTTCACTTTGTGTTTCTATGGGCGTGCAAACTGCTGAAATTTTTACTTAATGCATACTAAACTGATCTTCTGTAAAAAAAAAAAGAAAAGAAAAAAGAAATTATCAATTCCCAGCTTGACTCTCACTGGGATTAAACATGACAATAGGTCTGATCTGATTTCATCATCATTTAAAAAAATCATCTATTATTTTTCACTCTATGTTTGTGTGTGGGAGCAAACCGTTGAAATCCTTACTTAATGTATACTAAGCTGATCTTCTGTATATTAAGATAATCGAAAATGAATCTTGATGTGAATGGAAGGGGAGAGGGAGTGGGAAAGGGGAGGGTTGTGGGTGGGAGGGACGGTATGGGGGGGCAGCCATTGTAATCCATCAGTCGTACTTTGGAAATTTACATTCATTAAATAAAAGTTAAAAAAAATAAATAAATTTAATGGTGCTAGATGGCAAGATGGGAGAGTTGTTACATGACTTAACATATTCCCCTCCACCTTTTTTTGTTTCCCTTAGGGCCTTACACCTTCAGCATATGTGATACCTCCAGCTTCTCTGAGTATATTCGTGGAGGCATTGTCAGTCAGGTCAAAGTACCTAAGAAGATTAGTTTTGTGAGTATGAGTTGATGGTAGGTTTCTGGGCGTTTTCTAGTTTTTTCCGGCCTCTGATCCTGATGTCCCACTTTCCACAGAAATCCTTAGTAGCGTCATTGGCAGAGCCAGATTTTGTGATAATGGACTTTGCCAAGTATTCTCACCCTGCTCAGCTGCACATTGGCTTCCAGGCCCTGCATCGGTTTTGTTCTCAATACAATCGATCTCCTCGACCACATAATGAGGTAAATGAGATGGGGAGATAACCAGTGGATTGGACCAAAGCGGTCATTTTTCCATTTGCCTACAATTTCCTTCCTCCTTATCCTCCTATGGTGGTCTGAAATGTTCTTTTTTGACTCGTCAGGAAGATGCAGCAGAACTGGTGATCTTAGCACAGACTGTGAATTCTGAAGCCTTGCCCCCAGGACAGCAGGGCATCCTGGATGAAGACCTCATTCGCAAGTTGGCATATGTAGCTGCTGGGAATCTGGCACCTATAAATGCCTTCATTGGGGGCCTGGCCACCCAGGAGGTCATGAAGGTCAGCATGGATGGTTAAGGGCATGGCCAGAAGTGTCCTCTACTTGTCACTTGTCAAGCCTCAACTACTGACAACCTTTTCTCCCCAGGCCTGCTCTGGCAAGTTTATGCCTATCATGCAGTGGTTGTACTTTGATGCTTTAGAATGCCTTCCTGAAAACAAAGAAGCCTTCATGGAAGACAAATGTCTCCCGGTATGTGGGTCCTCTGTGACGACTTCATTGTGAGCATCTCTAAAGCCACTCTTCCTTAACCTTCCTGTTCTTTTCTTTTCTTTTCTTTTCTTTTCTTTTCTTTTCTTTTCTTTTCTTTTCTTTTCTTTTCTTTTCTTTTCTTTTCTTTTCTTTTCTTTTCTCTTTTCTTTCCCTCCCTCCCTCCCTCCCTCTCTCCCTCCCTCCCTCCCTCCCTCCTTCCCTCCCTCCCTCCCTCCCTCCTTCCCTCCTTCCCGCCTTCCCGCCTTCCTGCCTTCCTTCCCGCCTTCCTGCCTTCCTTCCTGCCTTCTGTCTTCCTTCCTGCCTGCCTGCCTTCCTGCCTGCCTGCCTGCCTGCCTTCCTGCCTTCCTGCCTTCCTGCCTTCCTGCCTTCCTTCCTTTTTTGATAGCATCAGAACCGTTATGATGGGCAGGTGGCAGTATTTGGCTCAGACCTACAAGAGAAACTAGGCAAGCAGAAGTACTTTCTGGTGAGTAGACACCCACTACCTTCACCTTCCTTACTAGCTTCTGACCCCTCTTAGATTTTCTTTTGTCTCTAGAAGTTGGGTCTTTCTGATCTTTTGTGGCTTGATCACATTCACTTTTTCACTTTCTGTGAATTGAAGGAAAACATGATATATTCTTTGTTTTGGGTCTCAAGTGCTTCCATTTTTAAGATGATGATAGATTTTTGTGATTTGGGGGTTTAAATATGTGGCATAGATGACTTTCTTTCATCTTTGTACCTCTACGGGAAGTACAGAGCGGTAAATGGCTTCCTGCTATCTGCAGTCACCTTGACCAGACTCTCTTTCCCATCTTCCAGGTGGGTGCAGGTGCCATTGGCTGTGAGTTGCTCAAGAACTTTGCCATGATTGGACTAGGCTGTGGGGAGGGTGGGAATATTACAGTGACAGACATGGATACCATTGAAAAGTCCAATCTGAACCGACAGTTTCTCTTCCGGCCCTGGGATGTCACAGTGAGTTGAATGGGGTTTATGAGTTTCTGTCATATCTCTCTCTCTCTCTCTCTCTCTCTCTCTCTCTCTCTCTCTCTTCTCATCCTAGTGGCTTAGAACACCTCTCTCTGTGTGTCTCATACCCTCATACCTGTGTCCAAATTTAATTGTCTGCTGGTCAGTCTTCACCTCAGCAAACATTTATCAAGCACTTAGGTCATTTCATTGATAGGTTTTCATAATTTCTCCACTCCTGCGTTGTTGGTTTTGGGCCATTTTGAATACGGTACTGTAAATTGGGGTTATGGAAGGCCGTTGTGAAAGTCAGTAATTTTACTGCCTGCTCAGAGTCTTATAACTTTACAGTCCACATAGTAGGTTCTAGACATTGAAATATATGTTAAAAAGAAGTTCCTGCCCTTTTCTAATAGGAAAATTAATAGTAAAATACTCTTGGAATCCACAAGATTATAATAGTCATTTTAAGAACACTAAGACCATTATTTGACTTTTTTACTCTTATTTTATCAAAGAATGGAACTTTCTAATCTTCTACAGGAAATCCTCCTTTAATTCAATGAAACACTTTTCCAAATGACCACTGTATCGTGAGACAGAATATGTACTAGTTGTAAATATCCATTCAAAATGGAAGTTGATTGAATATGGATTCCAGATTTACTTAAAACCAAACTTATAAACACTTTGACTTGTTAAGTTTGCTATATAGTTTTAAACTCCTGCAAGTTATGCTGATAGGCTGTCAAACTATTTTTCTGTGCTGCCTTTTCCTTCAAACAAAATACCAGGTTGAATGCATTAGAAATGAGAATCTAGCTGTCATTAAGAAGTACATAAAGATATTTGACCAAAAGGTAAATGGAGTTTAGCTCCTGTTACTGAAGTTTGCATTGGAAAATATTTTTATGATGATTCAGATTATGTGTAGGATTTATTAAGGATTTTAAAATGGTCTAATTTTTTTCTACTTTCTAGTTAAATATGTGATATGAAAATGTATAGAAAAAGTTTCTTGGTTTGATAACTTAAAAAAACAAATACAGTCACAGAGAATATCATTAACACGTGAAAAGGTAGGGTATGGACGTGGTAAGAAACAAAGGTGTCTTTGGAAGGTTTACAGTGTAAACAAAGGTATCTTTCATGAGAAAGATGACATTTTTGGGGCTGGCGCTGTGGTACAGTGTGTTAACACCCTGGCCTGAAGTGCCAGCATCCCATATGGTTGCCAGTTCAAGACCCGGCTCTGTTCCACTTCCGATCCAGCTCTCTGCTGTGGCCTGGGAAAGCAATAGAAGATGGCCCAAGTCCTTGGGCCCCTGCACCCACCATGGGAGGCCTGGAGGAAGCTCCTGGTTCCTGGCTTTGGATCAGCACAGCTCCAGTCCTTGCGGCCAATTGGGGAGTGAACCAGCGGATGGAAGACACCTCTCTCTCTCTCTCTCCCTCTCCCTCTCCCTCTCCCTCTCCCTCTCCCTCTCCCTCTCCCTCTCCCTCTCCCTCTCCCTCTCCCTCTCCCTCTCCCTCTCCTTCTCATCTCTCTGTGTAACTCTGACTTTCAAATAAATAAAAAAATCTTTAAAAAAAGTGAAATTTTTTTCAGATACTCGAAGGATGTAGATTAGAATGTCTAGCATAATAGTGTGCCAACAGATAAAGGTAAAAACCTGAGCAAAACTGTACTTTATGGTGTGCAATGATAGAGACAGCTCATTTTTCTCTAAGGAAAAATGTATTACCAGTGGAGGGTTTTTTTTTTTTAAAGATTTAGTTTTGTTTATTTGAAAGAGTTTGAGAGAAGAGGGTCCTTCATCCACTGGTTCACTCCACAAATGGCTGCAGTGGCCAGTGCTGAGCTGATCTGAACCCAGGGGCCAGGAGCTACTTCCGGGTCTGCAGGGGCCGAGAGACTTGAGTCATCCTTCTCCTGCTTTCCTGTGCCATGGCAGAGAGCTGTATAGGAAATGGAGCAGCCAGGACTTGAACCAGCACCCATTTGGGATGCTGGCACTGCAGGCCACAGTTTTAAAACACTTCACCACAGTGTTGCATCATCCAGTGTTGGGTTTTAAATAAGAAAAGGTCTTGGTTTTGGCTTTGGCTTTGAAAAGATCCTGTGTGTCTTTGTTTTTATTTAGGTGATGTCATCTCTATTCTGGGTCTCATTAAATGAAAAAAAAAAAGTGGAATTAGTTGGTAAAATAATGTAAAACTAAGGAATTTTTTTCCTATTTGTGGCATATATTTTGGGCCCTCTTGGTCTCATTTCACATTTGTCACATGTGGCATTGTCACAGAACATCAGGTGATGTTCTTGAATTTGGAGTCAAGGCTTTTCTTCACTTACTCAGTTGTTAGGTTAGCTGTTTAAAAGGTTGTGTGTGAATGTATGACAAACAGCTTTCTCCCTCCATTCCCATTCAGAAGTTAAAGTCTGATGTAGCTGCGGCATCTGTGCGTCAGATAAATCCATACGTCAGAGTAATAAGCCACCAGAATCGTGTAGGCCCTGACACTGAGTGTATCTACAACGACGACTTCTATGAAAACCTGGATGGTGTAGCCAATGCCCTGGACAATGTAGATGCCCGTGAGTTTCTAGGCACATGAGGATAGGGCACAGCCATCATTGTGCATATTAGGGTGGGGTGTACCTGTCCTAATACTCCTCTCCCAGTTCTCATGAAACATCCTCTTTACCTCCATGAAGGCCTGTACATGGACCGCCGCTGCGTGTACTACCGTAAACCATTGTTGGAGTCAGGGACACTGGGCACCAAGGGCAGTGTGCAAGTGGTTATTCCCTTCCTGACGGAATCTTACAGCTCTAGCCAGGACCCACCTGAGAAGTCCATCCCCATCTGCACACTGAAGAACTTCCCCAATGCCATTGAACACACTCTGCAGGTGACTAGCCTTGGGGACTTTGGGAGGTAAAAGAGACAGGTTCAGACATAGCCTCTGGATTTTGAAGCCCTTGACATTCCAGAACTGTAAGGCTCAGTGCAGCAAATCTTTCTGCTAATCAGTTTTCATGTGTACCAATAACTTCATTTTTAAAACTTTTTTTAACTTTAAAAAATCTTCTGTTAAAGACTACAGTTTCAGTAAACGTCTGAAAAGTGAGAATGTGTAAACACTAATGTGTTTCTGAGCAAAATTGACTTCATTGTTAACTTTGTTATTTCAAAGTTAACAAAGTTATTACAGAAAAATTTGTGTTAAAGTATATGTTTATATTTCTATAACTGCTGCTCAAAATGTTTCAACAGTTAGTTTATCAGAATAGTTTCTATTGACATAATGGCCATACATATAGAACAGGGCATATTTAGTTGAAGAAAATAAATACACCTGAGTAACTGATACACATAATCTAATGCTAATCTGCAACCCAAGAACCACACCATTGTGTGTTTAGAGTGTTTCTTACTGTAATATTTGAGACTTTGTTTAGGAGGAATTATTTGTGGAAAAAAAAAGTTGCCTTCCCAACTTAGCACTTTCAGCATGAGTGGATATACTTATTTATGTACTCATGACTGTCAGTTTTTGGCTCTCATGTGTATTTATATGTTTATATAACCTCTAGTAGGTCACGTTTTCTTTTGTGTCCAACATGCAGGGAAATCTATGAGAAAGGTTTTAAAACATTTTCATTATATGACCTCAGACTTCTGTGAAACTTCCACATGCCTCGGATTCCTTATCCATAAAACTTCCATGACAATTAGTATCTCATCCTTTCTATAACATTTAACATGCATTTGCTATTTTGAATAAGCTTTAGATATATATGTATTTGGTTGTTTCTTTGTAGCAAGTCCATGGAGCATAGAAATTACTATCTAGAATGATGAAGTAGGCAGTAGGAAAGAGCTACAGTCTCCAGTGAATCTCCGGCGCTAGAGATCCAGATGACTTTGCAAGTGATTGTACTTACTGGTCTTATATAAATATTTCGTATTTAAAGTATAAAATGGCAGTACATATGCAGAAGTGCTTTGTTTTTTGCCAGTCCCAGGGTCTGTATGAGGATTGTTGTTGTTATATTTAGCTGTGAATTTTCCTTTTTTTTTTTTTTTTGAGGAAAAACACCCGTATTCTAGTAATGTACACAGACGTGACAAGTAACTTTTAATGCCTAAGCACCTGCATTACCACTATATAGATAAGCCATTGAAAAAGTAGCGGTGTGAAGTTGGTAAATTTGGGGAGCCACATTTAAGAAACTTCACTGTTGCGCACTCACAGAGCAAAAGTGCTTCTTTCAACTTGCTTGATTCATTGATTAATCTTTCGAATACATTTAGAAACCTCTGTGTTATTCATTGTCCCTGTGTAATGTTTGCTTTGTCTGCAGTGGGCCCGGGATGAATTTGAAGGCCTCTTCAAGCACCCTGCAGAAAATGTCAACCAGTATCTCACGTGTGTAACCTAAATGAACTGTGATGCTTGCCCCTGCCCAGCAGCCTAAAAATCTTGTGTCTGCTTCCCTCACATCTGTACCTTATTATGTTTGAGCCTCTTGACACCTTTTGGGAATCACGTCTGGCTTTGCATGGAGAGTGTGGGATTTTCAAGAAGCCTGCTTCTGGGTCTGTTGAATAATTTTGCTGTTTGCTTCTTCCCTATAGAGACCCAAAGTTTGTGGAACGGACTTTGCAGCTGGGAGGCACCCAACCAGTGGAGGTGCTGGAGGCCTTACAGCGTAGCCTGGTACTGCAGCGACCACATACATGGGCTGACTGTGTGACTTGGGCTTGCTACCACTGGCACACCCAGTATTCTAACAACATCCGGCAGCTACTCCACAACTTCCCTCCCAACCAGGTATTATTGCACTTTCCTGGACCTTTGGGCAGAGTACATTTCTGGGAAACAAGAGAATTCTCCTAGGTTTTTGATAATCCAGCAGTCACAGGCAACCCAAGGATTG
This sequence comes from Oryctolagus cuniculus, assembly GCF_051225735.1. NCBI lineage: Eukaryota > Metazoa > Chordata > Mammalia > Lagomorpha > Leporidae > Oryctolagus > Oryctolagus cuniculus. Next base: position 6,282,473 of record NC_142889.1, on the reverse strand, counting down.
GTATCTCAGAAAAACAAGCTGCAGTTCTGCAAACGTGTTCTGCCTCATTCCTTTTCCACCAGGAAAGGGGTTTTTCATTTCTGTTTCCCTGGCTGATGGTGTGGAGTATTGTTTCTGATCTCACATTGTAGATACTATCAGGGAAAGCTTTATAGTTCTAAAGTTTTATAGTTAACATAGTTTCAAGTTTAACAGCCATTGTTGGTTTGAAACCCAATGGACTTGACATTAGAGCAAGCCATTTATTTTCCTCTTTGTATTTCAGTAACTTTATCTGTAAAGAAGAAATAATAACTCATATAATGGGGGTTTTTTCAGGGTTAACATATAAATGTTAAGCTTTAGTTTGTATAGTGCCTGCCAGATTGACAAGTTTATGATTTTTTTGTTATTCTGATAAAAAGTTTCCCAGAATAGTGTCTAGACTCACAGGAACAAAGTAAGGTGGTAGCATTGCCAGCTGGTCTTCTACACTCAGGTTCTACTCCTCCAAAATCTTTCCTCTCCTAGCTGACAAGCTCAGGAGCCCCATTCTGGTCTGGACCCAAACGCTGTCCACATCCACTTACATTTGATGTCAACAATGTAAGTCTCAACTTCCTGGGATCTCTTTGGGTCAAGGGGAAGTTGCATAGATAGGAAACAGGCAGATTTCCCCACTGAGAACTGACTTTGTGTGTTTGCCTTCTCATAGACCCTACATCTGGACTATGTGATGGCTGCTGCTAACCTGTTTGCCCAGATGTATGGGCTGATGGGCTCTCAAGACCGACCTGCTGTGGCCACACTCCTGCAGTCTCTACAGGTACCTGAATTCATCCCCAAGTCTGGTGTCAGGATTCATGTTTCTGACCAGGAGCTGCAGAGTGCCAGTGTCTCTCTTGGTGAGTTTTGGCCAGCTGGCCAGGAGTTGCACTCTACTTTCTCCACCCATGTCTCCTCACTAGCCTTACCACTTGGCCCTTCTCTGTGACTATAGGCATAGGGTTTACTAACATATCATCTTTTTGGGTGTTACTTTTATTCTGTGTGAAATAAGGATGACTGGTTGGAGGTCTCATTTCTTTTCTTCCTACCACAATAGATGTCAGAAATAGCTGTTCATCATCCCTTTTCTGGTTTTTGTTTGCCTTTGTTCTTTGCTTCTCTATATGATCTGAACCAGTGTTATCTTTTCTTGATACCATACCTGCTTTATCTCTTCAATTTCTCTTGTATCCCCATGTAAATATTTACCCCAAACTTTTTGTTCTCTGTTTTCCTCCTTATCACGTTGTCCTCCATATGTCTTCTCACCTCATTCTCAAGTTCCCATCTCCATCTGTCTACAGTGTGGCTCATGCTGTGTGTCTTCCTCTCTGTAGTATCTTTTTTTTTTTTTTTAATTTTTGATAGGCAGAGTGGACAGTGAGAGAGAGAGAGAGAGACAGAGAGAAAGGTCTTCCTTTGCCGTTGGTTCACCCTCCAATGGCCGCTGCGGCCAGCACATCACGCTGATCCGAAGGCAGCAGCCAGGTGCTTCTCCTGGTCTCCCAAGCGGGTGCAGGGCCCAAGCACTTGGGCCATCCTCCACTGCACTCCTGGGCCACAGCAGAGAGCTGGCCTGGAAGAGGGGCAACCGGGACAGAATCCGGCACCCCGACCAGGACTAGAACCTGGGGTGCCGGCGCCGCAGGCGGAGGATTAGCCTATTGAGCCACGGCGCCGGCCCCTCTCTGTAGTATCTTACCCTGAATGTGTTTCTTCCATTTTACATATCTCACGACTTAAGATCAGCTGCCCTATTTTCCTTTATAATTGCCACCTCTTTATGTTCCTCTGTGCACGTATTTATCTGTATCTCTCATGCATGTCTGCCTTCCATGTATTTGTTTTTGACTCGCCTTATGTACGTTACCTATCTCTATTAGTATTCTTCCACTGAATCTTGCCCTTCAAATTTCTTGATATTAATCCGACTTGATAGTTCCCTTCTTTGTTACTGTCTGGAAGTTTTCCTTCCTTCCCTTACTCATTTTCTTTTTTAACTCCAGTCTCGTGTTTCCTCCCCTGTATCTCCTCATCTGTGTGTGTTATTCTTCCTTAAGACCTCGATATCCATGGTTTATCTTTTCTGTCTTCTGTGAAGATCCTATCCACTCCCTCTTTTTTTAATATGGTCAAAGTCTGATGAGACTATTACCTGTTTATGATGAGTGTTCAGTGATGCTAAATGTGTTCTTGTTGTACAACCACTTTCTAAGACTTTTTAATGTTAACTAAAAATTCAAGTCCTGTTACAGTTTCTCCTCATTTTCCCCTTCCTCACTGTCTCAGGCAGCATACCTGTTTTCTGTTTCCACAAGTTATTATTCTAGGAATATAAAAAGTAGAATCATACTATTTTTCTTTTGTGTCTTATTTATTTTATGGCTGTGATGTCTTCAGTAATGCATGGACAGACAAAACACCTAGGAGGTTAATGTGTGTTAAAAGTATGTGTCAAAATTTCCTTCCTCTTTAAGACTGAGTCTGTTACATGGATTATTTCATTTTGTTGACAGAAATTTGGGTTGCTTCTGCCTCTTGGCTATGCTGGATAATTTTCCTATCATGCTTCCTACATCTTTGTACCTCTTTCTCTGGGGGAATATTCCCTCCTATTTTTCTTGTTTCACTATTTCCCAAAGTGTCCATCATATGCATGAACACTTTGTGTACCCTGGGCTACTGATTTTACCTCAGAAACAGGGTTAGGATCAGAGGGACTAAGCATGTCTCCTCTTTTCGTGCAGATGACAGCCATCTAGAGGAGCTCAAGGCCGTGCTTCCCAGTCCAGACAAACTCTGCGGATTCAAGATGTATCCCATCAATTTTGAGAAGGTTGTTGGTGGGGCCCTGATCTGGGTAGGGAAATAGGTTGACAGTGGCTCAGCTCTCAGGCTTTGTCAGCATTATGGATCTACAACAGGGCCCAGTCATCCTTTGTGGTGTGGAGGTTAGCAGGTAGTTGGAGTGGGAAATGTACTTCTCCCATGTAGCCAAGAATCCTTTTCATGCTTATTCTTTCCCCTCTCCCCCCTCCTCCTCATTCACAACAGGATGATGATAGCAACTTTCATATGGATTTCATTGTTGCTGCATCCAACCTCAGAGCAGAGAACTATGATATATCCCCTGCAGACCGTCATAAGGTAATGGCGGTCTGATCAATCTTCCACCCCTTGCAAGCTTACTTAAGTCTGGAATTTGAACTTAGCTTCTTGTGTAGATTTCAGCCTTCTCTAAAAATAACATCTATGGCACACTTGATTCACAGAGCAAGCTTATTGCAGGAAAGATCATCCCAGCCATTGCGACAACCACATCAGCTGTAGTTGGCCTTGTGTGTCTGGAGCTGTACAAGGTAGTGCAGGGACACCAACAGCTTGCGTCCTATAAGAACAGCTTCATGAACTTGGCTCTGCCATTCTTCAGCTTCTCTGAGCCCGTTGCCCCACCGCATCACCAGGTGAGAAGGGTAATGGCCTGCCTGTATGGAGATGTCATGTTACCCCAACTATGTATATGAGTGAAAAATGTGTGTGTGAGTGTGTATGTGTGTGTGTGTATGTGTGTGCAGTCATCCGTATTCCTTATGGCACATGTAAGTTTCTGTTACTAGGTATCTGCTTTTTGTGTTCCCTGGTTTATTCATTCAGTGTACAAGGTAGGAGCACGACACACATTTTGAAAAAAAAAAAAAACAACAGATTGCCAAGGTACTTGTAAGAAATTAAAAGGAGGAAAGTAAACGAGATGGAAAATGAGTGGAAGAGGTAACAAGGTCTCAGTCATATGTGACTATTTGGTCATTATAAGAATTACAGTTACTTAAATTGAGATGTGGCTATCAGACTACTTGGAATAAAGAACTTCAGTGGCTCTGACCTAACATGTCAAGTTGGCTGATAGTGGCCAGACCATCTGGAATAACAACTATCCTTCCCCCTGTTCTTTGTTTCCAAGTATTATAACCAAGAATGGACTTTGTGGGATCGCTTTGATGTACATGGATTACAGCCTAATGGTGAGGAGATGACCCTCAGGCAGTTCCTAGAATACTTCAAGGTAAGATGCTTTTCTTCTTCATTTCCCCTACCCACGGGGTTGGTAGTTGTATAAATTCAGAATCTTACAGATGGTCGTTCCCCTTCCTCCTTCTCATCCTCTGTAGACAGAGCACAAACTGGAAATAACCATGCTGTCCCAGGGTGTGTCCATGCTCTACTCATTCTTTATGCCTGCCTCCAAGCTGAAGGAACGGCTAGATCAGCCGTGAGTTGGTAGCTAGGGAGGGTGGAGGTGTCCTGCTCAGTGGGGTCTTAAATTTCCAGCTGTATCAAGCAATAGTTGACTCTCATCTTGTCTTTGCCTACGATATGTGCTTCTCTTCTGTTTCACCTCCTTAACCTTCTGTTTTTGTTTTGTTTTGTTTTGTTTTTGTCTCAGAATGACAGAAATGGTGAGCTGTGTGTCGAAGAGAAAACTGGGCCACCATGTGCGGGCTCTGGTGCTTGAACTGTGTTGCAACAGTGAGAGTGGCGAGGACGTTGAGGTCCCTTATGTACGCTACATCATTCCTTGAGCTTTGATCAAAGAACCTTTTTTTTCTTTGCTGCTTTCTACTGTTTGAAATTGGCATTCATAATAAAAAAGTGATCCAGATGTGATATGTCTTTGTTTTGGTAAGGGCCAATGCTTGTTCTCTCCATATTTCCATATGTTAAAGTAATAATCCAGAGTCCAGCTCCACCCTCACAACATGGAAATTTCTGAAAATTCAAAGATACAGGACAGACTAAGTACAACTGATTGAAGTGTGCGGTATGTTAACTTTATTTTGGCATATCTGCTAAAATAAATGGTGACACCAGCAAAGCCATTAACAGGGTTAAATCTGAGGATCTAATCCCTCTTCCCTGTTGATTCTAAGGTAGAGATTTTACACCTGGTTTACCACATATAAATTATATTTAGAGGTTATCACACCTCAATCTTTGGTTGTAACCCATATTCCATATTTCTCATCCGTAACAAAGGGACAACAAGTTGTTAGGAATAAAGTACATTTGTATGTGTTACACATGGATTTACTATTGTAATATGATGTGCCTTTTAAGTCTTTGACACCTGTGCCTTTGCCATGCAGGTTTCATCCTACCCTCATTGTACTTGATGGGTCGACTCTTAGTGAAACCTGTGTAACCATGGTTTCCTTATGTAAGGAGGGTGTAAATCTGGTGAAATACGAAGAACCAGTACCCTACTTCCCTCAACACCGTTTTGTTTTCAGGATCTCCAGACTTCCTTCATTCAGGGCAGCATGGAGCTGTGTTAGGATGATCTGTAGCAGCAGGACTCATCACTGGCCTCACAAGAACCCTAATCTTTCCCTTTCGTCTTGACAATTCTACAAAATCCTCAAAGAACCAATAGTTTTGACTACTTTCACATTGTTCACCCACCCAGGTTATCCAAAGTTTCCATTTGTATTCCCAAACCTCAGACAGCTTCTAAAATGATGTCTCATTTCTAAACTATAACTGAATCAACAAACTTGGGGCGAGCTCGATGGCCTCAGCATAATGTGCTTGCCTGTAAATTATATTATTGGTCTTTCATTGACTTTGTAGTTCTAGATGTCCTTTTTTCCCCCTAAATGTCGTTTTCCTTACAGCACAGAGATACCGGGTAGGAGTGCTTTAAAAACTTGATTGAGGCAATGATCTAGCAAGGAGAAAGCTTTTCCTTGTCACAGGTGCTTTTTAAATTTTTTTATTTATTTGAAAGAGTTACAGAGGTAGAGACAGAGGTAGAGAGAGGTCTTCCATCCGCTGGTTCACTCCCCAGATGGCCACAACAGCCGGAGCTGTACCAATCCAAAGCCAGGAGCCAGGAGCTCCTTCCAGGTCTCCCACGCAGGTAAAGGGCCCCAACGACTTGGGCCCTTGGGCTTTCCCAGGCCATAGCAGAGGGCTGGATTGGAAGGGGAGCAGCCCGATAGAACCAGTGCCCATGTGGGATGCCAGCGCTCCCGGCCAGGGCTTTAACCTTCTGTGCCACGCTGCTGGCCCCCCTCATAGGTGCTTTTGTATACTTAATGCTCTGCAGTACAGATGCTAGCCTCTGCCCACTGAACATACAGTGTCTGAGGCTTGCATTCAAGTGGCATAATTTCTTTGCTGTAGTTGCCAAGTCCAACAAACTCCCATAACCATGTTTGACATCATCATCTCTGAAATTGAATTTCACGTCAGGCCCAGACACGTGCAAATTTCATTTTCACTCTACTTGCCCTCAATGATTACTGCTGTTGTCTGCTCTGAAATAATGTTCTGTTATCACTGCTAGATTTTCTGTACCACGGATTTATTTCTGTATTTTCTGCACATGAGCGTGCACTTATATCAGATTGACCCAAGAGAAACCTGTGATGGTATTTCATAGCCATCTTATAGACCATTAGTACACTGAGCTGGTATGATAGAGCTGGGGATGTACTGTTAGTCTGGATTCTCTAGAAAGTTGGATCCATACGTATATATGGAAATAAGTATGGAGAGATAGGTAGATAAGATCAAGCCCTGCAGCTGGCAGGGAACAAGCTAGAGAACCAGCACTGATGATATAATTAAAATGTATGAAAGGGCCTAGGAACAAGTGCTATGATGTACGATTGCCGTTCGACAAGAAATTCTCCCTTATTGAGTGATCAGTTTATGGCCAATCTGATGAATGGTGATACGTGGTAAGTGTGTTTATTCATTTGAGAGGCAGAGCTATAGACAGAGGGAGAGACAAGTGAAGTCTTGTTTCCACTGGTTCCCCAAGTGGTTGTGACGACCAGAGCTGAGCTTGATCCAAAAACCAGGAACCAGGAGCTTTTTCCAGGTTCCCCAGGCAGGCGCAGGGGCCTAAACTCTTGGGACATCCTCCACTACTTTTCTGTGCCAAATCAGGCAGCTGGATGGAAGAAGAACTGCTGGGATGTGAAGTGGTGCCCATATAGGATGCAGGTGTTGTAAGTGGAGATTTAACCTACTATCTGTCAAGGAGAGTACACTCATCTCCTCCAAAACTACATCATTGTCCAAAAAATGGTGGCACAAACAGCTAACCTTTTGCCAGCATTCCATATCAGAGTAGGATTTAATTCTGCTTCCTGTTGGTCTTGCCTATGCTTTAGACGCAACTTATAGGAGGCAGCTGCAAGAAGGTTCAAGTATTTGAATATAGCAGTTACTCTGAAGGGATTTCTATCTTGTGACTTAGGTTTGGCCCAGCCCAACTGTTGCAGATAGAAAACCTCTACAGCGTTTAGAGTAACCGCTATTATTGAGGGTGTTACAGGTGAATATGTGGCAGACAGAGATTATCTTAATTCTTTGTCATGTGAAAGAGTAATTCCCATGTGGACTGTGGCAGAGTCCTTTATGTTCTAATTAGACTTGTTTCTAACTGACTTTAAAATTGTGGTAGAGGCCTTCCCAAGATGAGAAGAAAAGAGGAGGAAATTTTTACATTACATTACATTAGGGTAGGGGGAAGTGTGATCTCCTGCCCACAAATTAGCTATTTATCTTGAGTTTTCCACATCGCATTCAGACGCCACCTTTTGCTGGAACCCTGGTTTGAGGATGGGTTCTTACTCTGCCCCTTCTCAGCTTGCAGAAGTCAAAGAAGTTCTCACCCTAACCCCTGACAGCAAGCCATCTCCACTTGCTCAGAGATTCTCTGTCCTCTACTCAAACTTTGCTTCTCTTTTCAACATTTTGTCTGGTCTCATATCTCACTGATACTAGAACACCAATTTGGACTCATCTTCCCAGTTTTCCCACAACATAGGGTTGCTTAGAGTGAGTTTTCCTAGAGGGTACTGTTAATTTTGTGTGTTCTGTAGGTAAAAGTTATGCCAAAATGTCAGACCAGCATTATTCTGGAAAATTGTACTTTGTAGCACACAATTCAAACATGAAAATATAAAACAAAGCCAACAAGAATGCAACATTAAGTTTGCAGCTTAAAAACCAAGAGTTAAAATGTAACCGCAAACATATTATAGTCGGTTGGTTGGTTGACTTTGCGCTGTGCCGATCCGGAGCCAGGAGCCGGGTACTTCCTCCCTGTCTCCCATGTGGGTGCAGGGACCCAAGCACTTGGGCCATCCTCCACTGCCCTCCCGGGCCACAGCAGAGAGCTGGACTGGCAGAGGAGCAACCGGGACAGGATCCGGCACCCCGACCAGGACTAGAACCCAGGCTGCTGGTGCCACAGGCGGAGGATTAGCCTAGTGAGCCACGGTGCAGGCAGGTAGAACATGTTTTTACTGAAGTCATGTGAACAATGACATTGCCACAAAACCAAAATAATTAAATTTTTATTTTATTTTTTTTAGTTTTGGAAGAATTAAGTAGGGTGCAAAAGGCAAGCATTTCCATTTCTGTTTTCTTTCTTTCTTTTTTTTTCTTTTTTTTTTTTTTTTAAATTTTTGACAGGCAGAGTGGACAGTGAGAGAGAGACAGAGAGAAAGGTCTTCCTTTTGCCGTTGGTTCACCCTCCAATGGCCGCCGCTGCAGCTGGCGCACCGCGCTGATCTGATGGCAGGAGCCAGGAGCCAGGTGCTTTTCCTGGTCTCCCATGGGGTGCAGGGCCCAAGCACCTGGGCCATCCTCCACTGCACTCCCAGGCCATAGCAGAGAGCTGGCCTGGAAGAGGGGCAACCGGGACAGAATCCGGCGCCCCAACCGGGACTAGAACCCGATGTGCCGGCGCCGCAAGGTGGAGGATTAGCCTATTGAGCCACGGCGCCGGCTTTTTTTTTTTTTTTCTTTTTTTTTGACAGGCAGAGTGGACAGTGAGAGAGAGAGAGAGAGAGAGAAAGGTCTTCCTTTACCATTGGTTCACCCTCCAATGGCCACAGTGCACCACACTGATCCAAAGCCAGGAGCCAGGTGCTTCTCCTGGTCTCCCATGGGGTGCAGGGCCCAAGCACTTGGGCCATCCTCCACTGCACTCCCAGGCCACAGCAGAGAGCTGGCCTGGAAGAGGGGCAACCGGGACAGAATCCGGCGCCCAGACCGGGATTAGAACCCAGTGTGCCGGTGCTGCAAGGCGGAGGATTAGCCTAGTGAGCCGCGGCGCCGGCCTCCATTTCTGTTTTCAAAATTATACTTTGCAAAGCACTGAAAGCCATAACATTAGCATAAACGATCTTTGGAATATACACTCTGAAATATTCAGGTACAGAACCAACAGTATTTTAAGTAAATGACTTCATAGAAGCCCATAAATGTCACTAACTCATTCAGTCTCACGTAGCTATATTTTTTGTCTTTTTTTTAGAAGACTTTTTTTCCAATGAATACAAATTTCATATGTACAGCTTTTAGGAATATAGTGTTTTTCCCCCAATTCCCACCCTTCCACCCCACTCCCATCCCACCTCCTACACCTTTTCCGGTTCCATTTTTCATTAAGGTAAGTTTTTAATTGAGTTTAATATGCACAAGACCAACTCAATACTAAGTAGAGATTTCAACTGTTTACACCCACACAAATACATAAAGTGCAGTCTGAAGGTGTACTGTTAATTCTCATACTACACCTCATGAATGACAGAGGTCCAACATGCGGGTAACTGCACAGTGAATTCCTGTTGTTGATCTAAAAACGGACACTCTTATTTTTGACGTCAGTGACCACTCGAGGCTCTTGTCATGAGTTTCCAAGGCTATGGAAGCCTTTTGAGTTCACCGACTCTGATCCTATTTAGACAAGGTCGTAGTCAAAGTGGAGGTTCTCTCCTCCCTTCAGAGAAAGGTACCTCCTTCTTTGATGACCTGCTCTTTCCACTGGGATCTCACTCACAGATCTTTCATGCAGAACATGAAGCCCGCCCTCTTCCCCCGGCCCTAGTCGCAGTCTCCCTGACTGCACATTTTGGCACACAACACCTCCACTCTTTTCCCCTGCCCGCCATGAATGGACGCTGCTCTGGCCAACCTGGACCCAGAAGTCCTGTCCTGTTCACCGCCCTCCCTGCCCTTGATTGGACGACGGAGATGCCAGTTTGGGCTCGGCCCGCCCATGCCTGCCAGTGAGTGGACGGGCAACATGCCAGCCAGATAATAAAGCCCACAAAACTTCCGCCCCCTCCCCAACGTCCACCCCCTGCCTGTCCCTCACTGGACCTGGAACCTGCCTGTCTGCGCCTAGAACCCCACCCCCTGAGGCTGCCCTGACTGCCCCTGACGGGACCGGGAACCTGTCAGTCTCCCGCCAGAACCCCACCTCCTTGCTTCCCCTGCCTGTCCTACTGTCAGTCTGCCGCAAGAACCCCACCCCTTTAGGCTCCACTGCCTGCTCTTGACTGGACGGGGAACCTGTCAGTCTGTTGCAAGAAACCCACCTCATTCTCTCCCCTGCCTGCCCCTGACTGGACGGGGAACCTGTCAGTCTCCCGCCTAAACCCCACCCCCTTGGCGCTCCTTCTGCCCCTGACTGGACCGAGAATCTGTCAGTCTCCCGCCAGCACCCCAGCCCCTCAGCGCTCCTGCTGCCCCTAACACGACCCGGAAGCCGCCCGAGTGCGCCTCCTGCCGCCCTCTGCACTGCCGCTAATGACTTTTTCCAGTGCGCGCGCAGAACGCCACCTCCTTCCTCGCCGGTGGCTGCCTGGCCTCCCTGGACGAGTGAGGCGCAGGTCTAGGTTCAGAACCTCGCCCTCTGCCCGGCCCTGAGTGGCTCTGCTGGATGAGGAGGAACAGTCCGGCCTGTCCCGCCCGTGCTGGGCGCGGGCAGGCAGCGTGGCAGAAGACAGGTTCTGGGCTCCTACTGCGCGTTCCTCCTCCCAGACAAGGGCAGGCAGGGCCAAGCTCCAGGGCGAGGTTCTGGCGGACGGACAGGAGGGTACGCGCCCGCTCAGGGGCTGCCAGGGACGTGCGGGACACAGACCCGAAGCTGCCCGGTCCGTTCCGAGCTGGACATGGGCGGGACGACTGCCGCGTTGTGCGCGCAGACGTCACTTCCCGCGTCCAGTCAGGAGCCGCGAGGGGCGTGGCTCGAGGCGCCGAGACTGGCTGCTGTCTCAGCCAGTCAGGGGCACTGAGAGGAGGGGCCGACGGAGGAGGGCTGGACCTCGCGCAGATTGGCAGGGCCTCTTCCAATCAAGGGCGAGCAGAGACGCAGAAGAGGGCGGTGCCGTGTGAAGACAAGCTCGTCAGGCAGCTCTCTCTCCCGCAGGGTGCTGGGAAGGGGGTTCCGAGGACTCCTAAGTCCCGGGAGCAGATTGGCAGGGCCACTGTCCTCTGAGGGCACTCAGTGACGAAGGCGGGGGGTGGGGATGAAAGGGGCAATGACTACTGGCCCCGTGGCCGAGTGACACGCACGCTGCCCAATCAGGGAAGGCAGGGGAGGGAGCGAAGCCGGTTTCGGAGTGCTCGCTGCTGGCACACCCTCGTCCAGTCGGGCCCTGCCAGGGGAGAAGGTGGCGGGCTTTGGCCGGCCTATGACAGGTCTGCCCTCTGGTCAGGGACAAGCAGGGTGGGGAAGAAGGCAGGGTGTGGGCTCCGACCGGCTGGTGGTCTGTCCAGTCAGGAGAGGGGACGTGGTGGGAGTTCTTGGGGCAGACGGGCAATTCCCCCAGGTGGTCTTGGACAGGGAGGGTCACGGTACGAGGCGGGGTTCTGGGCGCAGCCAGCCAGTGCCCTCCTCTCCTCAGGGGCGGACCGCGGTCGAGGAAGCGGAGGGCCTCTGGGTGCAGACGGTCAGGTCCTCTGTCTAATCAGGAGCAGGCAGGGGGCGGGAACAAGGCACAGCTGTCCTCATGACTGGAAGTGGGCGATCTCTAGGAGCAGACGGAGAGGTCTGCTGAGCACTCAGGGCAAAGCCGGAGGGCCGTGGGGACGCTTCTGGGTGCAGGCCGGCAGGTCCCCAGTCCATCACGGGGCAGGAACTGGCTGCAGGCGGGGTCCCGCACGCAGACTCGCGCTGCTCAGGTTCATTCGGAGGGCTGAGCAAGGCAGGTTTGGGGCAGAGAATGGCAGGTCCCTCGACCGGTCAGGGGCCTGTCTCTTACGTCCAACATGCGAGATGGGGTAAAGTCTTGGGATGGGCTGTGCGCCTTCTGATTACCTCTCGTGCTTCAAAGATATGTGTACGTAGCAGGTGCACAAGGCGTTGAGCCATCGCCAAAGCTGCACAGGGGACTCCACAGAGGTGCAGCAGGAGGACAGGAAGCTGACCCGTGTCCAGGAGCGCCACCTGTGTTTCCAGCACAGATGTCACAGGCTCTTACTATGCACCTGTTATACCTGCCTGGGAGATCCAGATGAGGCTGTTGAAGCTGCTAGGGATGGTTCAGAGCATTGTGCACCTGCTGAAGTAATAGGGAAACCTGGATGGACCTCTTGAGGAAGGTCACTGCCTTGTACACCTGATGTACTGATGTGGGAAACTCAGAAGGAGATGCTGGGGATGGCTCAGTGCTTTCTGCATGTGATTTTATCATTACTTAACACTGCATAAAAGGGTACTTCTCAAAGCTTGTGCAAAATGTAATAAAAAACTTAAGTGTTTTCTGGTGTAAACATTTTTTGCAATTCATGCCTAGACATTTCCATTAATTTTTTTAAAATGTCCTTTGTACATGTATCAAAGGGTCACATTGCCCCTGTAAATATATACAATTACTTGCATCATTGAAAATAACATAGCCGGCAAATGTTTTGCATGAGGAAGACACTGGGTAAAACACCTGCATCTTGGGCCAGTTCTGTGGCATAGTGGGTAGAGCCTCAGCCTGCAGCACGAGCATCCCATATGGAAACCAGTTTGAGCCCCTGCTGCTCCTTTTCTGATCCAGCTCTCTGCTATGGCCTGGGAAAGCAGGAGAAGATGGCCCAAGTCCTTGGGTCCCTGCACCCGTGTGGAGACCTGGAAGAAGCTCCAGGCTCTCGGCTTCAGATCAACTCAGCTCTGGCCATTGCAGTCATTTGGGGAGTGAACCAGTGGAAAGGAAGACCTTGCTCTCTTCCTGTCTCTACCTCTCTGTCTTTCAAATAAATAAAATACTTCTTCAAAAACAAAACAAAACAACAAAAAACAGACACGCCTGCATCTCACGTTGGAGTGCCTGAATGAAGATTCCAGCTTCCTACTAATGCACCCTGGGAGGTACCTGGGTCCCAGTTACCCATGTGGAAAACTTGGATTGAGAATCTGTCTCCAGACTTTAACCAGACACATTTCCAGCCATTGTGGACATTTGGGGATTTAAACAGACATACAGATTCACTCCATCTCAGTCTCTCTCTCTGTCTCTCTCTCCCTCCCTCTCCCCCCACCCATCCTCTCTCCTCTCAAGTACATGAAAAACTTTTTAAAAATGAGCAACAAAATAAGACATGACTCCACAGGCTTTATACAATAAGAGTTCAGGGAGTGGAGGCTTCCAAGACTCAGTAAGACTACTGAGGCCACACATGAAGTGCCAAAGGATGACTGGTCAGGATTGGTGTGTGCTCCTGATGGACAGGACATTGTCATGCATAGATCCATAGCTGGCCTCATTCAGGAATTTGTAGCTGCATGTCAGACTTGGACAAACCATGGAAGTTTCCAGCAAAAATATGACAGTCCAAGGTACTCCAAGATGGCAGAATAGGGAGGGGGCACACTGAAAGTCCAGGAAAAGATGGTTTAGTAAAAGTGGAGATAGTGAAGTCTCAGGGAAGAGTTAGGGAAAAACTGCAGAAGAAACTCTTCTGGAACTAGTGGGACACAGTGGACCTACGTGGGTGGCATGGGCACCCATGGCTCAGGACCCCAGCCGCCGAGTCTACATACCAGCGCTGAAAAGGGAGGTGAGGCGAAACTGCAGTAGCCAGAGACACTGATGGAAAAGCAGCAAGAAGTGCCTAGAGGGAACGAAGCTTGAAGCCCCATGGGAGAAAGTTCACCAGGCTAACTAGAGGAGAGAAAAATAAATAAATAAAATAAGAGACCGGTATAGACATGATTCTCTCTTTCCCTCCTCTTATAAAAGTGGGGAAAATAATACAGCAGGTGCCATTTTGGACATACATAATAGCTGCACCAGCTCAGGGCTGTGCCCTCCCTCAGCCAAGCAGAAAAACCGGACTGTGGTGAGGAGAAATAACAGGAGATTAAGACCTAGTGAAAGTGTGGAGCTTATGATTTGGGACTGTGAAAAAAACAAACAAACAAACAAACCTGAGGGTGTGTGGGAGAACTCACAGTGTGCCTGAGACGTGAGTACTCTCTGTGGGAGACACCAAAAAATCGATAACTGTGGCAACCCAGTGGGAGACATTGCAGGGGAATCTGAGCTTACACTGAGGACTGCACAGATCCTTTGCATGGTCCTTGGGACAGAGCAGATGAATATTGTAACCACTGGGGCTAGTGCTCAGGCACTGATTGCCATCAAAGAGAAGAGCTCAGCTGGGCAGAATTACTTCCCTTCTGAAGAGAGAGAGAGAGAGAGAGAGAGAGAGAGAGAGAGAGAGAGAGAGAAAATTTCCCATACCAAACCTGGGTGTGTCACCTTTGGCATACCCCTAACCCTGAAGAACTGAACAGAGCTCTCTGGCCACACCCAGCTCAAGCCTCTAGAGAGCCGCCAAAAGCAGACAGTCCACTTAATCTGGAGTCACAGTATAATGAGAGAAGCCACCACAGTGAGGAAAAAAAAAAAAAAGAAGAAACCAAAGAATATCTCCACAAGGCCAAGCAACAAATGCAGAAACTGAGGAAACAAGAACAAGGAAGACACTATGACGCCCCCAAATGAACATGACACTCCAATTCAAGATTATGAAGATGATGGGATGCAAGAAATTCAAGATACGCATTTCAAAAAATGTATAATAAGAACATTAAGAAGTTATCAAAAACAAATTCATGAGCTAAAGAAATCCATACTGGACAGGATAGAAAATCTCTCTCGTGGAAAGGAAATCTTAAGGAGGAATCATAATGAAATGCAGGATTTAGTAGAACATGAAATTGAAACAACGAAGATAAATCAAAATGAAATGAAGAATGCAATGGAACAGATGACAAACACATTTAAGAGCCTTAGAAACAGAATGAGTGAAGCAGAAGAGAGAATATAGGACTTAGAAGACAGCACAGGAAAGTATAGAGTCAAACCAAAGAAAAAAAGAGGAAAGTAGAAATCTAAAAAATAATGGTTGGAATCAAAAAACCCAACATTTGGGTCTAGGAATTCCTGGAGCATGGAGAGAGAGAGAGAAAGGATTAGAAGGCCTTTTCAGTGAGCTACCAGCAGAGAACTTCCCAGGTTTGGAGAAGGACAGAGACATCCTAGTACAGGAAGCTCACAGAACCCCTAGTTAACATGACCTAAGAGATCCTCACCATGACACATTGTAATCAAACTCACCACAGAGAAACATAAAGAAAAGATTCTAAAATGTGCAAGACAGAAATGTCAGATTACTCTCAGAGGATCTCCAATCAGACTCACAGCTGACTTCTCATCAGAAACACTACAGGCTAGGAGGGAATGGCGAGACATAGCACAGGTACAAAGAGAGAAAAACTGCCAGCCCAGAATATTATATCCTGCAAATCACTCATTTGTGAATGAAGGTGAAATAAAGACCTTTCATAGCAAACAGAAATTGAAAGAATTTGTCGCCACTCGTCCAGCCCTGCAAAAGATGCTTAAAGATGTGTTGCACACAGAAACACAGAAACATGGATATCAATACAAAAGAAGGTAAAGGAAGAAAACCTCCCAGTAAATTGGAAAAAAAAGTCCCAGTATTGGAAGAATCAATATCTGCAAAATGTCCATTCTCCCAAAAGCAATTTATAGATTCAATGCGATACCAATCAAGATACCAAAGACCTTCTTCTCAGATCTGGATAAAATGATGCTGAAATTCATATGGAGACACAGGAGACCTCGAATAGCTAACACAATCTTGTACAACAAAAACAAAGCCGGAGGCATCACAATACCAGATTTCAGGACATACTACAGGGCAGTTGTAATCAAAACAGCATGGTACTGGTACAGAAACAGATGGATAGACCAATGGAACAGAATTGAAACACCAGAAATCAACCCAAACATCTACAGCCAACTCATATTTGATCAAGGAGCTAAAACCAATTCCTGGAGCAAGGACAGTCAATTCAACAAATGGTGCTGGGAAAATTGGATTTCCACGTGCAGAAGCATGAAGCAAGACCCTTACCTTTCACCTTACACAAAAATCCACTCAACACGGATTAAAGACCTAAATCCATGACCCAACACCATCAAATTATTAGAGAACATTGGAGAAACCCTGCAAGATATTGGAACCGGCAAAGACTTCTTGGAAAAGACTCTGGAGGCACAGGCAGTCAAAGCCAAAATCAACTATTTGGATTACTTCAGATTGAGAAGTTTCTGTACTGCAAAAGAAACAGTCAGGCGAGTGAAGAGGCAACTGACAGAATGGGAAAAAATATTTGCAAACTCTGCAGCAGACAAAAGATTAGTAACCAGAACCTACAAAGAGATCAAGAAACTCCACAAAAATAAAACAAACAACACACTTACGAGAAGGGCCAAGGACCTCAATAGACATTTTCAAAAGAGGAAATCCAAATGGCCCAACAGGCACATGAAAAAATGTTCAGGATCATTAGCACTCAGGGAAATGCAAATCAGAACCACAATGAGGCTTCACCTCACCCCGGTTAGAATGGCTCACATTCAGAAATCTACCAACAACAGATGCTGGTGAGGATGTGGGGAAAAAGGGACACCTACCCACTGTTGGTGGGAATGCAAACTGGTTAAGCCTCTATGGAATTCAGTCTGGAGATTCTTCAGAAACCTGAATATAACCCTACCATACAACCCAGCCATCCCACTCCTTGGAATTTACCCAAAGGAAATTATATTGACAAATAAAAAGGCTGTCTGCACCTCAATGCTTATTGCAGTTCAATTCACAATAGCTAAGACCTGGAATCAACCTAAATGCCCATCACCAGTGGACTGGATAAAGAAATTATGGGGCATGTACTCTATAGAATACTATACAGCAGTAAAAAAAAAATGGAACCCGGTCATTTGCAACAAAATGGAGGAATCTGGAAAACATCATGCTGAGTGAATTGAGCCAGTCCCAAAGGGACAAATATCATATGTTCTCCCTGAATGATGACAACTAACCAAGCACAAAAAAGGAAACCTGTTGAAGTGAGAGGGACACTATGAGGAATAGTGACTTGATTAGCCCTTGCCCTGACTGTTGATGAAAACTTGCTACTTTATCCCTTGTAGTATTTTTTTAATTTTACTTAATACTATTGGTTGAACTCTTTAATTAACACACAATTATTCTTAGTTGTTTAAATTTAACTGAAAAGTGATCCCTGTTAAATATAACAGTGGGAATAAGAGAGGCAGGAGGTATACAATGTGGGACATGCTCAATCTGACTTGCCCCTAGTGGTAGAGTTAGAAACGTGCCAGGGGATTCCAATACAATCCCATCAAGGTGGCATGTACCAGTGCCATCTCACTAGTCCAAGTGATCAGTTTCAGCTCGCAATTGATCATAATGATAGGATTAAGAGTCAAAGGGATCACGTAAACAAGAGTAGTGTCTGCTAATACTAACAGATAGAATTAAAAAGGAGAGAATGATCCAGCATGGGAAGTGGGATACCCAGCAGATTCATAGAATGGCAGATGTCCTAAACAGCACTCTGGCCTCAGAATCAGCCCTTAAGGCATTTGGATCTGGCTGAAGAGCCATGAGAATATTTTAGGCATGGAAAGCCTAGACACTCTGGCAAAAATAAAAAAGACCTAAATGAAATATTGCTGCGAGTGAGATCCCAGCAGAAAGCCACTATTATCCAAAAGCTGTAGTTTAGAAATTTATATTTATTAAATAAAAGTCAAAAAAATATGACAGTCCTGAAGCCAGGGTTTATAGAGTCCTTGGCATTGGTGGGATTTGTGAGGAAACATGGGTGGAGGGACAGAGCCAAATGGCTTCAGGGACAAGCCTTGTTCTGTGAGCACAGGAACTTCACTGCAGACAAAGGAGAGGGTATATAAGCCAGGGAGGGTTCTGATGTGATTATTGAAGATGGGCAGGACAGGTGGAAGCCAGACTATATTTGGGGAGGCAACTGCTGATGGCAGACCCATAGTGAAGTTCATCCACATGCAAAGTCTTCTTGCAGATCTAGTCTGGGAGGAAAATAGCCAGGATTTTTTCCCACTTTCTGAGAACCAGAATCCAGCCATTTGTGTAGAAGTCATATCTGCCACACCTACTCATATGCTCAAAAACTAAATGTGGGCTTGAACCTGTGATATTTTTCACTGTGCATTCTACAGAGAGGACTGAAGAAGTACATGAATTACAATGCTCTGTGTTTTTTTAAAGATTATTTATGTATTTGAAAGGCAAAGTTACACATAGAAGGAGAGGAAAAGAGAGAGAGAGAGAGAGAGAGAGAGAGAAAGAAAGAGAGAGAGAGAAAGAGAGAAAGAAAGAAAGAAAGAAAGAAAGAAAGAAAGAAAGAAAGAAAGAAAAGAAAGAGAAAGAAAAAGAGGTCTTCCACCTGCTGGTTCACTCTCTAGCCAGCCACAACAGCTGGAGCTGTGCCTGCTCTGTCCTAAGGACCACAGAAAGGATCTGTTCAGTCTTCAGTGTAAGTTAAGATTCCCTTGCAATGTCTCTTACCAGGTAACCAGGACTCCCTAGCTTGTGGCACCTCCCACTAAGACTGCTCAAAATCTCAGCCGCACTGTAAGTTCTCCCACACACCCTCAGTTTTTTTTTTTCTTTTTTTCACAGTCTCAGTTCAGAAGCTTCACAGTCATAAGCTCCTAGTCCCATGTTATTTCTCCCCACCAGAGTCAGGAGTCTCCACTCAGCTGATTGCAGGTACAGACACAGGCTTGCACAGCTGTTAACATATGTACAAAATGTGGGTGATCTATCATCTTGTATGCCTTTGTGAGGTGATCAGAGGGAGAGATAAATGTGTCCATACCATCATTTTTTTCTCTCTCCTCTAGTTAGGCTGGTACACTTTATCCCACAGGTCTTTGAGCCTTATTCCCTCTAGGCTCTTGCTGACACTTTTTTTGTCAGTGCCTCAGGATACTGCAGTCTCATCTCACCTCATTTTCTAGCACTTGTGTGTAGGCTCTCAGCTATCAGAGTCCCAAACCATGGGTGCACATGCCCTCCATGTAGGTCCACCGTGTCCCTCTAATTTAAGTAGAGTTTCCTTTGCCATTTTTTTCTGAACTCTTTTCTGAGACTACACTACCTCCACTTTTTAAAACTATCTTCTGGACTAGATCAGTAAGCTTCCTCCCCCCTCTGCCACCTTGGAACCCTCCCCCAACAAATTGCCCTTCAACATGCTTCTGGACTGGACTTGGAGGCATTGGGTTCTGGGTACTGAATACACACAGGTTCTTAGAGAGACAGGGAAAGGCCACCTCTCATCCAGGACAGGGACAGATCAGCAACCATTCACATAGAATAAGAGAGGTGCTAAATTCTTTGCATCAGTTACAGCCATAGAGAACAAATGGGCAGGACATTTGTGTGGTTTTGTCGGTAAGAGACTAGAAAAAACTACTGTGGATCCATACTGTTTGTTGAATGGTTAGTTGCATGGATGAATGCATAAGTGAATGAACAAATGAATGAATGAGGAATTAATAAGTGGTGCATGAGTGGATAAAGGGATGGGTATATAGATGAATGGATTGATAGATAGTTAATGAATGAATAGATGAGTTAAATGGATGAATAAATGAGTAACTGATTACAGGGATGAGATAATAAAGGGATAGATGAATGAATGAATGAATGAATGAATGAATGAGTGAATGAGTGGTTGGCATAGAAAATGAGTAGCTGGATGGATGAATGAATGGATAATAGAAGATGGAAGGATGGGTGAGTGGCTGGATAAGGAATAAATGAATGGATGTGTGGGTGGTTAATGGATGGATGGATAAATGGACAGATAAATAGGTGGATGACTAGTTGTGTAAGAATTAAATGTGTGGGTGAATAATGAACGAATGAAAAATAGATAATTGAATAAAAGAGTGGATGGATGAAAGGATACATAGATGGATAAATGGATACCTGGATAGATGAATAAATGGGTGGATGAATGAATACATGGACAGATGACTAGGAAATGAATGCATACACATAAATAATGAACAGATAATTTCATAAATGAATGGCTGAGTGGATGGATAAATAATGCCTGGATAGATGAATCATTGGATGGATAAATAAATGGACAGTCAAATAAATGGAAGGAATGGGTGAGAATTGATTGTGTGTGGATGGATAATGAAGAAATTAGTGAATAGATAATTGAATAGTTAAGTGGATAACTGCATGGAAATGGATGGGTACATGAGTATGTGGATAGATGAATAAATGGATGGATGGAAGGATGGATGAAAAGGTGAGTGAATAAATGAATGGATAGAAGAATGAATAAGGGATGGATGGATGGGGTGGGTAAATGGATGGATGAGTGGATGGATTGGTGGGTAGGAGAATGAACAAATAAAAATGGGCGAATAAATGAAAGGACATGTGAATAAGTGAGCTGTGTACAGATCGATGGGGAGAGTAGATGGATGAATGAATGGATGGATTGGTGAATGGGTGGGTAGGTGGATGAGTACATTGACTTATTGATGGACAGAAGAAACAAAAAGTCAAAGTGTTTCCTAATATTTCTCCAGAGAGCTGAGGAGGGCTTAAAACAACAGAAATGTATTCTCTCTCATTTCTGGAGGCTGAAACCAAACTGTTGGCAAAGCTATGCTTTCTCTCAGAGTCTGAGAAAGCCCCTCTCTTACGCCTCTTCAGCTTCTGGTGTTTGCCCACAGTCTTTGGTATTACTTGTCTGGTAGTCTCTTCTCTTTTGTGTCTATGTGTCTGTGTCCTACTCTCCTCTTCTTAGCCAGACATCAGTATTTGGATTAGAATCCCACTGTATGCCAGATTTACATCATCCTAACCTTGCATTTTAGTTCCATCTGCAAAGATCCTATTTCCAAATAAAACCCTGCTCATAAGCAGTGGGAGTGAGGACTTTAAGGTGTCCTTTGGGAAGGACACAATTCAACCCAGAGCATTCCAACTTTTCCCAAGACTAAGGTCCTTATACTAACCAAAAGAGGCAATATCTGTGGGTCCTGGAGTCCTCGTTCTGATAGACACCCAGAGTCCCTCACTAGGTCACAGAGCTGGCTACAAATCCTGTACAGAATGATGCCATCTTTGAGTAAACATTCTCGAGCACCGGCACATTTCCAGCCTTTTCCAATTCTTCCAACAGACTGGGGATAAATAGCCAGTATGGGACAAAACTACTGTGCACATGGGACATTTCTAATGTTCCTCCTCCATGTCAGGCAATCCTTACGAGGACCATGAGAGACACAATTCTGTATCCTCACCATGGGGTAGATAAGGTGGCTAGGTGGTGGAGAACTAGGCTCTCAAGTCCCACCTTATACTTGGGGACTTGAGTACCACCCACCACCTGAGTCATGGAGAAAATAAATCTCATGTCTCCTCTGGTGGGTGCTTTTTAAATGTTTTTTATTTTTTAAATTTTTTTATTTTTTATTTTTAACTTTTATTTAATGAATATAAATTTCCAAAGTACAGCTTATGGATTACAATGGCTTCCCCCCCATAACGTCCATCCCACCCACCACCCTCCCCTTTCCCACTCCCTCTCCCCTTCCATTCACATCAAGTTTCATTTTCGATTCTCTTTATATACAGATCAGTTTAGCATACATTAATTAAAGATTTCAACAGTTTGCTCCCACACAGAAATATAAAGTGAAAAATACTGTTTGAGTACTAGTTATAGCATTAAATCTCAATGTACAGCACATTAAGGACAGAGATCCTACATGAGGAGTAAGTGCACAGTGACTCTTGTTGTTGACTTAACAAATTGACACTCTTGTTTATGGCCTCAGTAATCACCCTAGGCTCTTGTCATGAGCTGCCAAGGCTATGGAAGCCCCTGAGTTCACCGACTCTGATCATATTTAGACAAGGCCTTGATCAAAGTGGAAGTTCTCTCCTCCCTTCAGAGAAAGGTACCTCCTTCTTTGATGACTCATTCTTTCCCCTGGGATCTCACTCGTGGAGATCTTTCATTTAGGTTTTTGTTTTTCCCCCAGAGTGTCTTGGCTTTCCATGCCTGAAATACTCTCATGGGCTTTTCAGCCGGACCCACATGCCTTAAGGGCTGATTCTGAGGCCAGAGTGCTGTTTAGGACATCTGCCATTCTATAGGTCTGCTGTGTATCTCGCTTCCCATGTTGGATCATTCTCTCCATTTTTATTCTATCAGCTAGTATTTACAGATACTATTCTTGTTTATGTGATCCCTTTGGCTCTTAGTCCTTTCATTATGATCAATTGTGAACAGAAATTGATCACTTGGACTAGTGAGATGGCATTGGTACATGCCACCTTGATGGGATTGAATTGGAATCCCCTGGCATGTTTCTAACTCTACCGTTTGAAGTAAGTCAGTTTGAGCATGTCCCAAATTGCACATCTCCTCCCTTTCTTATTCCCACTCTTATATTTAACAGCGATCACTTTTCAGTTAAGTTTCAACACTTGAGAATAACTGTGTATTGATTACAGTATTCAACCAAAAGTATTAAGTAGAACAAAAAAAATCTAAGAGGGATAACGTATTAAGTTGTTCATCAACAGTCAGGGCTATGCTGATCAAGTCACTGTTTCTCATAGTGTTTGTTTCACTTTAACAGGTTTCCTTTTTGGTGTACAGTCAGTTGTCACCAATCAGGGAGAACATATGGGATTTGGCCCTTTGGGACTGGCTTATTTCTCTCAGCTTAATGCTTTCCAAATTCCTAACAGAGATCACTTTTCAGTTAAAATTTAAACACCTAAGAATAATTGTGTGTTAATTACAGAGTTCAACCAATGGTACTAGAACAAAAAAATACTAAAATGGATAAAGTATTACATTGTACATCAACTGTCAGGACAAGAGCTAATCAAGTCACTGTTTCTCATAGTGTCCATTTCACTTCAACACGTTTCCCCTTTGGTGCTCAGTTAGTTGTCGCCGATCAGGGAAAACATATGATATTTGTCCCTTTGGGACTGGCTCAATTCACTCAGCATGATGTTTTCCAGATTCCTCCATCTTGTTGCAAATGACCAGGTTTTGTTGTTTTTGACTGCTGTATAGTATTCTATAGAGTACATGTCCCATAATTTCTTTATCCAGTCTACTGTTGATGGGCATTTGGGTTGGTTCCAGGTCTTAGCTATTGTGAATTGAGCTGCAATAAACATTAATGTGCAGACAGCTTTTTTGTTTGCCAATTTCATTTCCTTTGGGTAAATTCCAAGTAGTGGGATGGCTGGGTTGAATGGTAGGGTTATATTCAGGTTTCTGAGGAATCTCCAAACTGACTTCCATAGTGGCTTAACCAATTTGCATTCCCACCAACAGTGGGTAGGTGTCCCTTTTTCCCCACATCCTCTCCAGCATCTATTGTTGGTAGATTTCTGTAGGTGAGCCATTCTAACTGGGGTGAGGTGAAGCCTCATTGTGGTTTTGATTTGCATTTCCCTGATTGCTAGTGATCTTGAACATTTTTTCATGTGTCTGTTGGCCATTTGGATTTCCTCTTTTGAAAAATGTCTATTGAGGTTCTTGGCCCATCTCTTAAGTGGGTTGTTTGTTTTGATGTTGTGGAGTTTCTTGATTTCTTTGTGGATTCTGGTTATCAACCCTTTATCAGTTGCATAGTTTGCAAATATTTTGTCCCATTCTGTCGGTTGCCTCTTCACTTTCCTGACTGTTTCTTTTGCAGTACAGAAACTTCTCAATTTGATGCAATCCCAAATGTTAATTTTGGCTTTGACTGCCTGTGCTTCTGGGGTGTTTTCAAAGAAGTCATTGCCGGTACCTATATCTTGCAGGGTTTTTTCAAGGCTCTCTAATAATTTGATGGTGTCAGGTCGTATATTTTAGATTTAAGTCTTTAATCCATGTTGAGTGAATTTTTGTGTAAGGTGAAAGGTAAGGGTCTTGCTTCATGATTCTGCATGTGGAAATCCAGATTTCCCAGCACCATTTATTGAATAGACTGTCCTTGCTCCAGGAATTGGTTTTAGATCGTTGATCAAATATAAGTTGGCTGTAGATGTTTGGATTGATTTCTGGATTTTCTATTCTGTTCCATTGTTCTATTGATCTGTTTCTGTACCAGTACCATGCTGTTTTGATTACAACTGCCCTGTAGTATGTCCTGAAATCTGGTATTGAGATGTCTCCGGCTTTGTTTTTGTTGTACAAGATTGCTTTAGCTATTCGAGGTCTCCTGTGTCTCCATATGAATTTCAGCATCATTTTTTCCAGATCTGAGAAGAAGGTCTTTGGTATCTTGATTGGTATTGCATTGAATCTATAAATTGCTTTTGGGAGAAGGGTCATTTTGATGATATTGATTCTTCCAATCCATGAGCATGGAAAAATTTTTCCATTTTTTAGTATCCTCTTCTATTTCTTTCTTTAACGTTGTGTAATTTTCATCGTAGAGATCTTTAACGTCCTTGGTGAAAATTATTCCAAGGTATTTGATTGTTTTTGTAGCTATTGTGAATGGGATTGATCTTAGAAGTTCTTCCTCAGCTGTGGCATTGCCAGTGTATACAAAAGCTGTTGATTTTTGTGCATTGATTTTATACCCTGCTACTTTGCCAAATCATCTATGAGTTCCAATAGTCTCTTAGTAGAGTCCCTTGGGTCCCCTAAATAAAGAATCATATCATCTGCAAAGAGGGATGGTTTGAGTTCTTCCTTCCCAATTTGTATCCCTTTAATTTCTTTTTCTTGCCTAATAGCTCTGGCTAGAAATTCCAGAACTATATTGAATAGCAGGGGGTGAGAGTGGGCATCCCTTTCTGGTGCCAGATCACAGTGGAAAATGCTTCCAACTTTTCCCCATTGAATATGATGCTGGCTGTGGGTTTTTCTTAGATTGCTTTGATTGTCTTGAGGAATGTTCTTTCCATACCTAGTTAGCTTAGAGTTTTCATCATGAAAGGGTGTTGTATTTTATCAAATGCTTTCTCTGCGTCATTAGAGATAATCATATGGTTTTTCTTCTGCAATCTGTTAATGTGGTGTGTCACATTGATTGTTTTGCGCACATTAAACCATCCCTGCATTCCAAGGATAAATCCCACTTGGTCTGGGTGGATGATCTTTCTGATGTGTTGTTGCATTCTATTGGCCAGAATTTTATTGAGGATTTTTGCATCTATGTTCATCAGGGATATTGGATATTTCTTTTTTTTTTTTTTTAGTCTGATTGTAGATCCTCTGAGAGTAATCTGACATTTCTCTCTTGCACATTTTAGGTTCTTTTCTTTATGTTTCACTGTGGTGAGTTTAATTACAATATGTCGTGGTGAGGATCTCTTTTGGTCATGTTTACTAGGGGTTCTATGAGCTTCCTGTACTCGGATGTCTCTGTCCTTCTCCAAACCCGGGAAGTTCTCTGCAAGTATCTCACTAAAAAGGCCGTCTAATCCTTTCTCTCTCTCCATGCCTTCAGGAACTCCTAGAACCCGAATGTTGGTTTTTTTAATAGTATCCTGAAAATTCCCGACAATATGTTTTAGATTTCTAATTTCCTCTTCTTTTCTTTGGTCTGACTGTATCCTTTCCTGTGCTCTGTCTTCTAAGTCTGACATTCTTCTGCTTCACCCATTCTGTTTTTAAGACTCTCTAATGTGTTTGTCATTTGATCTATTGAATTCTTCATTTCATTATGATTTCTCATCACTATCACAGTTTCCTGTTGTACTAGTTGTTTCGTTTCATTTTGATTCCTCCTTAATATTTCATTTTCATGAGAGAGATTTTCTATCTTGTCCATTAAGGATTTCTGTAGTTCAAGAATTTGTTTTTGAGAACTTCTTAATGTTCTTATCAATTTTTTGAGATCTGCTTCTTGCATTTCTTCTATGTCATCATCTTCATAATCTTGAATTGGGGTGTCTTTTTCATTTGGGGGCATCATAGTGACTTCCTTGTTTTTATTACCTTGGTTTTTGCATTTGTTATTTGGCATATTGGAGATATTTGGTTTCTTCACTGTGGTGCTTTTTCTTGTTATACTATGACTCTAGATTAAGTGGACTGTTTTTGATAGAGCCTTAGAGGCTTGAGATGGGTGTGGCCTGAGAGCTCTGGTTTGCTAAAGGTGACACTCCCAGGTTAGGCATGGTAGTTCTCTCTCTCTTTCTTTCTTTTTTTGATTCAAAAGGGAAATAATTCCACACAGCTGAACAAAGTTGGAGGTAGTTAGCAGGAAAATGATATACCCACAGGAGCCAGAGATTGGAAGCTCTTTCCCAAGGACCACACAGGGAATCTGTTCTGCCCTCAGAGTGGGCTCAAATTCTCCTTCAGTCTCCCACTGGGTTGCCAAAGTTACGGAATTGCAGCATCTCTGGAGAGTACTCACGTGAATTCCGTGTGTTCTCTCCCCCACAGTCTCTTTTTTCACTGTCTCAGTTCAGTAGCACCACACATTCACTAGGTCCTGATCTGTTAATTCACCCCGCCCAGAGTCAGGTTTTTCTGCCAGGCTCAGGGCCAGTGCAGACCTGAGGTCACTCTGCCTATGACGTATGTCCAAGATGTCGCCTGCTCTTTGTCTTGCTCGCCTTTGAGAGGTGAGCAGAGAGAGAGAAACCCGTGTCCATATCAGTCACTTTTCTCTCTCTCTCTCTCTCTCTCTCTCTCTCTCTCTCTCTCTTCTAGTTAGCCTGGTGAACTTTCCCCCCGGGGTTGTTCCCTCTAGTCTCCTCTTTCCACTTGCCTGCCGGTGTCTCGGGCTATTGAGGTTTGGCTCACCTCATGTTCCAGCACTGGTGTGTTGAGTCTGCCGCTGGTGTCCCGAACTGTGGGCTCCCACGCTCTCCATGCAGGTCCACTGTGAATCACTCGTTCTGGAAGAGTTTCTTCTGCTTTTTCTTCCCCTACTCTTCCTTGAACCTGCAGTATCTCCACTTTTATTAAACTGTCTCTCCCCGGACTATCAGTGTGCTCCCTTCCTATTCGGACATCTTGCCGCTTCAATCCCTTTTTAAATTTTAATAATTGATTTTTATGAGATTCAAAATGAGTTTGAGATAAAAGTCTATGAAAATAAATCCTCCCTTATACTCTATCTCCCACCATCCTTCCTTCTCTCTTTCTTTCTGTTTTTTTTTTTTTTTTTTAGTTTTTGACATAATATATTTTAAATTTCCATTACTGCAAAAAGGCTTAGTACTTCACAGAATAAGTGTATTTGTGTGTGTTTTGAATTTCTTTATTTTTTTTGGAGAGGAACTTTTATTTAATAAAAATAAGTTTCAAAAGTATAACTTTTGGATTATATCAGATTTTCCCCCCTTAACTACCTTCCCACTCAAAACCACTCCTTCTCCTACAACCTCACCCATCCCATTCTTATTTGGATTCATTTTTAACTATCTTTATATACAGAAGATCAACTTACTGTATACTAAGTAAAGATTTCAACAGATTGCACCCACACAGATACACAAAGTATACAGTACTGTTTGAATACTAGTTTTACCATTAATTATCATAGTAGGACACATCAAATATGGAGATTCTACATTGGGAATAAATGCACAGTGTAAACTGTTGTTGATTTAACAATTGACAATCTTATTTGTGATGTCAGTAATCACCCGAGGCTCTTGTCATGAGCTGCCAAGGCTATGGAAGCCCCTTGAGTTCACCAACTCTGACCTTATTTAGACAAGGTCATAATCAAAGTGGAAGTTCTCTCCTCCCTTCAGAGAAAGGTACCTCCTTCTTTGATGGCCCATTCTTTCTGCTGGGACCTCACTCAGATCTTTCATTGAGGTCATTTTTTTTGCCAGAGTGTCTTGGCTTTCCATGCCTGAGAAACTCTTATGGGCTCTTTCCAGATCTGAATGCCTTAAGGGCTGATTCTGAGTCCAGTGTGCTGTTTAGGGCATTTGCCATCCTATGAGTCTGCTGGGTATCCCGCTTCCTATGTTGGATCATTCTCTCCTTTTTAATTCTATCAATTAATATTAGCAGACACTGGTGTTATTTATGTAATCCCTTTGATACTTAATCCTATCTTTATGATCAATTAAGAATTTAAGGCCAGCGCCGCAGCTCACTAGGCTAATCCTCTGCCGTGCGGTGCTGGCACACCGGGTTCTAGTCCCAGTCGGGGCGCCAGATTCTGTCCCGGTTCCCCTCTTTCAGGCCAGCTCTTTGCTGTGGCCAGGGAGTGCAGTGGAGGATGGCCCAAGTCCTTGGGTCCTGCACCCCATGGGAGACCAGGATAAATACCTGGCTCCTGCCATCGATCAGAAGGTGTGCCAGTCACAGCGTGCTGGCCGCGGCAGCCATTGGAGGGTGAACCAACAGCAAAGGAAGACCTTTCTCTCTGTCTCTCTCTCTCACTGTCCACTCTGCCTGTTAAAAAAAAAAAGAATTTAAAATGATCAGTTTATCTAGTGAGATGGCATTGGTACATGCCAACTTAATGGGATGTGGAGTCCAATGGCATGTTTGTAGCTCTATCATTAGCGGTAAGTCTGAGTGAGCATGTGCTGAACTCTACATTTCTTTCCTCTCTTCTCCATATTTATTTTTAACAGGATTTAATTTTCAGTTAGAGTAAAGCTCCTAAGAATAATTGTGTGCTAATTAAAGAATCAAACAATGGTATTAAATAGAAGAGAAAATACTAAAAAGAATAAAATAGTAAGAAGTCCTCAACAGTCAGGACAAGAGTTGATCAAGTAATTGTGTCTCATAGTGTCAGTTTCACTTCTACAAGTTTCCTTTTAGTGCTCAGTTGTCACAGATCAGGGAGAACATATATTTGTCCCTTTGGGACTGGCTTATTTCACTCAGCATGATGTTTTCCAGATTCACTCATATTGTTGCAAATGCCCGGTTTTAATTTTTTTCATTACCGCTGTATAGTATTCTATTGAGTACATATCCCATAATTTCTTTATCCACTCTTCTTTGATAGGCATTTAGGTTGATTCCATGTCTTAGCTATTGTGAATTGGACTGCAATAAACATTAGGGTACAGACAGCTATTTTATTTGCCAACTTAAGTTCTTTTGGGTAAACTCTGAAAAATGGGATTTCTCAGTCAGTGGTAGGACTGTATTCAGGTTTCTGAGGAATCTCCAATCTGAATTCCACAATGGCTTAACCAGTTTGCATTCCTACCAACAGTGGGTAGGTGTCCCTTTTTCCCCACATCCTCACCAGCATCTGTTGTTGGTAGATTTCTGAATGTGAGCCATTCTAACCAGGGTGAGGTGAAACCTCATGGTGGTTTTGATTTGCATTTCCGTGATGGCTACTGATCCTGAGCATTCTTTCATGTGTCTATTGGCCATTTAGATTTCCTCTTTTGAAAAATGTGTATTTTGGCCGGCGCCGTGGCTCACTAGGCTAATCCTCCGCCTAGCGGCGCCGGCACACCGGGTTCTAGTCCCGGTCGGGGCGCCGGATTCTGTCCCGGTTGCCCCTCTTCCAGGCCAGCCCTCTGCTGTGGCCCGGGAGTGCAGTGGAGGATGGCCCAGGTGCTTGGGCCCTGCACCCCATGGGAGACCAGGAAAAGCACCTGGCTCCTGGCTCCTGCCATCGGATCAGCGCGGTGCGCCGGCCGCGGCGGCCATTGGAGGGTGAACCAACGGCAAAGGAAGACCTTTCTCTCTGTCTCTCTCTCTCACTGTCCACTCTGCCAGTCAAAAAAAAAAAAAAAAAAAGAAAAAAGAAAAATGTGTATTTAGGTCCTTGGCCCATCTCGTAAGTGGGTTGTTTGTTTTGTTGTTAAGGAGTTTCTTAATCTCTTTGTAGATTCTGGTTATTAATCCTTTATCACTTGTATAATTTGCAAGCTTTTTTCTCATACTGTATGTTACCCCTGCACTATACTGACAGTTTGTTTTGCAGTACAGAAACTTCTCAATTTGAAGTAATCCCAGTTGTTAATTTTGGCTTTGACTGCCAGTCCCTCTGTGGACATTTCCAAGTAATATTTGCCTATGCCTGTATCTTGCAGGGTCTCTCTGATGTTCTCTAATAAATTAATGGTGTCAGGTCATAGCTTTAGATCTTTAATCCATGTTGACTGGTGTGTGTGTGTGTGTGTGTGTGTGTGTGTGTGTGTGTGTGTGTGTAAAGTGTAAGGTAGGGGTCTTGCTTCATATGACTGCATGTGGAAATCCAGTTTTCCCAGCACAATTTGTTGAATAAACTGTCATTGCTCCAGGCATTGGTTTTAGCTGCTTGATCAAATATAAGTTGGTTGTAGATGTTTATTGATTTCTCGTGTTTCTATCCTGTTCCCTTGGTCTATCCCTGCTGTTTTTGTACCAGTACCATTATACTGCCCTGTAGTAAGATTTGAAATGTGGTATGGTGATGCCTCCTGATCTATTTTTTTTTTTGACAGGCAGAGTGGACAGTGTGAGAGAGAGACAGAGAGAAAGGTCTTCCTTTTTGCCGTTGGTTCACCCTCCAATGGCCGCCACGGCCGGCACGCTGCGGCCGGCGCACCGCGCTGATCCGATGGCAGGAGCCAGGAGCCAGGTGCTTTTTTCCTGGTCTCCCGTGGGGTGCAGGGCCCAAGCACCTGGGCCATCCTCCACTGCACTCCCTGGCCACAGCAGAGAGCTGGCCTGGAAGAGAGGCAACCGGGACAGAATCCGGTGCCCCGACCGGGACTAGAACCCGGTGTACCAGCGCCGCAAGGCGGAGGATTAGCCTAGTGAGCCGCGGCGCCGGCCCTCCTGATCTGTTTTTATTGTACAGGATTGCTTTAGTTATTTGAGGTCTCCTGTGCCTCAATGTGAATTTCACCATCATTTTATCCAGATCTGAGAAATATGTCTTTGGTATTTTGTTTGGTATGGCAATGAATCTACAAATTACTTTTGGGAGAATGGACATTTTGATGATATTGATTCTTCCAATCCATGAGCATGGAAGATTTTTCCATTTCTTGGTATCCTCTTCTATTCCTTTAAGATATTCTAATTCTCATAGTAGAGATCTTTAACGTCCTTGGTTAAGTTTATTCCAAGGTATTTGATTGTTTTTGTAGCTATTGTGAATGGGATTGATCTTAGCAGTTCTTTCTCAGCTGTGGCATTCCTTGTGTATACAAAGGCTGTTGATTTTTGTGCATTGATTTCATACCCTGCTACTTTGCCAAACTCTTCGATGAGTTCCAATAGTCTCTTAGTAGATTTCTGTGGATCCCCTAAATAAAGAATCATATCATCTGCAAAGAGGGATAGTTTGAGTTCTTCCTTCCCAATTTGTATCCCTTTAATTTCTTTTTCTTGCCTAATGGCACTGGAAAAAACATCCAGAATTATATTGAATAGCGGTGGTGGGAGTGGGCATCCCTCTCTGGTACCACATCACAGTGGAAATGCTTCCAACTATTCCACATTGAATAGGATGCTGGCTGTGGGTTTTTCATAAATTGCTATGATTGTCTTGAGGAATGTTCCTTCCCTACCCAGTCTGCTTAGAGTTTTCATCATGAACGGGTGTTGCATTTTATCAAATGCTTTCTTGGCATCTATTGAGATAGTCATATGGTTTTTCTTCTGCAGTCTGTTAATGTGGTGTGTCACATTGATTGTTTTGCGCACATTAAACCATCCCTGCATTCCAGGGATAAATCCCACTTGGTCTGGGTGGATGATCTTTCTGATGTGTTGTTGCATTCTATTGGCCAGAATTTTATTGAGGATTTTTGCATCTATGTTCATCAGGGATATTGGTCTGTAATTCTCTTTCGATGCTGCAGCTTTGTCCGGCTTACGGATTAAGGAGATGCTGGCTTCATAGAAAGAATTTGGGAGGACTCCCTCTTTTTTGAGTGCTCTGAATAGCTTGAGAAGAATTGGAGTTAGTTCTTCTTTAAATGTCTGGTAGAATTCAGCAGTGAATCCGTCTGGTCCTGGGCTTTTCTTTGTTGGGATGTCCTTTATTACTGTTGCAATTTCTGTCTCAGGTATGGGTCTGTTTAGGTTTTTGATGTCCTCATGGTTCAATGTAGGTAGGTTGCATGTGTCCAGGAATCTATCCATTTCTGATAGGTTTCCGTGTTTGCTGGCATACAAGTCCTTGTAGTAATTTCTGATGATTCTTTTTATTTCTGTGGTGTCTGTTTTTATGTTTCCTTTTTCATCTCTGATTTTATTGATTTGGGTCTTTTCTCTTCTTTTTTTAGTTAGTTGGGCCAATGGGGTGTCAATTTTGTGTATTTTTTCAAAAAACCAGCTCCTCGTCTGGCTGATCTTTTGTAATTTTTCTTGGATTCAATCCTGTGGATTTCTTCTCTGGTTTTAATTATTCCTCTTCTGCTGCATTTGGGTCTGTTTTGCTGCTGTTTTTGCAGATCCTTGAGATCCGTTGAAAGCTCATTTACTTGGTGCCTTTCCAATTTTCCAATTTCTTGATGTAGGCACCTATTGCTATAAACTTTCCTCTCAACACTGCTTTCACTGTGTCCCACAAGTTTTGATATGTTGTGTTGTTATCCTCATTTACTTCCAGAAACTTTTGGAATTCTCTTTTGATTTTTTCTATGACCCAGTGTTCATTCAGGAGCATGTTGTTCAGTCTTCATGTGTTTGCATACTCTCTAGGGATTCCTGAGTTTCTAATTTCCACCTTCATTCCACTGTGGTCTGAGAAACTGCATGGTATGATACTAATTCTTTTGACTTTGCTGCGACTTGCTTTATGGCCTAGTATGTGGTCAATCCTAAAATAGGTTCCATGCACTGCTGAGAAGAATATAAATTCTTTAAAAGTACGATTGAAAGTTCTATAGATTTCTGTAAGATGCATTTGGGCTATTGTTCGATTAAATCTGGTGTTTCCTTGTTGATCTTCTGTCTTGTTGATCTGTCTATTTCTGAGAGTGGAGTGTTGAAGTCCCCGAGTACTATTGTGTTGGCATCTAAGTCCCCCTTTGAGTCCCTTAATATTTCTTTTAATAAACCAGTGCTGTGCATACAAAGACTGTTGGTTTTTTGTGCATTGATTTTGTGTCCTACTACTTTGCCAAATTTTTCTATGAGTTCCAATATTCTCCTAGTGGAGTTCTTTGGATCCCCTAAGTAAAGAATCATATCACCTGCAAAGAGGGATAGTTTGACTTCTTCCTTCCCAGTTTGTATCCCTTTAATTTCCTTTTCTTGCCTAATGGCTCTGGCCAAAACTTCCAGAACTATATTGAATAGCAATGGTGAAAGAAGACATTCCTGTCTGTACCAGATCTCAGTGGAAATGCTTCCAACATTTTCCTATTCAATACGATGCTGGACGTGAGTTTATCATAAATTGCCTTGATTGTGTTGAGGAATATTCCTTATAAACCCAATTTGCTTAGAGTTTTCATCATGAAATGGTGTTGTATTTTATCAAATGCGTTCTCTTCATCTGTTGAGATAATCAAATAGTTTTTATTCTGCAGTCTGTTAATGTGGTGTATCAGAAATATGATTCGTGAATGTTGAACTATCCATGCACACCATGGATGAATCCCATTTCATCTGGTGGATGATCTTTCTGGATTTGTTGTTAAATGTGTTGGCCAGAAATTTCTGAGGATTTTTGGGTCTATGTTCATCAGAGACATTGGTCTATAATTCTCTTTCTCTGCTGCATCTTTTTTATGTTCAGGAATTGGGATAGAACGAATTTGGGAGGATAGCGTCTCTTTCAATTGTTTTGAATAGTTGGAGAAGATTTTGAGTTAGTTCTTCTTTAAATGTCTGGTAGATTTCAGCAGTGAATCCATCCGCTCCTGGGCTTTTTTTGTTGGGAGGGCCATTATTACTGATTCAATTTCTTACTTGTTTAATGGTCTGTTTATGTTTTCTGTTTATTCATGGTTCAGTTTAGGTAGGTTGTATGCACCCAGCAATCTATCCATTTCTGCTATATTTCCCAGTTTGTTGGCAACAACTCTTCCTAATAGTTTCTGATGGCTATTTGTTTCAGTGGTGTCTCTTGTTACATTCCCGCTTTCATCTCTAATTTTTGAAAAGATTTTGTTTATTTATTTGAGATGTAGAATTACAGACAGTGAGTGGGAGAGACAGAGAGAAAGGTCTTCCTTCTGTTGATTCACTCCCCAAGTGGCCACAATGGCTGGAGCTGCACTTATCCGAATCTGAAGCCAAGAGCCAGGTGCTTCTTCCCAGTCTCCCATGTGGGTGCAGAGCCCAAGGACTTGGGCCTTCTTCTCCTACTTTCCCATGCCATAGCAGAGAGCTGGATTGGAAGAGAAGCATCCAGGACTACAACCAGCACCCATATGGCATGCTGGTGCCACAGGTCAAGGATTAAGCTACTGCACCATGGTGCTGGCCCCATCTCTAAGGCACCTTTTGCTATTTACTTTCTCTGTAACACTGCTTTTGCTGTATCCCATAAGTTTTGATATGTTGTGTTCTTACCATCATTTGCCTCGAGAAAGTTTTTTATTTCTCTTTTGGTTTCTTCTATGACCCACAGTTCATTCAGGAGCATGTTGTTCAGTCTCAATGTGTCTGCATATGCTCTAGAGATTCCTGAGTTGTTGATTTCCAGCTTCACCCATTGTGGTGTGAAAAGATGCATGCTACGATTTTGATTCTTTTGAAGTTGATGAGACTTTCTTAATGACCTAGTATGTCAGTCCTAGAGATGGTCAATCCCATTATGGTCAATCCAACAGAAAGTTTTATGTACTGCTGAGAAGAATGTGTATTCTCTGTAGGATGAAAAGTTCTATGGATATCTATTAGATCCATTTGGGCTATAGTGTTGATTAAATCTGCTGTTTCCTTGTTGATTTTCAGTCCAGTTGATCTGCCCATTGCTGATAGTGGAGTATTGATGTCCCCCAATACTATTGTATTAGAGTCTAGTCTTGCTGTAAGCCCCTTAAGATGTCTTTTATATAGCCCAGTGACCTGTAATTAGGTACATATACATTTATAATAGTTGCATCTTCCTGTTGAATTGATCCCTTAATCACTATATAGTACGCTCTTTGTCTCTCTTAACAGTTTTTGTCTTAAAGTCTGATTTTTTGATATTAAGATGGCTAAACCAGCTCTTTTTTGGTTTCTATTGGCATGGAACATCTTTTTAAAACCTTTCACTTCCAGTCTGCAATCACCTTTGTTAGAAAGATGTGTTTCTTATAAGCAGCAAATAATGGGTTTTATTTTTTAATGAATTCAGCCAGTCTGTGTCTTTTAACTGGAGACATGAGGCAAATTTCATTCAAAGTCACTATTGATAAGTAGTGTCTTTGCCCTGCATTTTTTCCAAAGATATTTCTAATACATGCATTGAACTTACTGTGATCTTTTACTGAGAGACTTTCTTCCTTTACATTCTTTCGTACTGATGGCCGTGTTTCTGTGTTTCTGTGTGTAATACATCTTTAAGCATCTTTTGCCCAGCTGGATGAGTGGTAACAAATTCTTTCAATTTCTGTTTGCTATGAAAGGTTTTTATTTCACCTTCATTCACAAATCAGAGCTTTGCAGGGTATAATATTCTGGGATGGCAGGTTTTTTCTCTTAGGACGTGGGCTGTATTTCACTACTCCCTCCTAGGCTGTAGGGTTTCTATGAGTCCAATTAAAGATCTTCTGAGAGTTATCTGGTATTTCATTCTTGCTCATTTTAGAAACTTTTTCTTTATGTTTCACTGTAGTGAGTTTGATTACAGTGTGTCCTGGCGAGGATCATTTCTGGTCATGTCTATTTGGAGTTCTGGAGCTTCCTGTACTTGGACGTGTCTTTCTCCAAACCTGGGAAGTTCTCTGCTAGTATCTCACTAAAAAGGCCTTCTAACTCTTTCTCTCTCCCATGCCTTCAGGAAATCCTAGAACTCAAATGTTGGGTTTTTAATAGTACCCTATAGAATCTCAACATTATTTTTTAGATTTCTAATTTCCTCTTCTTTTCTTTGGTTTGACTGTATACTTTCCTGTGCTCTGTCTTCTAAGTCTGATATTCTGTCTTCTGCCTCACTGATTCTGTTTTTAAGAATCTCAACTGCATTTTTATTTGTTCTATTGAATTCTTCTTTTCCTTTCAATTTCTCTTCAATATCTCAATTTCATATTCTATTGAATTCTGCATTTCATTTTGTTCCTACTTAAGATTTCATTTTCATGAGAGAATTTTTTCATGTCATGCATGGATTTCAGTAGTTCGTGTGTTTGCTTCTGATTACTTCTAAGTATTCTTATCATCAATATCTGAGTTCCATTTCTTGCATTTCTTCAATCTCATCATCTTCATAATCCTTAATTGAAGTGTCATGTTCTTTTGGGACCATCATGTTGCTTCCTTATTCTTGTTTCTTGGGTCATTTCTTTCGTTGTTTGGCATTTATGGAGATGCTCATTGGTTTCTTCCTTTTTTCTGCTATTAGCTGCTTTTTTCATTGTATTATGACTCTGTAGATAAGTGGTCTGTCTGCTTACCGTGAATCTCTAGAGGCTTGTGGTGGGTGAGGCCAGAGATCTCTGTTCAGTTTTCCAGGTTTAAGGGTGTGCCTAAGGTGACACACCCAGGTTTGGCATGGTAAATTCCTCTCTCTCTCTCTCTCTCTCTCTCTCTCTCTCTCCTTTGGCAATGAGTGCCTGAGTGCTAGCCCCAGTGGTATAATATTCGTCTGCTCTGTCTCAAGGACCACAGAAAGGATCTGTGCAGTCCTCAGTGTAAGTTCAGATTCCCCTGCAGTGTCTCTCACCAGGTAGCCGAAGCCACCCAAGCTTGTGGTGTCTCCTGCCAAGACTATTCGCATTTCAGCCATAATGTGAGTTCTCCCACACATCCTGTTTTTTTTCACAGTCCCATTTCATACACTCTCCACATTCACTGCTTTTAGTCTCCTGTTATTATTCCCCACCAGAGTCAGGTTTTTCTCTCTGGCTGATTGCCAGGTGCAGCCCCATGCTGGTGCAGCTGTTATGTATGTCCAAAATGGCACCTGCTCTATCAGCTTGTACATCTTTGTAAGGTGATTGGAGAGAGAATGGGGTCTGTACTGGCCCTTTTATATTTTCTCTCTCCTCTATTTAGGCTAGTGCGCTTTCCCCCATGGGGCTTCACGCCTCATTTCTTCTGGCTCTTCCTACTGCTTTTCCACCAGAGTCTTGGGCAACTGCAGTCTCATCTCACCTCTCCTTCCTGTGCTGGTGTTCAGGCTCTCGGCTATTCAAGCCCCAAGCTGTGAGCATTCACTCCCTCCTCGTAGGTCCTTCATGTCCTGCTAATTATGGAAGTTTCCTCTGCCATTTTTTCCATAACTCTTCCCGGAGACTATTCAAGTATTCCATTCTTTTTTTATGGCTGAGTAGTAGTCCATAGTGTATATATACCACATTTTCTTTTTAAGTCATCAGGTAATGGGCATCTGGGTTGATTCCATCTCTTAGCTATTGTGAATTAAGCTGCAATAAAGTTGGGAGTACAGATAACCTTTCTATATGCTGATATCACCCTATTTTGGTAGATTCCCAGGAGTGGGACTAAAGGATTTGTCACACCTTTCCCTTCCTCTTTTTCTTCCTCTGCTCCCCCCACCACACACTTCGTCTGGTTTATTGAGGTCCTTGGTGCCTAAACAGACCCTTCTCAACCCCTTGCAATGCAAACGGAAAAACAGATAAGCCTCACAGGGCAGCTATGAAACTGATAAGCAGTAATTCTTGGA
This sequence comes from Oryctolagus cuniculus, assembly GCF_051225735.1. Taxonomy (NCBI): domain Eukaryota; kingdom Metazoa; phylum Chordata; class Mammalia; order Lagomorpha; family Leporidae; genus Oryctolagus; species Oryctolagus cuniculus. The sequence goes on along the minus strand of NC_142889.1, from coordinate 6,244,524 downwards.
GACTACAAAGAGCCCCCTACCCTTCTGCCAGCTGCCTCCTACACACCCTGCACCCTGTGGCAAATTCCCTGCTAACCAGGTAAAACCTGTGTTCCAAATGCACCCAGAGAACAGTCTTTTCACAAGAACAGATTGTCCCCAACCTCTTTGCTTCTAATAAAGAAACCCGTCGCTGTTGAGGTCAGTCTCCAATTCCTTTTTTCATCTCTCCTTTCTGGAGGCATGAAAGGCCAGAACCCCGAGCTATTCCATACCTCCTAACATTTGGTGGCCCATACAGAGAATGGGTCTTTGTGTGTCTTAACCTCCCCCTCCCTACTTTCCTTCTTTTTGTGGCAACTGGGGTGGGGACCATGAAGTGGCCATTGAGCATCCAGCTCTCCATGGTAACTGGCACATCCCCCCAGTCACATAATGGCCCCAAATTCACCCCCACCCCCAGGTTCACAAGTCATTGGGGGTTTACAATATCCCTTAGAAATTTCGTATTCCCTTATAGGCCTCAATCATCTTTAAAACAAACTCTCATCAAACTTTCCATCAAACTCAGTTTAGATTGGACAAAACTACTCTTAGCCCTCGTAAAGCTTAGAGCTCTGCCACAGAAACCCCTACAATTCAGTCTCCTTGAAGTCATGTTTGGAAGAACCAGTGCCATTCTGGGGCTCGAGATCTCACCTCCCCCCTTGCCTCCAACTTGCCTCTCCCTTCCTTTCAGGTCCCAGATCATCTCTATGGCAACATATTAACCAGGCCCCACAGGCTCTGCTATTCAGACCATACCTATTTAACCTGTTCCAAAATTTCTTACAAAACCACATCAAAGCTGCCTCTAGAAACAAAGTTAAGACCATGATGCTACTCCACCACCTCACTCATGGATGCCAGCCCCTTGCCTCAACACTTGAGGAGAATTCCAGGCTCTAGAGGCAAACCCCAGCACTCGCAATGCCCCTGCTCAGCAGCAAGTAGCCATATGGAATCAAAGTCCCTTTTCCTTTTTGCCTCTTGGGGCTGGAATAAAGAACTTATTGCACCTTTCCCTTCCTCCCTTTCTTCCTCCTCACCTCTCCACCCCACTTCCTCTGTTTTATCGAGATTCTTTATGCCTAACCAGACCCTTCTCAACCCCTTGCAATGCAAATGAAAAAACAGATAAGCTTCACAGGGCAGCTATGAAACTGATAAGGGAGAAATTCTTGGAAACTTTCAACAGCCCCTTCTCTTCCACCAGCTGCCTTCTTCACACACCCCACTCTGTGGCAAATTCTCTGCTAACCCAATAAAACCCGAGTTCCAAATATGCCCAGGGTGCAGTCTCTTCACAAGAACAGACTGTCACCAACCTCTTTGCTTCCAATAAAGCAAACTGTCTCCGTTGAGGTCAGTCTCCCACTCCTTTTTCCTTCTCTCCTTTCTGGGGGTATGAAAGGTCAGAACCCCAAACTGTTCCAGACCTAACAGGGATGGCTTCGTCATATAGTAGAACTATTTTCAGCTTTCTGGGGAGTCTCCATACTGTCTTAGACAAAGGTAGTACTAGTTTTTATTCCTACTGGCAGTGGATTAGCAAACCTTTTTCCTCACAGCCCAGCCAGCATTTATTTGTCTTTGTCATTCTAACTGGAGTCTGGTTTTATTTGCATTTTGCTGATATCTAGTAATCCTGAGCATTTCTGTGTTTGTGTTTCTGCTTGGCATGTGAATTGTATCCTTTGGAAAATGCCAATTCATGTTCTTTGCTCATTTCTCACTGGATTGTTTGCTTTATTGTTGTTGAATTTCTTGAATTTTTTATAGATTCTGTATATTAATTGCTTATCAGTTTGCAATTTCTCTCATTTTTCAGTTGCCTCTGCACTTTGTTGAGTGCTTCCTTTGTAGTATAGAAGATTCTTAGCTTGATATACTCTACTTACCCTATTTTTCTTTTGATTGCTTGTGTTTCTAGGGTATTGTCCAAAAAGTCTTTACCTATGCCAACATCTTGCAGAGTTTTCCCAATGTTCTCCTCTAGTAATTTGATGGAATCAGGTAAGATTTGTGTCCTTCATCCATTTTGAAAATCCAGGACTGAGACATTTAATCTGAGTCCCGGGAAGCACTCAGTCAACTCCCTTGATCATTGAAAGGCTGCAGAGGAAAACAGTCACTTGCAGCCCATGAAGAGATGGAAATTGCAATTGTGGCAGCCATTTGGGCACTGAGCTCTGATTTATTCAAAGTTTAGATAGAGTGATTACTCAAATGCGTTAGGGTCTTCAAATGAGGCCATCATGGATTAGGGTAGCCCTAAACCTAGTGGCAGTGCCGTTAAAAAAGACAAAGAGGAGACATAAAACAGACGAGATGTCATATGAGATAAATGTGGAGACTAGTCACCCGGCCACAAGTGAAGGATTCCTGGAGCCACCAAGAGCTGAAAAATCCAAGAGCAGAAAGGATCTTCCCATGGACCCTCCCGAGGGACTATATCCCTGAACACATCTTGACCTCATAGTTCTGCTCTCCTGAGCAGGAGAGGGAATTTATTTCTTTTGCTTTTTGTCACTCAAGTTGGAGCAATTATTTAAGGCATCCCTTGGAGACTGGTACACATACTGACTACTTCTCTTTAACCCTGGAGCATTGTAAATCCCTTGTGACCAAATGGTACTCTGCATTCTATTACAAGCAAGAGCCCTTCAATTTCTACCACTTACTGATGCCTCTATGGTTATTCATATGCAAGTAAATATCCTTATACTTTATCATCTGTGGCTTGTTAAATCACTCTGGAGCCTGTATTGCCCATATTATTCCCACAGAGGCTCTTGAAATTGGCTCCTGTGTCCCTATTTCCTGCCCCCAACCATAATCTTTATATTGTAGCCCAGCAAGAAGTCCCAAATTCATAGTAGTTCCTGGCCTAACCTTGGAATCAGCTGCTACTCTGACCCTCAATTTAATATTTTCCCAGTGAAACTGAATGACTCTTCTGGTAGAGATTCAGCAAGGGAGTGTGTCTTCTGATTTCGGTTCCTTTTCTTCATAAGTTACCAGAATTCAACTGTGGGGCCTCTAACATGGTGACCTTGTTTAATCCCACTCACCTCCCAAAGATCCCATGTCTACATACCACAGTTGGATTACATTTCAATCATCTCAAGAGTTCCCAATCGGAATGAAATTTCAATTCATGAATTAGAGAATGTGAAAAAGAGAAATGCCAGATTACTTTCAGAGAGTCTGCAATTAGACTCATAGCTGACTTCTCATCAGAATCCCTACAGGCTAAAAGAGACTGGCAAGACATAATGCAAGTCTTAAGAGAAAAAAAAACTGTCAACTGTATCCTGCAAAGCTCTCATTTATGAGTGAAAATGAAATAAAGACCTTCCAGAACAAATAGAAATTAAAAGAATTTGTCACCACTTGTCCAGTCTTCAAAGATGCTTAAGTATGCGCTATACACAGACACAGAGAGTCATCATTATGAAAGAAAGTAAAGAAAGAAAATCCTCCTAAAATTACAAAAGAAATAAAAGTAAGCAATAGGAATCTTTATAGGAAAAGGACAGGGCCAAGGTGTTACTAATCCAGTCACCTTAATGTAAATGGCCTCAACTCACCAGTTAAAAAGATACAGGCTCAAGCTGGCACTGTGGCACAGCGGGTTAACGCCCTGGCCTGAAGCGTGGCATCCCCCGTGGGTGCCGGTTCTAGCCCAGGCTGCTCCTCTTCCAATCCAGCTTTCTGCTGTGGCCTGGAATAGCAACTCTGTGGTGACGTATGGCGTAGGATGTGATTTCACATGCTTATTTTCCCATCTCTTTTCTAGTGAGGTGCTTGACCCATTTTTGCATTGAGCTCTTTCATTTTGGTGGTAAATTCCAAGAGCTCTTTGTATATTTTGCATACAACCTTCATCCAAATGTGTTTTGCAAATGCCTTTTCCAAGTCTGTGGCTTGTGTTCTCATTTCTTCAACAATTTCTCTGGTAGAATTGGAGTGGTTAATTTGAATGAAATGGAGCTTAGGTGTGGTATCTTGGGTGTCCTACCAAAAGGATCATTGCCAAACCCATTGGTGAGATCTATAAGATTAGAAATAGAAGACACCAGCAGGAGAGTTCTAGATGAATCAGGAAGTTCTTCTGGTCCTTGCTTCTATCCTTAGCTTTGAATCTGACCCCTGTCTTCACCTCAGCCCAGGACCCCTAGGGATGTCACTGCTTATGTCTCACTCAGCCTTCTTCAAGACAAAATCTCCACCTCCATGACAGGTCCCCCTATCTGTCACATGGGTGAGAAGCCAATGAGAAAAAGCAATGGGGGATGCACAGGTGATTTTAAGAAAATGTTTTTCAGCCTGAGTTGTTCAACATCCCATGAAAATGACAACTACTTGCTTTTACACAATCACCATTCCTTGCAATGAATATCTTTCTCTCTTGTGATATTTTCTCCCCAAGAACTTTCCATGTACTCTCGTTGAATGAAATCCTGAGCTCCTTGTGTTCAATGAAGGCTGTCCTTGCCAAAAGTTGTTCTAGGTCATCAACGCTGACATTTAGGACAAAATGTGTCTCTGTAGTGGGACCATCCTGGGCAGCATAGGGTGTTAAGCAACCATCCTGGGCTCCACCTACCAGATATTGGAAGTTTCCCTTCATCTAGCATGACACCAAAAATGTTTCCAGGGATTCCCAAGTGTTCCCAGTGGGTAGAATATCTAAGTTTGAAACCCATTGTATGGATAGAAATATCAAAGATAGATAACTACATAATTTGTTGGTAGACTGATGAAAAATGATAAGTAGATTGTGGAGAGAGATGATTGGTATATCAGATGATAAAGAGTTGAATGACAGGTAAATGGCAGATAGAGAGATGATTGATGGGTAATTGGTAGAAAGGGATGGAGGGATGAATAGGTGGTAAAATAATTAGAAAACTTATTGTTAATTAACTAATGATAGATGATTGACAAGTAGTAAAGAGACAGATGATTGATAAATAATTAATAGATGATAGGAGATGTGTGATTGTCAGCTAGGTAAATAGTGGATAGAGATGAGTAAATCATAGATGATAGGCAAATATATTAGTAAGTAGGGAAATTATTGGTGGGTAGTTCATAGATGATAGGAAGGCAGATAGGTACATAGACAGATGCATATATAGGATGTCTACTTATGTATATACCTATCTGCATGCAGTGTTGTTACCCAACCACAAGGTTATGTTCTGAGCACATTTAAGGGAGGCCAAACTGGGATTTTTTGTAGGTGAAATGTATCCAATGAAGCTTCAACTTCCTATATTTTCAACTAATAATGGCTTTAACCAGGGTGTAACCCCATCATAAATTGCAGAGCATCTGTATCTCTCCCTCCCTCCCTCCCTCCCTCCCTCCCTCCCTCCCTCCCTCCCTCCCTCCCTCCCTCCCTCTCTCCCACTGAGTTTATGAACCCATTGGCCAATTCCTCATCTCTTTCTATCACAATATCATCTTCTGAATGTTGCATCTTGTCTGCCAGGTTCTTCTTACCTTTGTTGTAGCACACCCATGGTTTCTCTAATCTCATCCTCTTTATGTGTTCCACTGGTGAAATTTTTCCTTCATTTTCTGGTGCTTTTACTCTGTGGGACTGTCATGACAAATGTTTACCCACCCTAGCTGGCTTGTGCAGTAGAAATGTGTTCCCTCACAACTCTGGAGACCGAAAAAATGAGATCAAGGAGTTCTCAGGTTGCAACTATCTGGAGACTCTGAGGGACTATTTCCACATCTCTCTCTAGCTTCTTGTGTGTGTGTTTTTTTTTCTTTTCTGGAAACCACTAGCATTCTTTGGCTGATAGAAGCATCCACCCACTCCCATCTGCTATTATCCTTCCATGGCATTCTCACCTGTACCCAAATTTCCTCTTCTGATAAGGAGACCAAACAAGTTGTATTAGGGATTGGCCCAACTCCAAATGATCTCATTCTATCTTATCAATCTGCAAAAATACTATTTCCAATTAAGTTTTTATCCTAAGGTATTGGGGGCTAGGTTTTGCATGCACAAGTTTTGAAGAAGACACAATTCAGCCACAGCAAGAGGAGTTTCTCTTATATTTGTGAGTTTCCATAGTGGGTGAGGAAATCAAACACAGCTTCCTCTTCTGGGTTGGGTTGCACTGTCAGGCACTTCTCTGTCCTCTTAATCTATGGGCAAACGAAGGACTCACACATGTACAAAAAGAGAGATCACAGTTTCTGTGGGTTCCAGACTCAGTTGCACTTGTCCAGAATGCCTGGTATAATTATGTAAGGATGTTCATGCTTCTTCTGGCTATCATAGGACAAGTGTCCCCAGAAATGTCACTTAAAACTGGTGGGCCCAGAGCTGACACTGGACACCTCACCCTCAGGTGCATTAAGGGACAACATTAGTTGATCAGAAGGAAGGTCTTGGGAGTTCCCTATCATGCTGGTGGGTAGGTAAGGGGAATCTGAGGAAGATCCAGCCGTGATGCATGCTTACATCTAAGACAGTTCTCCCAACTAGATGTTGAAGATGAAGGATCTGGAAATCTCTCTAAAGATCTCTTAGGAATATTCTCTTTGACAACTGAAGTGACTGATATATTCCACAAAGGAGATTTCGATGTCCTAATCCTTAGTGTATATGCAAGGCAACTTATTTGCAAACAGCTTCTTTGAAGACTTAATTGACTGGATAATCTTTATATGAGGTCATCCAGGGTTTGGGTGGTCCTTAAGACCCATGATAGTGTCCTAAGAGAAAGGAGACATGGACACAGAGGAGAACCCACATGAAGTAAGTCAGAGACTGGAGTGATGAAGTCATGAGCAAAGGATGCCTGAAACCACCAGGCACTGGAAGAATCACCAAAGATCTTCTGGATCCTGCGGTAGGAGAGAAACCTGAGACAACTGATGCCCTAATATGGCAGATGAGGAAACTGAGGGTCAAGAAAGGTGGACCCAGGCCCCACCCTTAGCTGGGAGCAGCACAGTCCTCTGGCCCATATCATGCAGTTGCCCAGGGCTTCTTGAATTGGCTGTGAGCTCCATTCAGCTCAGCCAGTCATGCTGAGTCCCTGAATAACTTCTGGGGGACATTAGCCACCCGAGTGTGAGAAATGTATGGCTGGGCCCAGTTCCCCTTTAAAGATGCTCCAGAGCGCAGATGTTTTGCCTCAACATAACCAAAACCATCATCTCTCCAAGTTCCTTCTCCCAGCTCATCTCTACCACAGTGACACTTGGTGTACCCTGGACACACATAACAGCATGCCAGTAACAGGGTAATCCAAATCCCAGGAAACCAGCCTAGGAGACAAGGGCTGGCTCCTGCCTCCTGGGTCCTTCTCATTACCCAGCTATGTGGCAGCTCCCAGGACATAACTCAGGACCCACAGAATGTGGCTTGTTGTGAGAAGACCATGATCATCAACCAATTTCAGTTGCCAGGATACAACTGCTGCTGCTTGGTGTCTTGTCCTCATTTGACTTCTGCGAGTTCAACAGCAATGAAGACCAAAAGGAATACTACTTCAATCTTCAGCTTCATGGAGGGTTTTCTAGAATTGAGTGTTAAGACATGAAAAGCTTTATTTGTAATATCTAAGATACAGAACAACCAAAGCATGCAGGTATGAATATGTAAGCGCAATGTGTTCCATCCCTGCAGTGAAATAGTATACACCGACACACTACTGTGTGGGCATATTTGAAAACATGATGTTCAGTGAAAGATGTCAGACACAAAAGGTCCCTTACTGTGTGATCCCTTTGATAGGAAATGTCCAGAACAGGTAAATCTACAAAGACAGGGCTAGTGATTGGCAGGGACTGGGGAAAAGAAGGTGACTTCCCATGGCAGTGGAATCCCTTTTTGGGGAGGTCGAGAGTTCTCTGTAACCAGACAGAAGGGACAGTTACATGGCATGCCTGGTGTACTAAATGCCTTGAATTGTTCTTTATTTTTGTTTGAGATTTATTTATTCAGGGTCATGTGGAAAAGCTGTCATGAAGAGCTAAATTGCCTACTTGCTGTGATCACCAAGGCCCAAGAAAGAGCCCCAGATGTCACCAGGAATGTGACAGAAGAGCAGAAGCTCAGGCTGGAACAGTTCATGCAGAACCTGAATAGAACAGTCCCCTTTCCAGAAAAAACAGTGAATGATTGCCTCGACCTTCCCCAGAATTTGTCTGAGATGTAATGGGTCCAAGTGCTGAGGCCAGAAGTGGAGAGTTCTATGTGTACAGGTATCTATGCTAGAGAGAGTACCAATAACACGACTACATGGATGCCATGGCTGAGAAGCAAAGACTACTAGATGCAGTTTCAGGCGAGCGTGGAAGAGGATATCATCGCTGCCACGGAGCAGATAACAAAGCATTGGACAAAGCTCCAGAAGTTAAAAGAGTAAGAAATTATTGGCAAAGAAGATGAAAATTTAGCAGAAAAAATCTAAAAGAATGAGCTAGTCGGGCCCAGAAACCGCAGTCTAGTTGTGTGAGGAGGCTTCTGGAACAAAAGATGAGAAAGAAGAAGATGAGCCAAGCTTCATCATGGGATGATGACAATGTAGCTATCTTGGACGGCTTATTCCTGACTAGAGTTCAGAAAACCCAAGTGAGCAGGGATAGGAGGCCTTCCTCTCAGCCTCTCTCCTGAAGACTCACGGGTTGGGGAGCACTGGAAGCACTGCTCTGCCCCCAGCCTTCATGGGCTTACAGCCTCTGGGACGAGAACTATCTCTGGGATACTCAGGCACTACCTCACAGAGTTGATCTATATTCCTGTAGAAAGGAGAAAGCACCTAACTTGTTGCTGGCAAGTTTTTCACATGTGAACAGCAATGACATTGAGGCTGATATGCATGAAGGGAGCACTTATTTGGTAAAGAATAGAAAACCTTAAAAAATTAAATGCTAGCACATGAGACACAACTGCAAGAGATGAGCCAGAAGGAGCCAGGAACTGCATGCATCCAGCTCTCCTATGTGGGTGGCAGGGGCCCGAGGACTTTGACCAGTTTCCACTGCTTTCCTGGATGTATTGGCAGGGAGACGGGTCAGGAGCATGAAAAGAGGATTCAACCCTGCACTTAAATGGGATCCTGGTTTAACTTGCTGTGCCACCTAATAGGTTTAAAAACTTGGGATTCTGGCTTTTGTGTGCCCAGAAATGAGATTGACTTCAACAGAGACAGCTTGCTTTATTGAAGCAAAGAGGTGATGAAGGTTTCTGAAGAGACGATGTATAGCGTGCATGTAGGGCCAAGCTTTTATCTGGTCTGGTTGCTGAGGGGCTCTCCAGAAGCATTGGAGGCCTTTGGCATATCTAGTTTTGCCAGGCATTTTCTGGGTGGGCAGAGAGAGAGAGAGACTGAAAGTAGATTTCCCGTGAAGGGGACTAGGGAAGGGTGACATTCTTGTGAGCCTTATTGTCCTTTATCCCAGACCCTCAAGGTAAAAAAGGGAAGAGGAACATTGATTCTATCTGGCTACTTACTGCTGAGAAGAGCCATGGGGTTTTTCCTCTAGCACCTCTCCTGGAATTCTCTTTGGGTTTTGAGAGAAGGTGGTGGACTAGCATCATGGTCTTAACCTGATCTTGAGAGATGGCTTTGATGTGATTCTGTAAGAAACTTTGGAACAAATTAAATAGGCATGGTGTGAATAGCAGGGCTATAGGGATGACTGTGACAGACCTGGTAAGAGGAGCTAACCATGCCCACTTCCCATGGGAGACAGCAGAAAAGCATCCTGCCCAAAAGAGATACAAGTGTTAAGAAAGTTTTCACCACAAGTGCAGCCAGTATGGGTTGGTGAAGATTAGAGCCAGGACTACGCAGACACTAGCAAGAGGTGACAATGCATTACAAAATGGAGTACAAACAGAAAGTTAAAAAGGGTATCTGTGTGGGTGTGAGGTTTCATACATCACTCCAGAGTCAGCAACCTGTGATGAGATCAGAGGTAGACTGGTGGAGTCTAGTACCGATGACTCTCCTGTTTTTGGTCGAAGTTTGGGATATAAAGTGAGAGTGAAGAAGTCAGTCTGGTCTGGAGTGAAGCAGATGAACACTCTTCAGAGCTAGAGATTGATGATGACCTGTTGTCAGAGGTAATCAAATGAGCTTTGGAGTGATGTCATCTAGAGATCTTCCCGGAGGACTGGGAGGAAGGTGTAGAGTTGGCTAAAGGTGTTCACCTGCAGTCCTGGAAGTCACATCATAAAGGAAGTGTGACCCTTTTCAGGGAAGGCACTCTGTTGATTCTGATTTTCTAGCTGGCCTGGGAACAGAGCTGTCCTGAATAGGTCAGTATAGAATAAGCAGGATCTCTAAAAGGAAATTGTCAGTTTTGCATGTAATGTTACTAACCTCAGGCTGCCTTCCCTGATGGCAGTGGTTACTTTGAAGGCTGGGCAGAGAGAAGGGCTTTGTCAGCTTAGGGAGGGCCAACAGGGTCTGCAGCAATCCCGGATTCCTTCAATCCTAGGGGCAGTTCCGTTTTCAGTGGCCCAGCTCCTGGTAGAGCCAAAAGGCCTCTTTAGATGCTGGTTTTTGTTTGGACTGCCTACTGTCCAAATCCTGGGCTTTCCACATTGACTGGCCCTTGTTGGGTCTCCTTGATGGGAGATCACTGTGTAAAGCAGTTATTAATTGGCCTGCCACCTAACCCTACATTGATCCTGCTGTCTAGATCACCCCTCTTCCTCTTGGTCTCTATTAAGCAGACCACAGAAGTGTTATGGGCTGTTAACCAAAATTTAACGTTTCAGGTTCTTGCCATTTACTTAGAGATGAATTCCAAGCACTGGCTCAAGCAAGACATGCAGCGTGGTGAGGTTTAGGATGTATCCGTAAAGTGAGAAGAATACACAGGAACATGAGGTCTTTATAAAGGGGGAGTGGGCCAGAAAGGGTAAATAGAGATTTCCGTATCAGTTGTTTCCAGGGGTCAGACCAGAGTCTGCAAGTGAGAGGGCATGCAGGCGAGAGAGTGCAAGCGAGAGGGCAGAAAAGAGAAACATGGAACATGGGGCCGGCAGGAGAGGGCTGGGCACATGCTCACCAGGGCTCTTCTTCACTTCCAATAGGGGAGTGGTTACATAGTCTGGTTGACAAGTGGGTGGCTATAGGGGAGAGTACATGAGGGGTAAGGGGTGTGGCTTGTGAGCCTAATCTTTTCTCCCTGCCCACTCCCATATAATTTCCCTCTCAGAGATTCATGAGCCTTAATCTTATGGGGATGCTAAAGAGCATAGACTCATCATATCTTCTGTATCTACTCCTGTTGATCATGGATGCAGGCCCTGCCTATCCTGGGAGTGGAAATCTCTTCTAAAGAGTTCATTTCATGATCTCAGACACTGCCAATGGCTGCGTCTCCCACATTATCATCATTACTCTCAGAAAGCTAAAAGAAAGCAAGTAGCAACTAGAGTGCACTTTAAGATGGAAATAATACATTTCATAGACTCCCAGATAGTATGTGGAGATAGGCTCCTTATGCAGACTATAAAACCATTTAGCCTGAGCATAGGGATTTTTTAAATAGAAAATTTTATATAGAAAATATAAATTTCAAAAATACAACTTTTCGATTACAGCGGTTCTTCCCCATAACCATCCTCTCACTCACAAACCATCCCATCTACTACTCCCTCTCCCATCCCATTCTTCATTAAGATTCTTTTTAAATTTACTTTATATACAGGAGATCAACTCTATACTGAATAAAGGTTTCAACAGTTTGCAGACACATAGTATAAAGTGTTGTTTGAAGACTAGTTTTACCATTAATCCTCATAGTGCAACCCATTAAAGATAGAGGTTCTACATGGGGAGTAAGTGCACAGTGACTCCTGTTGTTGATTTTTTTTTATCTTTTATTTAATGAATATAAATTTCCAAAGTTTCGTTGTTTCTTACTGCAGTATAGTATTCTAAAGAGTACATATCCCATAATTTCTTTATCCAGTCTACCGTTGATGGGCATTTAGGTTGGTTCCAGGTCTTAGCTATTGTGAATTGAGCTGCAATAAACATTAGGGTGCAGACCGCTTGTTTGTTTGCCAATTTAAATTCCTTTGGGTAAATTCCAAGGAGTGGGATGGCTGCGTTGTATGGTAGGATTATCTTCAGGTTTCTGAGGAATCTCCAGACTGACTTCCATAGTGGCTTAACCAGTTTGCATTCCCACCAACAGTGGGTTAGTGTCCCTTTTTCCCCACATCCTCGCCAGCATCTGTTGTTGGTAGATTTCAGTATGTGAGCCATTCTAGCTGGGGTGAGGTGAAACCTCATTGTGGTTTTGATTTGCATTTCCCTGATTGCTAATGACCTTGAACATTTTTTCATGTGTCTGTTGGCCATTTGGATTTCCTCTTTTGAAAAATGTCTATTGAGGTCCTTGGCCCATCTCTTAAGTGGGTTGTTGGTTTTGTTTTTGTGGAGTTTCTTGATCTCTTTGTAGATTCTGGTTATTAACCCTTTATCTGTTGCATAGTTTGCAAATAGTTTTTCCCATTCTGTCGGTTGTCTCTTCACTCTCCTGACTGTTTCTTTTGCAGTACAGAAACTTCTCAATCTGAAGTAATCCGAATAGTTGATTTTGGCTTTGACTGCCTGTGCCTCCCGGGTCTTTTCCAGAAACTCTTTGCCTGTGCCAATATCTTGAAGGGTTTCTCCAGTGTTCTCTAGTATCTTGATGGTGTCAGGTCATAGATTTAGGTCTTTAATCCATGCTGAGTGGATTTTTGTATAAGGTGAAAGGTAAGGGTCTTGCTTCATGATTCTGCATGTGGAAATCCAGTTTTCCCAGCACCATTTATTGAATAGACTGTCCTTGCTCCAGGAATTAGTTTTAGATCCTTGATCAACTATAAGTTGGCTATAGATGTTTGGATTGATTTCTGGTGTTTCAATTCTGTTCCATTGGTCTATCCATCTGTTTCTGTACCAGTACCATGCTGTTTTGATTACAACTGCCCTGTAGTATGTCCTGAAATCTGGTATTGTGATGCCTCTGGCTTTGTTTTTGTTGTACAAGATTGCTTTAGCATTTCGAGGTCTCCAGTGTCTGCATATGAATTTCAGCACCATTTCTTCCAGATCCGAGAAGAAGGTCTTTGGTATCTTGATTGGTACTGCATTGAATCTATAAATTGCTTTTGGGAGAATGGACATTTTGATGATGTTGACTCTTCCAATCCATGAGCATGGAAGATTTTTCCATTTCTTGGTATCCTCTTCTATTTCTTTCTTTAAGGTTTTGTAATTTTCATCGTAGAGATCTTTAACGTCCTTGGTTAAGTTTATTCCAAGGTATTTGATTGTTTTTGTAGCTATTGTGAATGGGATTGATCTTAGAAGTCCTTCCTCAGCCATGGCATTGTCTGTGTATACAAAGGCTGTTGATTTTTGTGCATTGATTTTATACCCTGCTACTTTGCCAAACTCTTCTATGAGTTCCAATAGTCTCTTAGTAGAGTTCTTTGGGTCCCCTAAATAAAGAATCATGTCATCTGCAAAGAGGGATAGTTTGAGTTCTTCCTTCCCAATTTGTATCCCTTTAATTTCTTTTTCTTGCCTAATAGCTCTGGCTAGAACCTCCAGTACTATATTGAATAGCAGTGGTGAGAGTGGACATCCCTGTCTGGTACCAGATCTCAGTGGAAATGCTTCCAACTTTTCCCCATTCAATAGGATGTTGGCTGTGGGTTTTTCATAGATTGCTTTGATTGTATTGAGGAATGTTCCTTCCAAACCCAGTTTGCTTAGAGTTTTCATCATGAACGGGTGTTGCATTTTATCAAATGTTTTCTCTGCATCTATTGAGATAATCATATGGTTTTTTTTCTGCAGTCTGTTAATGTGGTGTATCACATTGATTGTCTTGCGCACATTAAACCATCCCTGCATACCAGGGATAAATCCCACTTGGTCTGGGTGGATGATCTTTCTGATGTGTTGTTGCATTCTATTGGCCAGAATTTTATTGAGGAGTTTTGCATCTATGTTCATCAGGGATATTGGTCTGTAATTCTCTTTCAGTGCTGCATCTTTTTTCCGGCTTAGGAATTAAGGTGATGCTGGCTTCATAGAAAGAATTTGGGAGGACTCCCTCTTTTTCGAGTGTTCTGAATAGCTTGAGAAGAATTGGAGTTAGTTCTTCTTTAAATGTCTGGTAGAATTCAGCAGTGAATCCGTCTGGTCCTGGGCTTTTCTTTGTTGGGAGGGCCTTTATTACTGTTTCAATTTCTGTCTCAGAAATGGGTCTGTTTAGGTTTTCGATGTCCTCATGGTTCAATGTAGGTAGGTTGCATGTGTCCAGGAATCTATCCATTTCTGATAGGTTTCCGTGTTTGCTGGCATACAAGTCCTTGTAGTAATTTCTGATGATTCTTTTTATTTCTGTGGTGTCTTTTGTTACGTTTCCTTTTTCATCTCTGATTTTATTGATTTGGGTCTTTTCTCTTCTTTTTTTTAGTTAGTTGGGCCAGTGGGGTGTCAATTTTGTGTATTTTTTCAAAAAACCAGCGCCTCGTTTGGCTGATTTTTTGTAATGTTTTTCTTGATTCAATCCTGTTGATTTCTTCTCTGATTTTAATTATTTCTCTTCTCCTACTAGATTTGGGTCTGGTTTGCTGTAGGTTTTCTAGATCCTTGAGGTGAATTGAAAGCTCATCTATTTGGTGCCTTTCCAAATTCTTGATGTAGGCACCTATTGATATAAACTTTCCTCTTAACACTGCTTTTGCTGCGTCTCATAAGTTTTGGTATGTTGTGCTGTTATCCTCATTTACTTCCAGAAAGTTTTTGATTTCTCTTTTGATTTCTTGAATGACCCATTGTTCATTCAGGAGCATGTTGTTCAATCTCCATGTGTTTGCGTATGCTCTAGGGATTCCTGAGTTGCTAATTTCCAACTTCATTCCTTTATGGTTTGAGAAACTGCATGGTATGATTCTAATTCTTTTGAATTTGCTGAGACTTGCTTTATGGCCTAGTATGTGGTCAATCCTAGAGAAGGTTCCATGTACTGCTGAGAAGAATGTAAAATCTTTAGCTGTAGGATTGAAAGTTCTGTATATATCTGTTAGATCCATGTGGGCTATAGTGTCGTTTAAATCTATTGTATCCTTGTTGATCTTCTGTCCTATTGATCTGTCTATTTCTGAGAGTGGAGTATTGAAGTCCCCCAGTACTATTGTATTGGGGTCTAAGTCTCCCTTTAAGTCCATTAATAAATCTTTTAGATAAACTGGTGCCCTGTAGTTAGGTGCATATACATTGATAATTGTTATATCTTCTTGTTGTATTGATCCCTTAATCATTATATAGTGCCCCTCTTTGTCTCTCTTAACAGTTTTTGTGGTAAAGTTTATGTTGTCCGATATTAAGGTGGCTACGCCCGCTCTTTTTTCATTTCTGTTGGCATGGTATATCTTTTTCCAGCCTTTCACTTTCAGTCTGTATGGATCTTAGTTGGAAAGATGTGTTTCTTGTAAGCAGCAAATAGATGGGTTTTGTTCCTTAACCCAATCAGCCAATCGGTGTCTTTTAACTGGACAGTTCAGGCCATTCACGTTCAATGTGACTAATGATAAGTGGTAACTTTGCCCTGCCATTTGCCAAAGATAAGTTCTAATATATGCTTTGAATTCCCTGTGATCTTTTGCTGTGAGGTTTCCTTCCTTGGTTTCCTTCCTTTACCTTCTTTCATATTGATGACCGTGTTTCTGTGTTTCTGTGTGTAACACATCTTTAAGCATCTTTTGCAGGGCTGGACGAGTGGCAACAAATTCTTTCAATTTCTGTTTGCTATGAAAAGTCTTTATTTCACCTTCATTCACAAATGAGTGATTTGCAGGATATAATATTCTGGGCTGGCAGTTGTTCTCTCTTAGTACCTGGGCTATATCTCGCCATTCCCTCCTAGCTTGTAGAGTTTCTGATGAGAAGTCAGCTGTGAGTCTGATTGGAGATCCTCTGAGAGTAATCTGACGTTTCTCTCTTGCACATTTTAGGATCTTTTCTTTATGTTTCACTGTGGAGAGTTTAATTACAACGTGTCCTGGTGAGGATCTCTTTTGGTCGTGTTTATTAGGGGTTCTGTGAGCTTCCTGTACTAGGATGTCTCTGTCCTTCTCCAAACCTGGGAAATTTTCTGTTAATATCTCACTAAAAAGGCCTTCTAATCCTTTCTCCCTCTCCATGCCTTCAGGAACTCCTAGAACCCAAATGTTGGGTTTTTTAATAGTATCCTGAAGATTCCCGACAATATGTTTTAGGTTTCTAATTTCCTCTTCTTTTCTTTGGTCTGACTGTCTCCTTTCCTGTGCTCTGTCTTCTAAGTCCGATATTCTCTCTTCTGCTTCACCCATTCTGTTTGTACGGCTCTCTATTGTGTTTTTCATTTGATCTATTGAATTCTTCACTTCAGTCACTATCACAGTTTCCTGTTGTACTAGTTGTTTCGTTTCATTTTGATTCCTCCTTAATATTTCATTTTCACGAGAGAGATTTTCTATCTTGTCCATTAAGGATTTCTGTAGTTCAAGAATTTGTTTTTGAGAACTTCTTAATGTTCTTATCAATTTTTTGAGATCTGCTTCTTGCATTTGTTCTATCTCATCATCTTCTTTTTTTTTAATTTATTTTTTTTTGCCTTTGTATAACTTTATTATTATTATTATTATTTAATCTTTTATTTAATGAATATAAATTTCCAAAGTACGACTCATGTGTTACAATGGCTTCCCCCCCCATACCGTCCCTCCCACCGACAACCCTCCCCTTTCCCACTCCCTCTCCCCTTCCATTCACATCAAGATTCATTTTCGATTATCTTAATATACAGAAGATCAGCTTAGTATACCTTAAGTAAGGATTTCAACAGTTTGCTCCCACACAGAAACATAAAGTGAAAAATAATAGATGATTTTTTTTTAAATGATGATGAAATCAGATCAGACCTATTGTCATGTTTAATCCCAGTGAGAGTCAAGTTGGGAATT